>NC_090199.1:1545000-1890000 GCF_033026475.1 Channa argus
TATATGTGTGTGTAAAGTGTTTGTCTTTAACACTGAGGCTTCAGCTTCAACAGGTTGTGGTGGAATTTTATGGATCACAGGTCATTGATTGTGTCAGATGTCCTTTAGGACATGTATCAGTACATGAGGACATGAGATTTCCAGTTCTGTCTCCTGGCAGAGACTCAGGGTTCACAGTGAGGTGACTTGTTGTCTCTGCTCACTCTGAGTCTTCTGTGTGTGTTTGGGAAAACTAGTCACTAGTCTAAACTGTCTCCACTGTCCTTCTTAGTTGAGGACATGTGACACTAGAATTTCTCACTGGTACTGAATTGTCTTTAGCAGGATTTGACATGTCACTGTGTGTTGACATCAGACTCTCTGGACAGAAAATAAAGAATTCAATAAGACATCTTGACATTAAACTTACTGAGCCTTTCTGCAGTTCCTCACAGCTGGGATCAGTCTCCGTCGTCCCTCCTCTGATGTGTTGTACTTCATCAGGTCAAACTCATCCAGACCCTCCTCTGACATCTGCAGCATGTAGGCCAGAGCTGAACAGTGGATCTCAGAGAGTTTCTTCTTTGATCTGTTGTCTGACTTCAGGAACTCTTGGATCTCCTGATGTACTGAGTGGTCCTTCATCTCCATCAGACAGTGGAAGATGTTGATGCTTCTGTCAGGAGACATTTTATCACTGTTCTTCTTCTTCAGGTTGTTGATGACTGTCTGGATGATTTCTGGACTGTTTTCTGTCTGACCCAGTAGACCTCCTAAGAGTCTCTGGTTGGACTCCAGACAGAGGCCATGAAGGAAGCGGACAAACAGGTCCAGGTGACCATTTTTACTTTGCAGAGATTTCTCCATGACTCCACTCAGGATGTCATCCAGAGTTAGTATTTTCCCAAAGAAACTGTCCAGTAACTGTCTCTCCCAGTTGGTGTAATATTGGAAGAAGTAAACTGCAGCCAGAAACTCCTGGATGCTCAGATGAACAAAGCAGTAGACTGTTTTCTGGAAGATCACACTCTCTCTTTTGAAGATCTCTGTACAAACTCCTGAGTACACCAAGGCCTCTGTGACATCAAGACCACACTGCTCCAGGTCTTCTTGGTAGAACATGATGTTTCCTTTCTCCAGATGTTCAAACGCCAGCCTCCCCAGCTTCAGAAGAACTTTCCTGTCAGCCTCCGTCAGCTCCTGTGGACTGGTCTCATGTCCCCGATCATACTTGTTCTTCTTCCTCTTGGTCTGAACCAGCAGGAAGTGTGAGTACATGTCAGTAAGGGTCTTGGGCAGCTCTCCTCTCTGCTCTGTAGTCAACATGTGCTCCAGAACTGTAGCAGTGATCCAGCAGAAGACTGGGATGTGACACATGATGTGGAGGCTCCTGGATGTCTTGATGTGAGAGATGATTCTGCTGGACAGCTCTTCATCACTGAACCTCCTCCTGAAGTACTCGTCCTTCTGGGCGTCAGTGAAGCCTCGTACTTCTGTTACCCTGTCGACACACGTAGGAGGGATCTGATTGGCTGCTGCAGGTCTGGAAGTTATCCAGACCAGAGCCGAGGGAAGCAGATTCCCCTTGATGAGGTTTGTCAGCAGCACGTCGACTGATGACTTCTGTGTGACATCGAACACAACCTCACTGTTGTTGAAATCCAGTGAACGTCTGCTTTCATCCAGGCCGTCAAAGATGAACAAAAGTTTACAGACAGCCAGCTGCTCTGCTGTGACCTTCTGTAATGTTGGATGGAAAACATGGAGCAGCGTGAGAAGACTGTACTGCTCATCTTTGATCAAGTTCAGCTCCCTGAACGAAAGCACAACCAGCACACTGACATCTTGGTTTTCCAAGTCCTCTGCCCAGTCCAGACTGAACTTCTGCACCGAGAAGGTTTTTCCAACACCAGCGACGCCGTTGGTCAGAACCACTCTGATGTGTCTCTGTTGGTCAGGTAAGGCTTTAAAGATGTCGTGGACCTTGATTGGAGTGTCATGGAGGGTCTTCATCTTGGAAGCTGTCTCAAGCTGCATCACCTCATGTTGGGTATTAACCTCTTCACTCTGTCCCTCTGTGATGTAGAGCTCAGTGTAGATCCTGTTGAGGAGGGTTCCACTTCCTGTTTCATCACTTCCTTCAGTCACACATTCACATCTCCTCCTCAGACTGATCTTATGTTCATCTAAAACCTCCTGCAGACCAACATCTGCTGACAGAAGAACAACAAACAATGAGAGACCAAACAAAAAGACCCACTGGTTCTTTTTATGTCTCACACAAAAACAATTCAGTGCTGTAGAACATGTGATAATGATGAAAATACACAAAACAACTGAGAGTAAAAAAGTGAGTCTTGTTTTCAGAACTGAAGACATCAGCAGACAGATGTTCAGTCTTACTTTGGACAGAGCTGCTCTGACTGACTGTCTGCAGTCCAGCTCTGGATCTTTCTTCACACTGGGGACAGGAGGAGTCTCCTGATGAACCAGACTGGTCCCAGTATGAGCTGATGCACTGTCTGCAGAACCAGTGTCCACAGCTGGTGGAGACTGGATCCTTCAGGACGTCCTGACACAAAGCACAGCAGGATAGCTGCTCCTCTATAGAAGCATGAGTCCTCTTCTTCTCTCTGTGAAAACATTTGTTTAGAAGTAAAGTAATTTGCTGGTTGTGGATGAAAAAGCTCCAGATGTGTCCAACACTGTGTAGAATCTCAGATGGTCACAGAAACAGTAAAAGTGCAGCTACTTTTCTGTTTGAGGTCAGCATCAGTCTGGAATCCAAAGGATGTTTCTCCTGCTTCAGAAACACTAATAAACTGCTTTTCCTGTCTGACTGTCTTATAAACCTTTAGTGATCTGACTGTAGTTTGTTATTAATTCAAACTCAACACTTCCTGCAGCTCCTTCACAGTAAAAGCCTTCAATTAAAGAGAGCTGATTGTGTCCTTTACTGTTTTACAGTCACTGTGAGCAGCTCAGCTTGGGTTAGTTAGGTCTGAACTGAGCTTAGAAGTGGTCTACAAACTGTGGTAGACCAGTCTCAGACACACAGCAGGTAACAGTGGGGTCACAGGTTCAAGTCCAGAAGGTTCCTATTCTGTTTTATGTCTCTGTCTATCAAATGAAGTAATAAATATAAAGAAAATATTCTAAAAAAAAGATTAAATCATTTAAATCTATTTTTTGTCCACAGAGAACTTTTCCCTGAGAACTGTCCACAGATGTCTGTTCTTGACCTTTAGGAAGATTATATGATGGAGAGGATCTAAACTCAAAGGTTCACTTACTAATGAGTCACAGTTTTCAGATTGTAAACAGTGATTTCACCATCCGGACAAAGATGTGAAGATTTTGTTGAAGTGTAAATTGTGACATGAAGGTTCTCAGGTGTTTTACTAAAAAAAACACCATCAGTAGTTTGTGGATATAAAACCCAGACTAAGATCCATCTTAGTCTAAACCAGTATCTGCACTAATAGTTCTGTATCCTGAATATAAATCTTTGAACAGAACATTTTGTCCTCAATGAATCATCTTCATCAGGTCAGTTTACAGTAGAAAGTGTCTCTTACTTTGTGTCTGAGGGTCCAGGTTCAGGACTGAAGCCCGGAGGATGAACTTTGGACCAGTCACTCTTCATAGACAGACAGCTGGACACTGGAGACTCTGCTCTCTGTCTGTGGTTCTGAGCTCTGCAAACACCAACAAGTTTTTCTTCAGATCACATCAATCACTGATAAATTCTCTGATCAAAGTCATTTCTGTTGCTCTAAACACAAACTGCTGCTTCTGCAGATCATCAGGAGGTTTCACAGTTTGGAGCAGTTCTCTTACTTTGTGTCTGAGGGTCCAGGTTCAGGGCTGAAGTCTGGAGGACGATAATCTTTGGACCGGTCCCTCTTCACAGACAGACAGCTGGATCCTGCAGACTCTGCTCTGTTCTCCTCTTCCTCCACACAAACACTCATCTTCTAAACCTCAGTCAGACTGAGAGATAAACCAGTGAGACTGAGCTGAGAAAAGGAATCAGGACAAACACGTCTGTTCACTTCAGTCCCACCCTGAGACAGACTGAGACACAAGGAAGTAACGCAAACAAACACACATTAGCTCAGTGGAATAAAACCAGGCAGAGTTAGTTCAGCTTTAATCTTATTATTCACACAATCAGGATTTGCTTTTCACACATGAATCAAACTGCCGGCTTCATAAAACAGACAACAGGAAGTAACACACACAGTTTGATTCTCCTCCTTTTCTCTCAGTGTCATTGTTTGGACACAAGTAGACAGTGTGTGACGTGTCCTCTACAGTCCACAGGGACAAAAGTGACTCAGAGACTTTGACAGTAAAATGAGAATAATGTTGGATTAACACTCACCCTGCCTCAGTCTTCACTTCTCCTCCTCCTGCTCTGTCCACTCTAACTGGAGTCTGAACTAACTCAACACTTTCAGTTCCAGTGGCTCCTCCCCCTCCATTAACAGGAAGTCAGGTGACTTTACCCGTTTGTAGGAGTCACATCTTAGTGTGGATGCAGCAGTGCCACCTGCTGTTCAAAGCTTCTAACTAGCAGCTGGTTTTAAATCATATCTCAGACATGTTTCATGTTGACTGCATGTGGCCTGTTGTTGCTCTCTGACAGTCTTATAGCAGATGTACACTCATCTTCCTGCAGCTACGTTCAGCTTTTTCTCAGTCTTCTCTCCGTAGCCCATAATGACAAAGTGAAAACAGAATTTTAGAAATGTTTGCAAATGAATTAAAAAGGAAAAACTTAAATATCACATGTGCATAAGTATTTAGACCCTTTGCAACAACACTCGAAATTTAGCTCAGGTTCCTTCCATTTCTCTTGATTGTTACGGAGATGTTTCTACACCTTCACTGAGTCCACCTGTGGTAAATTAAAATGATTGGACATGATTTGGAAAAGCACACACCTCTCTATAAAAGGCCTCACAGCTCACTATGCAGACTGATGCACAATCAGAACAGAAGCCATGAGGTCACAGGAACTGCAGAGCTCAGAAACAGGATTATTGCAAGCCACAGATCTGAGGAAGACTACGAAACAAATTCTGCCTCACTGCAGGTTTCCAAGAATACAGTGGTCTCCATAATCGTCAACTGGAAGACATTTGGCACAAGCAGGACTCTTCCAAGAGCTGGTCACCCATGTGATTTTCTTGTTAGGTAGAAAGAAATGAGCAAAGTCAACAACCTTTTTAGATGTTTACAGGCCACTTGTCCTACTCATCTTTATTAAATTATCCTTTTTCTTCCTCACTCCTCCTTCTTCATTCCACTGCTGTTATGCTGCCACCTACTGGTCTCCTTTATATCACTCCCTATGACTACACCCACTTTCCTACACAGTGTAACATTTATACAAAACTAAAGACTATTCTACTTCCACAGCAACAGATTTGAAGATCAAAATAGATCTTTTCAACTACTGTGTAACCTAAACAACTTGAAATAGTATCTAATTATTATGAAAACTAGTAAGATTACAACAGATTTGTTTCAACTCAAGCTTACTGTTTACACTTGTTCCATGAGGCTCTCAGGTAGTTTTTCTTTTTTCTCACAGAAGGTATATCAGCTTTAGAGGATCCTAGCACTGGCTCAGGAGGATGCAGGTCCAGTCACCTTCCTGACTTGTTTTTTAGACTCCGTCTCCTGAACATCTTTCTCAAAGTTCTCTTCAACAAACTTTTCCTGTTCCTCCTGATCACCATCCTCTGTCTTTACCATAAATGCCCTGGGACCCACTTCCTTAGGAACAATTGCCTTGAATTCCTAGGAACAGGGATCCTCCATTCTCACATCATGATGTCCCTGTAGAGGTTCAAGTCTCCAGGCTGTTTGGTCATAGTTCATTTTCTGGTTCAGTTTGAGTTGTTTCAGTTTTCTTATCAGATCTTTGTTTATGTGATTTCTTGGATTGTGTAGTAGTGTAGTACGCAGCTTGCGATTCATAAGTAGCTCTGCTGGGGATTTCCCACACTCCTCCTATAGCCTGTGGATATCATGGGCTACAGGTAGTGTGTTGAAACCCATGCTGCTTGGCAAAGTCACTGAATTCACAGCAGCTGTACAGAGGACCATTATCAATCACCACACATTGTGAGATTCCATGTCTGGCAAACATGTCTTTGATGTGTCTGATGACACAACTTGCAAAAGAGCTCTGCCATCTCTTTCTAGTTGGAGTAGTAATCTATTACTAGGAGACAGTCTTTACCATTCAGGTGAAACAGATCTGTGCCCACTTTTTGCCAAAGTTTTCTTGCAGTGTCGTTGATCAGCATTGGATCCTTTGTTTGTTTGTTGTGGTGCTTGAGACGTGTTACATTTGCCAATCATTTTCTCAATGTCCATGTTAATACTGGGACAAAAAATAGATTCTCTAGTTCTCCTCTTACATTTCTCAATGCCCATGGATTGTGGGATGACACCAGGACTTTGGTCACACTCAGTTCTGTTTGCACTGAATAATTCTGTGGACAGCTTCCAGTGGACAATCTTCACAGCTTCCCTGTGAAGATTTTCCATCACTTTCAGTAGTGCTGCGTCTTTTGCTGTTTCATGACTTATGTGCTGTAGGAAAACATCAGACACCGGAAGTGTAGCAGTTACTAGGTTTGTTAGGTTAAGTTCTTATACTTTTGCATTATGTGTCAATCACAGGAATCAAACCTGGAGTTAAGTTTCAGTTACTGATTCTGTGGTTAATGTTTATTAATCTGATCGTAGGGTAATTACTGCCATACTGAACATGTGGACACGCCAATAAAACCATGGTCATTTTTCTGGTGAAGCTTGCTGCTTGTTCTGCACAAGGCTCTTTGTTATTGTTCAATAACACCAGAGTTGGACGAATCTGTATCTGTTACCAACTTCAGCTCACTCACAAGGCTGAGGTTCAGTAAAGTAAAGTTTTAAATTAACTGATATCAGTCCGTTCAAATATGAGTATTGTTCACGATGGTTATATTTTTCTCAGCTTTTTCCCAGAGCTCATTTTGCCTCTGTGCTGGATGAGACACGATGAAACTGTTCCTCTGCTCCAGTGATGTCACCTAGGACATTATCATCAGACATCATTAATTGTCTCCACTCTACACTTTTAGTTTCTTAACAACTGATGTTTTAACAATTGTTCCAGCTGAACCCAAATGGATTGAAGAAGAAATTCACAGCAGACAGAGAAATAGATTCACTACAGAGCCATCACACCCTGAACACAACCTATTCCAGTTTCTCCCCTCAGACACTAAATTAAATAAAATCAAATAAATGTGATTCTCAAATTTTGATTCTAAGTGAATCAATCGCTCTTAATTCACTTAGGAAAAAAGTCTTTAGTGTCTCAGTCTTGGAGGATAACTGTACTTACAGAACAGCATTTTTTAAAACATCACTTGGTTTTTAACATTCAGCTAAATAAATTCTAACCACTGCAAATTAATTAGGATAAACTGAATTACAGATTTCTACAATACATATCCAGCTCAGCTATTAAATGTCAAAACAGCCACTCATACATTTTAAGAAGTTTTACATATGTTAAATGTGCTGTGACTAGTAAAGTCAAAGTTGTAGATATCTTAAAATATCATGTCCAGTAGTAATAATGTGATTGTGGATGCATTTATTTTGCAATATGAGGTGAAACCCTGTTTCGTTATCCATCATTTATCTTTTTGTATTTTACTGATGTACAGACACTCTGCTGTGTTTGCTGCCAGACATCCATCAAGTGTTTTTATGGTGAGACACTGATTGTGGACAATGTGTTTGTCAAACATGGGACACTTTGAAATCTGAATTAGATTTTTTTGTGCTAAAGAACATTTTCTGTAGGAAAACAGTCACATTACTTCAGTCTCTCTAGGACAGAACTTCTGGTCTTCCCAGTCTGTCCTTCCATACAGCATCAGCATAGGTAACGTCTTCAGTGATTGTCCTCCTCCATCTCTCAGCAGTTGATTTACTCTCCACAACATCAGAGAGATCAGAGCCTACTTTTCTGAATATGTAACGCAATTCACTGTCCAGACACTGGTCATATCTCTACATGTCCTGATGACCAAAAATGCAGCAGCACGTCTCATTTGTGATCATCAGAAAGGACACACGTCCCACCACTTCATTATCATCATCGGCTGATAAATTAGCACTTCACAAGCAGATTGTGAGACTTTTAATCATTTGATCCGGTTTGTTTTATTCTGTGGATGCTGACATACTGAAGTCAACTAGCCTGCTAACTACCAACTAGCCCCGAATCTGCTTAGTGCCAGTTTGATTTCCTGAGACTTCCTCTTCCTTCTCTCAGTTTTACTTCCCAAAACTTTCAGCAGACTCTGAACAAGAAGAGAAAACACTGGGCTGAAAAGAGCTGAGCCTAACTGGATCTAACATTACCTGCCTTTGGGTGAGCTCGGCTTAGAGGGTCGATACAGGAACTGGATCACTTTCACAGCGTATAATCCATGAGAAAGCTCTGTTCTTATGGTTCCTGAGCTGTGTCATCTTCATCTTCTTCATCTTCTTCTTCTGGGGTTTCTAACGAACTGAAGTGTGTTTTGTTTTTTTCAGGGCAGCAGAAAATGAACCTTCATGTCGAGTCGAGCATCGATTCCAGGACGTGGCGTCATCAAATCATTTCTCCCAGTATAAACTGTGATGTCACTAGTCAGAGTATTAATTAAAGATTTCCACAGTCACATTCCAGCCAGCAGAAATTATATTTCAGGATGATTTCACTTGTCAAAGCTACATTTAAAATCTAAAACTCCTTCAAAAGTATAAATGGCCGTTTTAACATTTAATAGCAGAAATCTATTATTCACTCCTGCTCCAAAGGAACATTTCAAATATCCACGTTATTCTTCAAATAGCTAAAGCCAATCACTTCTGTTTTTCAATCTTAGATATTTACAACTTCATTTTAGAACAAACCAGAATTCATATTAGGAAAAGCTCCCAATTCAGATGTCTACAATGAATCAGTTACTATTGATGATGTTCAAATCTAATAAAAACAAAATTATAAAAACATTGCAGATATTCATATTATAATTTTGAATATCTAAAATACTTTGTGACTTGTAAAAGGCAGATTTCCACAGTTCCTATTATGAACAGTCAAAATGCAATTTCAGAACAATGCTACTGTCCACAGCACATGCTGTGAACATCTGTTGATGTTTTTATTTTGAGAAATAGAATTTCTGTGTCACACACTGAGAGTAACCTGGGGTTTAGTCAAGACCAAGGATACGTGACAGGAGGACGAACAATCCAGAGGTGGAAACAGTCCTACAGTTAATTATTTTATTCAAGTACATTTACTGTTATAAAACTGTACGTAAGCACAAGTAAAATCATTAATGTAAAAATGTCCTCAAGTAAAAGTACAAAGTGAGAGTAATTTGAATAAACACATTTCCCATGTAGGATCATTCAGATCACAAATTAAACATGAGGCTGTAAACGAGACCTTCTAAAGCCTCAGCAGACAGACTTTGTATCATGTCATTAGATACAAAGGATAACTGAGGAAAACTTGCCCACTAAAAACTTCCCATGGTGATGGTGGGACAGAGGAGGTGAGGTGATCATTTAAAGTCCTCTATGAGGTCTGTCTCCACAGTCTTGTCTCTGAGTCGTGTCTTCAATTAGCAGCCACATTCAGAAGAGTTCAGGTGTAAAATGATTTACTGTGCAGAAAAATGAAAAATGCAACAAATCACTGAGGCTGAATCCAGATCCAGTCTGAACTAGTCTGAGCTGTTCACGGCCTTTTAAACCCTTTTCTGGGCTCGTCCTAGACTTCCAGCCCCTTTTAAAAAACACCCTGTCTCATA
The DNA here is from genome assembly GCF_033026475.1 of Channa argus. Taxonomy (NCBI): domain Eukaryota; kingdom Metazoa; phylum Chordata; class Actinopteri; order Anabantiformes; family Channidae; genus Channa; species Channa argus. Next base: position 1,554,867 of record NC_090199.1, read on the forward strand.
AATATGACACCGTTAGTTATGAACTTTTCCTGATCCTATTATTTCCAAACGTTCATATTGAAGTTTATTCAATATCACATCAACATCAAATAATTGTAGCTGTTTCACTACATATTGTACTGTGTCACTGTAACTGTGTCACATCAATCTAAATACTGGGCAGCACCGGCTGTGATTGGATGATCCGGCACTTAGTCAAAAACCACCGTCTGTCACCGTCTAAGTGAACAAGTTTGTTAAATCGTGTTTCTCTCCACTTGTTTTCTCTCTCAGGCCGAGGCCGTGCACTTCTCATCCATCCCTCAGTCTCATACATGGATTTTAAACTATGATTCTCAACTATCACACACATTTAATACAAGTAGAACTTCTGTTCTAACAAATCAGTCACAAATCATCAATACATTATCCTTCATTCTACATGAGACCTGCACTAATCTTTAACAGATCAACACACATCATGCACATTTAATCAGTCAAGCTTAGTTAACTATGGTTTGAAACATCAACACGTCATATACATGCTTTTTTCTGATCTTTGTGTTAGATGATAAATTATTGTATAAGTTGATGTTGACAGACCCACTATGTTTGTTTTTCTTTCCCTTTATTCACCAAAAACACAACAACAACAAAACAGTACAATTCACATTATACAAAACATATCATAACAACAGTGTGAGATATGGTAAAAAGACAGGACATGTGATACCTGTGTACAGTGTATGTTTTTGCTTGTGAAGGTGCATCAGGGTTGGAGAAGTGAGGATGAGCAGAAAGTATATAATAAAAGAAACAACAGTTGTGATGGGGATGGGAAAGTACAGGGTAGGGGTTCACATACTAAGGATATAAACATGTTCTAAGCATATATATTGTATAATACGTATTAATGAGAAAACTGAAACACACACACACACACATATAAATATATATAGCAAAGAACTAAAATAATAATGTTCATAACAATATCAATAATAATAGTAATAATATTAATGATGATAATAAAAATAATTAGCCAATAGGATAAAAATAACTACCAATAATAAAAAGGATACAAAACATGTCATAGTTAAATAATAATAACTGTAATCTTAATCAATTACATCTGAATGACTGGTCTAATTTCCCAGGCGTTTTGTTTAAGTAAAAATGTTCCAGAAATGGTTCATAGCTTCATTGAAGTTCGCTCTATTGTTTTTGTATGTAGCTGATGTTTTCTGTGAGAAGATTTGTCCAGTAACTGATATGTCTTTAGCTTTTATATTTATATAATATTATATATTTATATTTTATATTTGTTTTGAGAAATTATTTTCGTCGTGATTGTTAAAGAGATGAGTACTGGGTTTTTATATTTAACTTGGAGATGATCAACTTCTGAGATGTTTCCAAGTAAACAGAGGGATGGAGATGTGGGGATTCTGCAGCTTAGGATGGTGGAGAGCGTCTATGTCACTGCTACCCAGAAAGAATTCACCGGGTTACAGGATCAAGTGTTGTAGAAGTAATCGTCTGTGCTACCTGAGGTGTATTGTGAGCAGGTTTTGTTTCTGATCCTTTTTCCATATTTTTCCATATTTCCATATTTCAACCAAAGTCTGGGTTGGGCCATATTAGAGTATGTTAACAAGGTGCTAGTGCTGATTTTGTATTTTATGAGCTTTGCACCAGGCTGTCAGAGGTGAGGAGATGGTTATTGTCTTAAAATAGTTCTTTTTTTTTTAATGATCCTGGCATAAAAGCGAGAACTGAAACTGAAATGGGTTTGCATTGATTCTGTTCTAGGTCTGAGTTGTTGTAATTATCCTTTTCTTCCAATTTATCGTGTAATTTGAGATTAGGGAAAATTCATTAAAAATATAAAATGTTTTCTTTAGTGAGCTGTAGGGATCCTATGAGTGTAGTAATATGTCATCTGCATAAAGACTAATTTTGTGATGTGTATTTGTGTCCTGGATTCCTTTAATTCTGACATTTTGTCGTATGGCTGCTCCTAGTGGTTCTATAAAGATATCAAATAAAGACGGAGACAGTGGGCATCCCTGTCTGGTTCCCTGCTGAAGTGTGAAACTCTCTGAGTTGACCCCATTTGTGATTACAGTGGCTCCGAATGCAGAGTATAGTGATTTAACAAGGTGGATGAAACTCTCCAAAACCAAACTTGTGAAGGACGCTGAAAATAAATGTCCAGTTAACTTTATCAAATGCTTTTTCTGCGTTTAATTATGGTTCTAGTTTGTTTTTGTTGTGACAGGGTGATTAAGTTGAATAGTCTCTGGACATTCTCTGACGGGTTCCAGTTTTTTATTAATACGTTTGGTGGACTAACATTGGGACGACTGTCTCTATTGTAGTAGCTAGTGCTTTAGTGACGGGTGACTGGAAGGATGGGTTGGGTCTTTGTTGGTTTTAGTAGAAGGGTCATGATGGCTGTATCCATGTGTGTTGGTATTGTTGAGGTAGATTTTATTTCCGTGGTTACTTAAATAGTGGTGACAAGATCTGCCAGAAGTCTTTGTAGTAGTATGTACTATGTAGTTCATCAGTGGTGTTTGGTGCATCTAAGCTGTTCACATGTTCATTTCTTGGGCAGGTTATTTCATGGTTATTACAGGGAATCGACACCTGACACAGCGTCTTAGTTCAGGAGATCTTGTTATTTCCTAATGAATCTTGTTTGTACGTTTGTCTGTTTTACTCTGTAATAGAAGTAAAATACCTGAAAAACTACACTCAAGTAAACTATACAGGTAAAATTACAGTTTTTGAAACAATCCTCTGAAAGTAGAAACACAAAAAAATCTTCTTTTTTGCAGTAATGAAAGTGAATGGAATTTGTTACTTCCACCACCGAGGGAATCAAATCTATATATTAAGAACTGGATTGTCATAATATTCAAACTGTACATTTTAGTGTTGTCAAAAATACAAACGTATGGATACATATTGATTCTAAATATTTAAAAAATGTTAAATTTTATATTGATAAACTAATATCACATGCACACTCTGTATTGCTAAATCTAGTAACTTTCAAGACCAGTGTACTTTTGAGAAGAGATTAGCAAAATATCTTGACTTTTTGACCCGTGTGTGACCTGGTTATATTAATTTTCTCCAAATAAAAATAAGTGAAATAAAAATCTAAAACATTTAGACAAAAACTTTAAAGACAGAGAATCAGCAGAGCAGCAGCAGAGCAGATCCAGATCCACTGCTGATCCTCTGTCAGATCCAGAGGATCACACAGGGATGATGGTGGACATGACATTGTGTCTGACAGTGGAGCTGTTCTCAGAGCAGTTCTCTGCTTTACATACATGTACAGTCCTGATCCTTTAGAAAGATCATCACTTTCATTTTAGACTTGGCTTCCACCTGTAGAGAGAATGAGAGAGAAGAGAGGAGATCAGTGAGTTTTTGCAGAGACTCACTTCATCAGCATCAGTACAAAGAGCAGCAGGGACTTCAGTCCTGTTCAGAGCACAAGTGGAGCAGCTGTGTAGTGTAGTCAGCTTCCTTTCAGCTCATGTTAACGTATTGGAGTGAACACACTGAAGTGAAAGGACAGAGACACATGTGATGACTGGACTTCAGCTGAGCTTCTGGTCTGTACAAAGGAACTTGGAGCTTTACAGGAAAAACTGGATCTTTCTTTTGATACTAACTGGGTTTAGTACAATACTGCTGAAAGCAGCATGGACTGACTCCAACCCTCTACTGACCTCAGAGTCTCCAGTCTACAGTGTGGACTCTCCACAAGATCAGACAGAAGCTTCACTGCTGAATCTTGCAGGTCCCAGTTTTCACTCAGGTCCAGTTCTCTCAGATGGGAGGGGTTGGACTTCAGAGCTGAGACCAGAGAATCACAGCTGATCTTTGACAAACTGCAGTGACTCAATCTGCATAAAGAATCAAAGATGTGTATCAAATCATTAGTAACAATCAGATTTGTCCTAATCAATGGTGTTACAGTGACTTTGTCCTTGTGTTATTGTGGATCATCAGAATGTCAGACTTCTACAGACATCATCCAAATGTCAGCACAACATTCATACACCTATTCATGTCAGCACTGATTCAGAACATGCTGCTCACCTCACTCACCTCTGGAATTATCAGACAAACATCAAATCACATCTGACAGACTAAAAACGTCCTACAATACTTTGACTCATCAGTGAAATGAATCAAACTTTAAAGAAGCAGAACTGATCCAGTAAACAGGTCTTGCTTGGTCCTGGTCTCTGTCCTGCACATCAGCAAAACTAAAACTCTTTTTATCACAAATTACAGATGATTTCATGAAAACTTTGCTAAATGTTCAGCACAAATGTCAAATCAAGACAATCGACTCAAAAAGGAAAACCCTGAATGGACTTTGGGACTTGGAGCCATTCTGGTGTTTGCTGGACTTTTGATAAAGACTTTAGGATCAGTTTTGGTTCAATATGTGAAGATGATAGTTTGAAAATGTGTCTGTTGTCCTTGTTTGGTTTCAGTGTTTTCTGGTCATTCAGTGCAGCTACAGGCTGAATGTTAAGTCTGATTGTTTAAACCTGTTTCCTTTGTGAAGGTCGACTAAATGAACCAAACTGACTTCTATCACAATCTGAAATCTCAGGACAGAGACCTGGCTGGTCCCCCTAAAGAAAAACCACATCACACAGTCAAAAGTTGATCATGAAATACATAAAATTTCCAACAGTATCAGTCAGTGAACTGACCTCAGAGTCTCCAGTCTACAGTGTGGACTCTCCAGAAAACCACACAGCAGCTTCACTCCTGAATCCTGCAGCTTGCTGTAGCTCAGGTCCAGGTCTCTCAGATGGGAGAGTTTGGACTTCAGAGCTGAGACCAGAGAATCACAGCTGATCTCTGACAAACTGCAGTTCCTCAATCTGAATAAAGAATCAAAGATGTGGATCAAATCATTAGTAACAATCAGATTTGTCCTAATCAATGGTGTTAGAGGGACTTTGTCCTTGTGTTATTGTGGATCATCAGAATGTCAGACTTCTACAGACATCATCCAAATGTCAGCACAACATTCATACACCTATTCATGTCAGCACTGATTCAGAACATGCTGCTCACCTCACTCACCTCTGGAATTAGTCTAAAATCAGACGTCCTGGATTCAAAGACTGAATCTTGTTTCTTTAATTCATCTTCTGTTTCTCTAAATCTGAACAATCCTGTTTAATCTGATGTCAAATGTCAAATATTTGTCTCAAATTCCAAACTGACCATTATTGATGAAATAACTAATGTCAGTGAGCTCTGCTTCCTCCTGGATCAGATGTTGACTGATCAAAGTCAGATGGATGTTCTCTTCTCTGATCCTAAATGGAACCTAGTACCTTTCTGTACAAACATGTCTGCAGTGTCACATTTCTGCTCCTGGTTACTGGTTGTGTCTCTACACAAAGTGACATCATTGTGTGACAGGAAGCATCATGCACAGGTTCAAGTGTCACCTGCTGATGGAGACAAATCAGACGCCACTAAAGACACTTCAAACATCTGGAAACATCATTTCCTCTCTGTCTCTGTGCTGCTGTTGCTGAGATTTACACTGTGTGTTTCATATAAAAGATTTCACTGCTGAAAATGGAATCAACTTCTCAAACTTCTTTTCATTTGCTTTAGACACTTTACAGTGTCACACATGAAAATAAAAAAAATAAACTTTTCTTTAATTTATTCAGTTTTCTTAATTCTTTCAGTTTTCTTACAAGCATGAGTCTATTTTCCTTGTAAAAAAATTTAACCAACGAGAAGAAAAACTGGTGTTGAGAGTTGTTGAGAAACACTGACCTCAGAGTCTCCAGTCTACAGTGTGGACTCTCCAGAAAACCACACAGCAGCTTCACTGCTGAATCCTGCAGCTTGTTGTAACTCAGGTCCAGTTCTCTCAGATGGGAGGGGTTGGACTTCAGAGCTGAGACCAGAGAATCACAGCTGATCTCTGACAAACTGCAGTTCCTCAATCTGAATAAAGAATCAAAGATGTGGATCAAATCATTAGTAACAATCAGATTTGTCCTAATCAATGGTGTTAGAGGGACTTTGTCCTTGTGTTATTGTGGATCATCAGAATGTCAGACTTCTACAGACATCATCCAAATGTCAGCACAACATTCATACACCTATTCATGTCAGCACTGATTCAGAACATGCTGCTCACCTCACTCACCTCTGGAATAGTCTAACATCAGATGTGTTAGATTCAAAGACTAAATCTTGTTTCTTTAATTCATCTTCTGTTTCTCTTCTGTTGAATCTGATGTCAAATGTCAAATATTTGACTCAAATTCCAAACTGACCATTATTGATGATATAACTAATGTCAGTGAGATCTGCTTCCTCCTGGATCAGATGTTGACTGATCAAAGTCAGATGGATGTTCTCTTCTCTGATCCTAAATGGAACCTAGTACCTTTCTGTACAAACATGTCTGCAGTGTCACATTTCTGCTCCTGGTTACTGGTTGTGTCTCTACACAAAGTGACATCATTGTGTGACAGGAAGCATCATGCACAGGTTCAAGTGTCACCTGCTGATGGAGACAAATCAGACACCACTAAAGATACTTCAAACATCTGGAAACATCATTTCCTCTCTGTCTCTGTGCTGCTGTTGCTGAGATTTACACTGTGTGTTTCATATAACAGACTTTACTGCTGAAAATGGAATCAAATTCTTGGTTTTGAGAGTTGTGTATTATAGATGTACAGGAAAAAACACTGACCTGACAGTCTCCAGTCTACAGTGTGGACTCTCCAGTCCAGCAGAGAGCATTTCAACTTTTGAATGCTGCAGGATATTCCTACTCAGATCCAGTTCTCTCAGATGGGAGGGGTTGGACTTTAGAGCTGAGGCTACAACTTCACAGTGAGTCTCTGAGAGTCCACAGCCAGAAAGTCTGTGATGAGAAATAAACTAAATTATGAAATCTGAAATGTTTATTGTTAAAAAGGTCATGTGTGATTTTATTTTCTTAACATATCTCACATCAGACTGAGCAGATAGAAAAGAGGAAATATGAGGAGAAGCTTTAAAAACTATCAGGGAACATTGGGAATTAAAAAGAGACGACTCCCTTTTTAGAAATCAAACTAACGTCTAACAGAGAAAAACATGTGGACACATGTTCATTGTTGGGAACCTTTAACTGAATGAGGATGATGAGGTGGATGTTGGATTCATTCTACATGAGGGAGGATGTCGTCCCCTCACATCCTCTCTCAGCTTAAACAATGATTATAGATGTTGTAGAAAAGGTGAAAATGGACCCAACAGTTGTTACTGTGAAACAGGTCAGAAACTGTTGAAGGTCTGTTGGTTCCACCAGATCCCAGATATTAGAATCAAAGTGTGTCTGTATAGAAAAAGATTCTAGAAACATGTCGCAGACACTTTATCCACTGGAAACAAATGACCATCAGCTGTGAAACATGTTGACTGTTAAAACCTTTTCAGCACAAACTTTAAAAAGCAAAAGTTCTTCTGTTGGATTTGGATTAAACCTCCATCAAGCAAAGAAAGACTGAAGATGCTGATGTTCACAAAAATAGATTTGATCAAAGTGCTGAAAAAAGCTGTAGTCTCTGTTTTTCTATTCTATATGTGTGTGTAAAGTGTTTGTCTTTAACACTGAGGCTTCAGCTTCAACAGGTTGTGGTGGAATTTTATGGATCACAGGTCATTGATTGTGTCAGATGTCCTTTAGGACATGTATCAGTACATGAGGACATGAGATTTCCAGTTCTGTCTCCTGGCAGAGACTCAGGGTTCACAGTGAGGTGACTTGTTGTCTCTGCTCACTCTGAGTCTTCTGTGTGTGTTTGGGAAAACTAGTCACTAGTCTAAACTGTCTCCACTGTCCTTCTTAGTTGAGGACATGTGACACTAGAATTTCTCACTGGTACTGAATTGTCTTTAGCAGGATTTGACATGTCACTGTGTGTTGACATCAGACTCTCTGGACAGAAAATAAAGAATTCAATAAGACATCTTGACATTAAACTTACTGAGCCTTTCTGCAGTTCCTCACAGCTGGGATCAGTCTCCGTCGTCCCTCCTCTGATGTGTTGTACTTCATCAGGTCAAACTCATCCAGACCCTCCTCTGACATCTGCAGCATGTAGGCCAGAGCTGAACAGTGGATCTCAGAGAGTTTCTTCTTTGATCTGTTGTCTGACTTCAGGAACTCTTGGATCTCCTGATGTACTGAGTGGTCCTTCATCTCCATCAGACAGTGGAAGATGTTGATGCTTCTGTCAGGAGACATTTTATCACTGTTCTTCTTCTTCAGGTTGTTGATGACTGTCTGGATGATTTCTGGACTGTTTTCTGTCTGACCCAGTAGACCTCCTAAGAGTCTCTGGTTGGACTCCAGACAGAGGCCATGAAGGAAGCGGACAAACAGGTCCAGGTGACCATTTTTACTTTGCAGAGATTTCTCCATGACTCCACTCAGGATGTCATCCAGAGTTAGTATTTTCCCAAAGAAACTGTCCAGTAACTGTCTCTCCCAGTTGGTGTAATATTGGAAGAAGTAAACTGCAGCCAGAAACTCCTGGATGCTCAGATGAACAAAGCAGTAGACTGTTTTCTGGAAGATCACACTCTCTCTTTTGAAGATCTCTGTACAAACTCCTGAGTACACCAAGGCCTCTGTGACATCAAGACCACACTGCTCCAGGTCTTCTTGGTAGAACATGATGTTTCCTTTCTCCAGATGTTCAAACGCCAGCCTCCCCAGCTTCAGAAGAACTTTCCTGTCAGCCTCCGTCAGCTCCTGTGGACTGGTCTCATGTCCCCGATCATACTTGTTCTTCTTCCTCTTGGTCTGAACCAGCAGGAAGTGTGAGTACATGTCAGTAAGGGTCTTGGGCAGCTCTCCTCTCTGCTCTGTAGTCAACATGTGCTCCAGAACTGTAGCAGTGATCCAGCAGAAGACTGGGATGTGACACATGATGTGGAGGCTCCTGGATGTCTTGATGTGAGAGATGATTCTGCTGGACAGCTCTTCATCACTGAACCTCCTCCTGAAGTACTCGTCCTTCTGGGCGTCAGTGAAGCCTCGTACTTCTGTTACCCTGTCGACACACGTAGGAGGGATCTGATTGGCTGCTGCAGGTCTGGAAGTTATCCAGACCAGAGCCGAGGGAAGCAGATTCCCCTTGATGAGGTTTGTCAGCAGCACGTCGACTGATGACTTCTGTGTGACATCGAACACAACCTCACTGTTGTTGAAATCCAGTGAACGTCTGCTTTCATCCAGGCCGTCAAAGATGAACAAAAGTTTACAGACAGCCAGCTGCTCTGCTGTGACCTTCTGTAATGTTGGATGGAAAACATGGAGCAGCGTGAGAAGACTGTACTGCTCATCTTTGATCAAGTTCAGCTCCCTGAACGAAAGCACAACCAGCACACTGACATCTTGGTTTTCCAAGTCCTCTGCCCAGTCCAGACTGAACTTCTGCACCGAGAAGGTTTTTCCAACACCAGCGACGCCGTTGGTCAGAACCACTCTGATGTGTCTCTGTTGGTCAGGTAAGGCTTTAAAGATGTCGTGGACCTTGATTGGAGTGTCATGGAGGGTCTTCATCTTGGAAGCTGTCTCAAGCTGCATCACCTCATGTTGGGTATTAACCTCTTCACTCTGTCCCTCTGTGATGTAGAGCTCAGTGTAGATCCTGTTGAGGAGGGTTCCACTTCCTGTTTCATCACTTCCTTCAGTCACACATTCACATCTCCTCCTCAGACTGATCTTATGTTCATCTAAAACCTCCTGCAGACCAACATCTGCTGACAGAAGAACAACAAACAATGAGAGACCAAACAAAAAGACCCACTGGTTCTTTTTATGTCTCACACAAAAACAATTCAGTGCTGTAGAACATGTGATAATGATGAAAATACACAAAACAACTGAGAGTAAAAAAGTGAGTCTTGTTTTCAGAACTGAAGACATCAGCAGACAGATGTTCAGTCTTACTTTGGACAGAGCTGCTCTGACTGACTGTCTGCAGTCCAGCTCTGGATCTTTCTTCACACTGGGGACAGGAGGAGTCTCCTGATGAACCAGACTGGTCCCAGTATGAGCTGATGCACTGTCTGCAGAACCAGTGTCCACAGCTGGTGGAGACTGGATCCTTCAGGACGTCCTGACACAAAGCACAGCAGGATAGCTGCTCCTCTATAGAAGCATGAGTCCTCTTCTTCTCTCTGTGAAAACATTTGTTTAGAAGTAAAGTAATTTGCTGGTTGTGGATGAAAAAGCTCCAGATGTGTCCAACACTGTGTAGAATCTCAGATGGTCACAGAAACAGTAAAAGTGCAGCTACTTTTCTGTTTGAGGTCAGCATCAGTCTGGAATCCAAAGGATGTTTCTCCTGCTTCAGAAACACTAATAAACTGCTTTTCCTGTCTGACTGTCTTATAAACCTTTAGTGATCTGACTGTAGTTTGTTATTAATTCAAACTCAACACTTCCTGCAGCTCCTTCACAGTAAAAGCCTTCAATTAAAGAGAGCTGATTGTGTCCTTTACTGTTTTACAGTCACTGTGAGCAGCTCAGCTTGGGTTAGTTAGGTCTGAACTGAGCTTAGAAGTGGTCTACAAACTGTGGTAGACCAGTCTCAGACACACAGCAGGTAACAGTGGGGTCACAGGTTCAAGTCCAGAAGGTTCCTATTCTGTTTTATGTCTCTGTCTATCAAATGAAGTAATAAATATAAAGAAAATATTCTAAAAAAAAGATTAAATCATTTAAATCTATTTTTTGTCCACAGAGAACTTTTCCCTGAGAACTGTCCACAGATGTCTGTTCTTGACCTTTAGGAAGATTATATGATGGAGAGGATCTAAACTCAAAGGTTCACTTACTAATGAGTCACAGTTTTCAGATTGTAAACAGTGATTTCACCATCCGGACAAAGATGTGAAGATTTTGTTGAAGTGTAAATTGTGACATGAAGGTTCTCAGGTGTTTTACTAAAAAAAACACCATCAGTAGTTTGTGGATATAAAACCCAGACTAAGATCCATCTTAGTCTAAACCAGTATCTGCACTAATAGTTCTGTATCCTGAATATAAATCTTTGAACAGAACATTTTGTCCTCAATGAATCATCTTCATCAGGTCAGTTTACAGTAGAAAGTGTCTCTTACTTTGTGTCTGAGGGTCCAGGTTCAGGACTGAAGCCCGGAGGATGAACTTTGGACCAGTCACTCTTCATAGACAGACAGCTGGACACTGGAGACTCTGCTCTCTGTCTGTGGTTCTGAGCTCTGCAAACACCAACAAGTTTTTCTTCAGATCACATCAATCACTGATAAATTCTCTGATCAAAGTCATTTCTGTTGCTCTAAACACAAACTGCTGCTTCTGCAGATCATCAGGAGGTTTCACAGTTTGGAGCAGTTCTCTTACTTTGTGTCTGAGGGTCCAGGTTCAGGGCTGAAGTCTGGAGGACGATAATCTTTGGACCGGTCCCTCTTCACAGACAGACAGCTGGATCCTGCAGACTCTGCTCTGTTCTCCTCTTCCTCCACACAAACACTCATCTTCTAAACCTCAGTCAGACTGAGAGATAAACCAGTGAGACTGAGCTGAGAAAAGGAATCAGGACAAACACGTCTGTTCACTTCAGTCCCACCCTGAGACAGACTGAGACACAAGGAAGTAACGCAAACAAACACACATTAGCTCAGTGGAATAAAACCAGGCAGAGTTAGTTCAGCTTTAATCTTATTATTCACACAATCAGGATTTGCTTTTCACACATGAATCAAACTGCCGGCTTCATAAAACAGACAACAGGAAGTAACACACACAGTTTGATTCTCCTCCTTTTCTCTCAGTGTCATTGTTTGGACACAAGTAGACAGTGTGTGACGTGTCCTCTACAGTCCACAGGGACAAAAGTGACTCAGAGACTTTGACAGTAAAATGAGAATAATGTTGGATTAACACTCACCCTGCCTCAGTCTTCACTTCTCCTCCTCCTGCTCTGTCCACTCTAACTGGAGTCTGAACTAACTCAACACTTTCAGTTCCAGTGGCTCCTCCCCCTCCATTAACAGGAAGTCAGGTGACTTTACCCGTTTGTAGGAGTCACATCTTAGTGTGGATGCAGCAGTGCCACCTGCTGTTCAAAGCTTCTAACTAGCAGCTGGTTTTAAATCATATCTCAGACATGTTTCATGTTGACTGCATGTGGCCTGTTGTTGCTCTCTGACAGTCTTATAGCAGATGTACACTCATCTTCCTGCAGCTACGTTCAGCTTTTTCTCAGTCTTCTCTCCGTAGCCCATAATGACAAAGTGAAAACAGAATTTTAGAAATGTTTGCAAATGAATTAAAAAGGAAAAACTTAAATATCACATGTGCATAAGTATTTAGACCCTTTGCAACAACACTCGAAATTTAGCTCAGGTTCCTTCCATTTCTCTTGATTGTTACGGAGATGTTTCTACACCTTCACTGAGTCCACCTGTGGTAAATTAAAATGATTGGACATGATTTGGAAAAGCACACACCTCTCTATAAAAGGCCTCACAGCTCACTATGCAGACTGATGCACAATCAGAACAGAAGCCATGAGGTCACAGGAACTGCAGAGCTCAGAAACAGGATTATTGCAAGCCACAGATCTGAGGAAGACTACGAAACAAATTCTGCCTCACTGCAGGTTTCCAAGAATACAGTGGTCTCCATAATCGTCAACTGGAAGACATTTGGCACAAGCAGGACTCTTCCAAGAGCTGGTCACCCATGTGATTTTCTTGTTAGGTAGAAAGAAATGAGCAAAGTCAACAACCTTTTTAGATGTTTACAGGCCACTTGTCCTACTCATCTTTATTAAATTATCCTTTTTCTTCCTCACTCCTCCTTCTTCATTCCACTGCTGTTATGCTGCCACCTACTGGTCTCCTTTATATCACTCCCTATGACTACACCCACTTTCCTACACAGTGTAACATTTATACAAAACTAAAGACTATTCTACTTCCACAGCAACAGATTTGAAGATCAAAATAGATCTTTTCAACTACTGTGTAACCTAAACAACTTGAAATAGTATCTAATTATTATGAAAACTAGTAAGATTACAACAGATTTGTTTCAACTCAAGCTTACTGTTTACACTTGTTCCATGAGGCTCTCAGGTAGTTTTTCTTTTTTCTCACAGAAGGTATATCAGCTTTAGAGGATCCTAGCACTGGCTCAGGAGGATGCAGGTCCAGTCACCTTCCTGACTTGTTTTTTAGACTCCGTCTCCTGAACATCTTTCTCAAAGTTCTCTTCAACAAACTTTTCCTGTTCCTCCTGATCACCATCCTCTGTCTTTACCATAAATGCCCTGGGACCCACTTCCTTAGGAACAATTGCCTTGAATTCCTAGGAACAGGGATCCTCCATTCTCACATCATGATGTCCCTGTAGAGGTTCAAGTCTCCAGGCTGTTTGGTCATAGTTCATTTTCTGGTTCAGTTTGAGTTGTTTCAGTTTTCTTATCAGATCTTTGTTTATGTGATTTCTTGGATTGTGTAGTAGTGTAGTACGCAGCTTGCGATTCATAAGTAGCTCTGCTGGGGATTTCCCACACTCCTCCTATAGCCTGTGGATATCATGGGCTACAGGTAGTGTGTTGAAACCCATGCTGCTTGGCAAAGTCACTGAATTCACAGCAGCTGTACAGAGGACCATTATCAATCACCACACATTGTGAGATTCCATGTCTGGCAAACATGTCTTTGATGTGTCTGATGACACAACTTGCAAAAGAGCTCTGCCATCTCTTTCTAGTTGGAGTAGTAATCTATTACTAGGAGACAGTCTTTACCATTCAGGTGAAACAGATCTGTGCCCACTTTTTGCCAAAGTTTTCTTGCAGTGTCGTTGATCAGCATTGGATCCTTTGTTTGTTTGTTGTGGTGCTTGAGACGTGTTACATTTGCCAATCATTTTCTCAATGTCCATGTTAATACTGGGACAAAAAATAGATTCTCTAGTTCTCCTCTTACATTTCTCAATGCCCATGGATTGTGGGATGACACCAGGACTTTGGTCACACTCAGTTCTGTTTGCACTGAATAATTCTGTGGACAGCTTCCAGTGGACAATCTTCACAGCTTCCCTGTGAAGATTTTCCATCACTTTCAGTAGTGCTGCGTCTTTTGCTGTTTCATGACTTATGTGCTGTAGGAAAACATCAGACACCGGAAGTGTAGCAGTTACTAGGTTTGTTAGGTTAAGTTCTTATACTTTTGCATTATGTGTCAATCACAGGAATCAAACCTGGAGTTAAGTTTCAGTTACTGATTCTGTGGTTAATGTTTATTAATCTGATCGTAGGGTAATTACTGCCATACTGAACATGTGGACACGCCAATAAAACCATGGTCATTTTTCTGGTGAAGCTTGCTGCTTGTTCTGCACAAGGCTCTTTGTTATTGTTCAATAACACCAGAGTTGGACGAATCTGTATCTGTTACCAACTTCAGCTCACTCACAAGGCTGAGGTTCAGTAAAGTAAAGTTTTAAATTAACTGATATCAGTCCGTTCAAATATGAGTATTGTTCACGATGGTTATATTTTTCTCAGCTTTTTCCCAGAGCTCATTTTGCCTCTGTGCTGGATGAGACACGATGAAACTGTTCCTCTGCTCCAGTGATGTCACCTAGGACATTATCATCAGACATCATTAATTGTCTCCACTCTACACTTTTAGTTTCTTAACAACTGATGTTTTAACAATTGTTCCAGCTGAACCCAAATGGATTGAAGAAGAAATTCACAGCAGACAGAGAAATAGATTCACTACAGAGCCATCACACCCTGAACACAACCTATTCCAGTTTCTCCCCTCAGACACTAAATTAAATAAAATCAAATAAATGTGATTCTCAAATTTTGATTCTAAGTGAATCAATCGCTCTTAATTCACTTAGGAAAAAAGTCTTTAGTGTCTCAGTCTTGGAGGATAACTGTACTTACAGAACAGCATTTTTTAAAACATCACTTGGTTTTTAACATTCAGCTAAATAAATTCTAACCACTGCAAATTAATTAGGATAAACTGAATTACAGATTTCTACAATACATATCCAGCTCAGCTATTAAATGTCAAAACAGCCACTCATACATTTTAAGAAGTTTTACATATGTTAAATGTGCTGTGACTAGTAAAGTCAAAGTTGTAGATATCTTAAAATATCATGTCCAGTAGTAATAATGTGATTGTGGATGCATTTATTTTGCAATATGAGGTGAAACCCTGTTTCGTTATCCATCATTTATCTTTTTGTATTTTACTGATGTACAGACACTCTACTGTGTTTGCTGCCAGACATCCATCAAGTGTTTTTATGGTGAGACACTGATTGTGGACAATGTGTTTGTCAAACATGGGACACTTTGAAATCTGAATTAGATTTTTTTGTGCTAAAGAACATTTTCTGTAGGAAAACAGTCACATTACTTCAGTCTCTCTAGGACAGAACTTCTGGTCTTCCCAGTCTGTCCTTCCATACAGCATCAGCATAGGTAACGTCTTCAGTGATTGTCCTCCTCCATCTCTCAGCAGTTGATTTACTCTCCACAACATCAGAGAGATCAGAGCCTACTTTTCTGAATATGTAACGCAATTCACTGTCCAGACACTGGTCATATCTCTACATGTCCTGATGACCAAAAATGCAGCAGCACGTCTCATTTGTGATCATCAGAAAGGACACACGTCCCACCACTTCATTATCATCATCGGCTGATAAATTAGCACTTCACAAGCAGATTGTGAGACTTTTAATCATTTGATCCGGTTTGTTTTATTCTGTGGATGCTGACATACTGAAGTCAACTAGCCTGCTAACTACCAACTAGCCCCGAATCTGCTTAGTGCCAGTTTGATTTCCTGAGACTTCCTCTTCCTTCTCTCAGTTTTACTTCCCAAAACTTTCAGCAGACTCTGAACAAGAAGAGAAAACACTGGGCTGAAAAGAGCTGAGCCTAACTGGATCTAACATTACCTGCCTTTGGGTGAGCTCGGCTTAGAGGGTCGATACAGGAACTGGATCACTTTCACAGCGTATAATCCATGAGAAAGCTCTGTTCTTATGGTTCCTGAGCTGTGTCATCTTCATCTTCTTCATCTTCTTCTTCTGGGGTTTCTAACGAACTGAAGTGTGTTTTGTTTTTTTCAGGGCA
This sequence comes from Channa argus, assembly GCF_033026475.1. NCBI lineage: Eukaryota > Metazoa > Chordata > Actinopteri > Anabantiformes > Channidae > Channa > Channa argus. The sequence continues at coordinate 1,571,096 of NC_090199.1, forward strand.
GCAGAAAATGAACCTTCATGTCGAGTCGAGCATCGATTCCAGGACGTGGCGTCATCAAATCATTTCTCCCAGTATAAACTGTGATGTCACTAGTCAGAGTATTAATTAAAGATTTCCACAGTCACATTCCAGCCAGCAGAAATTATATTTCAGGATGATTTCACTTGTCAAAGCTACATTTAAAATCTAAAACTCCTTCAAAAGTATAAATGGCCGTTTTAACATTTAATAGCAGAAATCTATTATTCACTCCTGCTCCAAAGGAACATTTCAAATATCCACGTTATTCTTCAAATAGCTAAAGCCAATCACTTCTGTTTTTCAATCTTAGATATTTACAACTTCATTTTAGAACAAACCAGAATTCATATTAGGAAAAGCTCCCAATTCAGATGTCTACAATGAATCAGTTACTATTGATGATGTTCAAATCTAATAAAAACAAAATTATAAAAACATTGCAGATATTCATATTATAATTTTGAATATCTAAAATACTTTGTGACTTGTAAAAGGCAGATTTCCACAGTTCCTATTATGAACAGTCAAAATGCAATTTCAGAACAATGCTACTGTCCACAGCACATGCTGTGAACATCTGTTGATGTTTTTATTTTGAGAAATAGAATTTCTGTGTCACACACTGAGAGTAACCTGGGGTTTAGTCAAGACCAAGGATACGTGACAGGAGGACGAACAATCCAGAGGTGGAAACAGTCCTACAGTTAATTATTTTATTCAAGTACATTTACTGTTATAAAACTGTACGTAAGCACAAGTAAAATCATTAATGTAAAAATGTCCTCAAGTAAAAGTACAAAGTGAGAGTAATTTGAATAAACACATTTCCCATGTAGGATCATTCAGATCACAAATTAAACATGAGGCTGTAAACGAGACCTTCTAAAGCCTCAGCAGACAGACTTTGTATCATGTCATTAGATACAAAGGATAACTGAGGAAAACTTGCCCACTAAAAACTTCCCATGGTGATGGTGGGACAGAGGAGGTGAGGTGATCATTTAAAGTCCTCTATGAGGTCTGTCTCCACAGTCTTGTCTCTGAGTCGTGTCTTCAATTAGCAGCCACATTCAGAAGAGTTCAGGTGTAAAATGATTTACTGTGCAGAAAAATGAAAAATGCAACAAATCACTGAGGCTGAATCCAGATCCAGTCTGAACTAGTCTGAGCTGTTCACGGCCTTTTAAACCCTTTTCTGGGCTCGTCCTAGACTTCCAGCCCCTTTTAAAAAACACCCTGTCTCATAAATATGACACCGTTAGTTATGAACTTTTCCTGATCCTATTATTTCCAAACGTTCATATTGAAGTTTATTCAATATCACATCAACATCAAATAATTGTAGCTGTTTCACTACATATTGTACTGTGTCACTGTAACTGTGTCACATCAATCTAAATACTGGGCAGCACCGGCTGTGATTGGATGATCCGGCACTTAGTCAAAAACCACCGTCTGTCACCGTCTAAGTGAACAAGTTTGTTAAATCGTGTTTCTCTCCACTTGTTTTCTCTCTCAGGCCGAGGCCGTGCACTTCTCATCCATCCCTCAGTCTCATACATGGATTTTAAACTATGATTCTCAACTATCACACACATTTAATACAAGTAGAACTTCTGTTCTAACAAATCAGTCACAAATCATCAATACATTATCCTTCATTCTACATGAGACCTGCACTAATCTTTAACAGATCAACACACATCATGCACATTTAATCAGTCAAGCTTAGTTAACTATGGTTTGAAACATCAACACGTCATATACATGCTTTTTTCTGATCTTTGTGTTAGATGATAAATTATTGTATAAGTTGATGTTGACAGACCCACTATGTTTGTTTTTCTTTCCCTTTATTCACCAAAAACACAACAACAACAAAACAGTACAATTCACATTATACAAAACATATCATAACAACAGTGTGAGATATGGTAAAAAGACAGGACATGTGATACCTGTGTACAGTGTATGTTTTTGCTTGTGAAGGTGCATCAGGGTTGGAGAAGTGAGGATGAGCAGAAAGTATATAATAAAAGAAACAACAGTTGTGATGGGGATGGGAAAGTACAGGGTAGGGGTTCACATACTAAGGATATAAACATGTTCTAAGCATATATATTGTATAATACGTATTAATGAGAAAACTGAAACACACACACACACACATATAAATATATATAGCAAAGAACTAAAATAATAATGTTCATAACAATATCAATAATAATAGTAATAATATTAATGATGATAATAAAAATAATTAGCCAATAGGATAAAAATAACTACCAATAATAAAAAGGATACAAAACATGTCATAGTTAAATAATAATAACTGTAATCTTAATCAATTACATCTGAATGACTGGTCTAATTTCCCAGGCGTTTTGTTTAAGTAAAAATGTTCCAGAAATGGTTCATAGCTTCATTGAAGTTCGCTCTATTGTTTTTGTATGTAGCTGATGTTTTCTGTGAGAAGATTTGTCCAGTAACTGATATGTCTTTAGCTTTTATATTTATATAATATTATATATTTATATTTTATATTTGTTTTGAGAAATTATTTTCGTCGTGATTGTTAAAGAGATGAGTACTGGGTTTTTATATTTAACTTGGAGATGATCAACTTCTGAGATGTTTCCAAGTAAACAGAGGGATGGAGATGTGGGGATTCTGCAGCTTAGGATGGTGGAGAGCGTCTATGTCACTGCTACCCAGAAAGAATTCACCGGGTTACAGGATCAAGTGTTGTAGAAGTAATCGTCTGTGCTACCTGAGGTGTATTGTGAGCAGGTTTTGTTTCTGATCCTTTTTCCATATTTTTCCATATTTCCATATTTCAACCAAAGTCTGGGTTGGGCCATATTAGAGTATGTTAACAAGGTGCTAGTGCTGATTTTGTATTTTATGAGCTTTGCACCAGGCTGTCAGAGGTGAGGAGATGGTTATTGTCTTAAAATAGTTCTTTTTTTTTTAATGATCCTGGCATAAAAGCGAGAACTGAAACTGAAATGGGTTTGCATTGATTCTGTTCTAGGTCTGAGTTGTTGTAATTATCCTTTTCTTCCAATTTATCGTGTAATTTGAGATTAGGGAAAATTCATTAAAAATATAAAATGTTTTCTTTAGTGAGCTGTAGGGATCCTATGAGTGTAGTAATATGTCATCTGCATAAAGACTAATTTTGTGATGTGTATTTGTGTCCTGGATTCCTTTAATTCTGACATTTTGTCGTATGGCTGCTCCTAGTGGTTCTATAAAGATATCAAATAAAGACGGAGACAGTGGGCATCCCTGTCTGGTTCCCTGCTGAAGTGTGAAACTCTCTGAGTTGACGCATTTGTGATTACAGTGGCTCCGAATGCAGAGTATAGTGATTTAACAAGGTGGATGAAACTCTCCAAAACCAAACTTGTGAAGGACGCTGAAAATAAATGTCCAGTTAACTTTATCAAATGCTTTTTCTGCGTTTAATTATGGTTCTAGTTTGTTTTTGTTGTGACAGGGTGATTAAGTTGAATAGTCTCTGGACATTCTCTGACGGGTTCCAGTTTTTTATTAATACGTTTGGTGGACTAACATTGGGACGACTGTCTCTATTGTAGTAGCTAGTGCTTTAGTGACGGGTGACTGGAAGGATGGGTTGGGTCTTTGTTGGTTTTAGTAGAAGGGTCATGATGGCTGTATCCATGTGTGTTGGTATTGTTGAGGTAGATTTTATTTCCGTGGTTACTTAAATAGTGGTGACAAGATCTGCCAGAAGTCTTTGTAGTAGTATGTACTATGTAGTTCATCAGTGGTGTTTGGTGCATCTAAGCTGTTCACATGTTCATTTCTTGGGCAGGTTATTTCATGGTTATTACAGGGAATCGACACCTGACACAGCGTCTTAGTTCAGGAGATCTTGTTATTTCCTAATGAATCTTGTTTGTACGTTTGTCTGTTTTACTCTGTAATAGAAGTAAAATACCTGAAAAACTACACTCAAGTAAACTATACAGGTAAAATTACAGTTTTTGAAACAATCCTCTGAAAGTAGAAACACAAAAAAATCTTCTTTTTTGCAGTAATGAAAGTGAATGGAATTTGTTACTTCCACCACCGAGGGAATCAAATCTATATATTAAGAACTGGATTGTCATAATATTCAAACTGTACATTTTAGTGTTGTCAAAAATACAAACGTATGGATACATATTGATTCTAAATATTTAAAAAATGTTAAATTTTATATTGATAAACTAATATCACATGCACACTCTGTATTGCTAAATCTAGTAACTTTCAAGACCAGTGTACTTTTGAGAAGAGATTAGCAAAATATCTTGACTTTTTGACCCGTGTGTGACCTGGTTATATTAATTTTCTCCAAATAAAAATAAGTGAAATAAAAATCTAAAACATTTAGACAAAAACTTTAAAGACAGAGAATCAGCAGAGCAGCAGCAGAGCAGATCCAGATCCACTGCTGATCCTCTGTCAGATCCAGAGGATCACACAGGGATGATGGTGGACATGACATTGTGTCTGACAGTGGAGCTGTTCTCAGAGCAGTTCTCTGCTTTACATACATGTACAGTCCTGATCCTTTAGAAAGATCATCACTTTCATTTTAGACTTGGCTTCCACCTGTAGAGAGAATGAGAGAGAAGAGAGGAGATCAGTGAGTTTTTGCAGAGACTCACTTCATCAGCATCAGTACAAAGAGCAGCAGGGACTTCAGTCCTGTTCAGAGCACAAGTGGAGCAGCTGTGTAGTGTAGTCAGCTTCCTTTCAGCTCATGTTAACGTATTGGAGTGAACACACTGAAGTGAAAGGACAGAGACACATGTGATGACTGGACTTCAGCTGAGCTTCTGGTCTGTACAAAGGAACTTGGAGCTTTACAGGAAAAACTGGATCTTTCTTTTGATACTAACTGGGTTTAGTACAATACTGCTGAAAGCAGCATGGACTGACTCCAACCCTCTACTGACCTCAGAGTCTCCAGTCTACAGTGTGGACTCTCCACAAGATCAGACAGAAGCTTCACTGCTGAATCTTGCAGGTCCCAGTTTTCACTCAGGTCCAGTTCTCTCAGATGGGAGGGGTTGGACTTCAGAGCTGAGACCAGAGAATCACAGCTGATCTTTGACAAACTGCAGTGACTCAATCTGCATAAAGAATCAAAGATGTGTATCAAATCATTAGTAACAATCAGATTTGTCCTAATCAATGGTGTTACAGTGACTTTGTCCTTGTGTTATTGTGGATCATCAGAATGTCAGACTTCTACAGACATCATCCAAATGTCAGCACAACATTCATACACCTATTCATGTCAGCACTGATTCAGAACATGCTGCTCACCTCACTCACCTCTGGAATTATCAGACAAACATCAAATCACATCTGACAGACTAAAAACGTCCTACAATACTTTGACTCATCAGTGAAATGAATCAAACTTTAAAGAAGCAGAACTGATCCAGTAAACAGGTCTTGCTTGGTCCTGGTCTCTGTCCTGCACATCAGCAAAACTAAAACTCTTTTTATCACAAATTACAGATGATTTCATGAAAACTTTGCTAAATGTTCAGCACAAATGTCAAATCAAGACAATCGACTCAAAAAGGAAAACCCTGAATGGACTTTGGGACTTGGAGCCATTCTGGTGTTTGCTGGACTTTTGATAAAGACTTTAGGATCAGTTTTGGTTCAATATGTGAAGATGATAGTTTGAAAATGTGTCTGTTGTCCTTGTTTGGTTTCAGTGTTTTCTGGTCATTCAGTGCAGCTACAGGCTGAATGTTAAGTCTGATTGTTTAAACCTGTTTCCTTTGTGAAGGTCGACTAAATGAACCAAACTGACTTCTATCACAATCTGAAATCTCAGGACAGAGACCTGGCTGGTCCCCCTAAAGAAAAACCACATCACACAGTCAAAAGTTGATCATGAAATACATAAAATTTCCAACAGTATCAGTCAGTGAACTGACCTCAGAGTCTCCAGTCTACAGTGTGGACTCTCCAGAAAACCACACAGCAGCTTCACTCCTGAATCCTGCAGCTTGCTGTAGCTCAGGTCCAGGTCTCTCAGATGGGAGAGTTTGGACTTCAGAGCTGAGACCAGAGAATCACAGCTGATCTCTGACAAACTGCAGTTCCTCAATCTGAATAAAGAATCAAAGATGTGGATCAAATCATTAGTAACAATCAGATTTGTCCTAATCAATGGTGTTAGAGGGACTTTGTCCTTGTGTTATTGTGGATCATCAGAATGTCAGACTTCTACAGACATCATCCAAATGTCAGCACAACATTCATACACCTATTCATGTCAGCACTGATTCAGAACATGCTGCTCACCTCACTCACCTCTGGAATTAGTCTAAAATCAGACGTCCTGGATTCAAAGACTGAATCTTGTTTCTTTAATTCATCTTCTGTTTCTCTAAATCTGAACAATCCTGTTTAATCTGATGTCAAATGTCAAATATTTGTCTCAAATTCCAAACTGACCATTATTGATGAAATAACTAATGTCAGTGAGCTCTGCTTCCTCCTGGATCAGATGTTGACTGATCAAAGTCAGATGGATGTTCTCTTCTCTGATCCTAAATGGAACCTAGTACCTTTCTGTACAAACATGTCTGCAGTGTCACATTTCTGCTCCTGGTTACTGGTTGTGTCTCTACACAAAGTGACATCATTGTGTGACAGGAAGCATCATGCACAGGTTCAAGTGTCACCTGCTGATGGAGACAAATCAGACGCCACTAAAGACACTTCAAACATCTGGAAACATCATTTCCTCTCTGTCTCTGTGCTGCTGTTGCTGAGATTTACACTGTGTGTTTCATATAAAAGATTTCACTGCTGAAAATGGAATCAACTTCTCAAACTTCTTTTCATTTGCTTTAGACACTTTACAGTGTCACACATGAAAATAAAAAAAATAAACTTTTCTTTAATTTATTCAGTTTTCTTAATTCTTTCAGTTTTCTTACAAGCATGAGTCTATTTTCCTTGTAAAAAAATTTAACCAACGAGAAGAAAAACTGGTGTTGAGAGTTGTTGAGAAACACTGACCTCAGAGTCTCCAGTCTACAGTGTGGACTCTCCAGAAAACCACACAGCAGCTTCACTGCTGAATCCTGCAGCTTGTTGTAACTCAGGTCCAGTTCTCTCAGATGGGAGGGGTTGGACTTCAGAGCTGAGACCAGAGAATCACAGCTGATCTCTGACAAACTGCAGTTCCTCAATCTGAATAAAGAATCAAAGATGTGGATCAAATCATTAGTAACAATCAGATTTGTCCTAATCAATGGTGTTAGAGGGACTTTGTCCTTGTGTTATTGTGGATCATCAGAATGTCAGACTTCTACAGACATCATCCAAATGTCAGCACAACATTCATACACCTATTCATGTCAGCACTGATTCAGAACATGCTGCTCACCTCACTCACCTCTGGAATTAGTATAAAATCAGACGAGTTGGATTCAAAGACTGAATCTTGTTACTTTAATTCATCTTCTGTTTCTCTAAATCTGAACAATTCTGTGTAATCTGATGTCAAATGTCAAATATTTGCCTAAAATTGCAAACTGACCATTATTGATGAAATAACCAATGACAGATTTAAAATTTGTGTTTCATATAAAAGACTTTACTGCTGAAAATGGAATAAACTTCTCAAACTTCTTTTCATTTGCTTTAGACACTTTATAGTGTCACATACAGTGAAGTTTCAGAACAAACTGTCCCATAATTCAGTTTTAATGCAGTTTCCTCCTTTCATTGTAGAGGTGGAGACATTTGAACTAACAATGCTGAGCACTTCAACCTGCTCCCAGTAAATGTTTGTGTGTCCAGGTGACTGTTATCTTCACTACAGCTGCTACACATCACCTCACTCTAAAACGTATATGTTGGTCATTTTTTCCTGATTTTTACCATGAACTAACCAGTCGGATTTTACAAGAAAACATTGGTATTAACAGTTGTGGATTTAAGATGTAGAAGAGAAAAACACTGACCTAAGAGTCTCCAATCTACATTGTGGACTCTCCAGTCCAGCAGAGAGCAGCTTCACTTCTGAATCCTGCAAGATGTTGTACCTTAGATCCAGTTCTCTCAGATGGGAGGGGTTCGACTTCAGAGCTGAGGCCACAACTTCACAGTGAGTCTCTGAGAGTCCACACTCAGAAAGTCTGTGATAAGAAACAAAGTTAAATATGATCAAATCTGAAATGTTCATTGTAAAAACTTGAATCCGATCCAAGCTGCAAGACTTTAGTCTGTTATTTTTCTTTGGAGGTGGTGGGTGATGAACCTTCAACTTGAGTAATCTGTGATGACCATTTTTTAATAACATTTGAATTTACAATAATGGACTATATAGCAGTTAGGGAAAAATTCCACTATAGCAGATGCTTAAGTGAAAAACCTGTCAACAAATTTAAAGAAATGATTCTTTCTTCATTTGCTTCACCATATGTTAATACAATGGAAAGTAGTCTCCTTAATGTTACTCCTGCACAAATAGATTATCTTGCTGACAATTCTGCAGCCTCACTACGTACAATACTCGATAGTGTTGCCCCTCTAAAAAAGAAGGCAGTAAACCAGCAGAGGTGATCTCTTCTTGATCCAGGTGTTTTAGCCAATTGCAGACCAATATCTAATCTCCCCTTTATTTCTAAAATAAATGAAAACTAGTCGCAAAACAATTATGTGATCACCTTCATAGGAATAATTTGTATGAAGACTTTCAGTCAGGATTTAGAGTTCATCATAGTACAGAAACAGCACTGGTAAAAGTCACCAACGATCTTCTCAAGGCCTCAGATACTGGACTCATCTCTATACTTGTTCTGTTAGATCTTAGTGCTGCATTTGATACCATTGATCATAACATTTTATTACACAGACTGGAACATGAAAATGGAATTAAAGGAACTGAACTAGGTTGGTTTAAATCTTATCTATCTGATAGATTTCAATTTGTTCATGTTAATGATGAATCCTCCATGCACACAAAGGTTAGCTATGGAGTTCCCCAAGGCTCTGTGTTAGGACCAATACTTTTTACTTTCTATATGTCTCCTTTAGGCAACATTATTAGAAACACTCCATAAATTTCCACTGTTATGCTGATGATACCCAGCTATATTTATCTATGGAACCAGATGAAAATAATCAGTTAATAAAGCTTCAAGCCTACAAGACATAAAGGCCTGGATGTCCCACAATTTTTTACTTTTAAACTTAGACAAAACTGAAGTCAGAGTATTTGGACCCAAAAATCTGACATGATGTCCAACCATATTGTTACTCTAGATGGCATAAGTCTGGCCTCTAGTACTACTGCAAGGAACCTTGGAGTTATTTTTGACCAGGATCTGTCCTTTACCTCACATATAAAACAAATCTCTAGAACAGCCTTCTTCCACCTACGGAACATTGCCAAAATTAGGAGCATCCTGTCTCAAAGTGATGCCGAAAAACTAACGTGTGACTAAAACAGTGAGTGGGCAGATAGAAAAGAGGAAATATGAGGAGAAGCTTTAAAAACTATCAGGGAACATTAGGAATTAAAAAGAGACGACTCCCTTTTTAGAAATCAAACTAACGTCTAACAGAGAAAAACATGTGGACACATGTTCATTGTTGGGAACCTTTAACTGAATGAGGATGATGAGGTGGATGTTGGATTCATTCTACATGAGGGAGGATGTCGTCCCCTCACATCCTCTCTCAGCTTAAACAATGATTATAGATGTTGTAGAAAAGGTGAAAATGGACCCAACAGTTGTTACTGTGAAACAGCTCAGAAACTGTTGGAAAACAACACAATAACAGCAAGAATGACATGAAAGTCATTTTCAGTTTGAAGGTCTGTTGGGTCCACCAGATCCCAGATGTTAGAATCAAAGTGTGTCTGTATAGAAAAAGATTCTAGAAACATGTTGCAGACACTTTATCCACTGGAAACAAATGACCATCAGCTGTGAAACATGTTGACTGTCAAAACCTTTAAACCAGAAACTTTAAAGAGCAAAAGTTCTTTTGTTGGATTTGGATCAAACCTCCATCAAGCAAAGAAAGACTGAAGATGCTGATGTTCACAAAAATAGATTTGATCAAAGTGCTGAAAAAAAGCTGTAGTCTCTGTTTTTCTATTCTATATATGTGTGTAAAGTGTTTGTCTTTAACACTGAGGCTTCAGCTTCATCAGGTTGTGGTGGAATTTTATGGATCACAGGTCATTGATTGTGTCAGATGTCCTTTAGGACATGTATCAGTACATGAGGACATGAGATTTCCAGTTTTGTCTCCTGACAGAGACTCAGGGTTCACAGTGAGGTGACTTGTTGTCTCTGCTCACTCTGAGTCTTCTGTGTGTGTTTGGGAGAACTAGTCACTAGTCTAAACTGTCTCCATTGTCCTTCTTAGTTGTGGACATGTGAGACTAGAATATCTCACTGGTACTGAATTGTCTTTAGCAGGATTTGACATGTCACTGTGTGTTGACATCAGTCTCTCAGGACAGAAAATAAAGAATTCAATAAGACATCTTGACATTAAACTTACTGAGCCTTTCTGCAGTTCCTCACAGCTGGGATCAGTCTCCGTCGTCCCTCCCATGATGTGTTATACTTATTCAGGTCCAACTCATCCAGAATCTCCTCTGACATCTGCAGCATGTAGGCCAGAGCTGAGCAGTGGATCTCAGAGAGTTTCTCTGATCTGTTCTCTGACTTCAGGAACTCTTGGATCTCCTGATGTACTGAGTGGTCCTTCATCTCCATCAGACAGTGGAAGATGTTGATGCTTCTGTCAGGAGACATTTTATCACTGTTCTTCTTCTTCAGATTGTTAATGACTGTCTGGATAATTTCTGGACTGTTCTCTGTCTGACCCAGCAGACCTCTTAAGAGTCTCTGGTTGGACTCCAGAGAGAGGCCATGAAGGAAGCGAACAAACAGGTCCAGGTGACCATTTTTACTTTGGAGGGATTTCTCCATGACTCTACTCAGGAAGTCATCCAGGGGAGGAACAGAGGTATCACTGTTTCTAAAAAAGGTAGAACTCTTCTTCAAAATAGAGTTTGGTTTTAAATCATTGCGTTCATTGTCTTTCCCCAGGAAAAACTTTAGTACCTTTCTCTTCCTGTTTGTGTAACAGTGGAAGAAGTAAACTGCAGCCAGAAACTCCTGGATGCTCAGATGAACAAAGCAGTAGACTGTTTTCTGGAAGGTCACACTCTCTGTTTTGAAGATCTCTGTACAAACTCCTGAGTACACCAAGGCCTCTGTGACATCAAGACCACACTGCTCCAGGTCTTCTTGGTAGAACATGATGTTTCCTTTCTCCAGATGTTTAAACGCCAGCCTCCCCAGCTTCACAAGAACTTTCCTGTCAGCCTCCGTCAGCTCCTGTGGACTGGTCTCATGTCGCTCATCATACTTGTTCGTCTTCCTCTTGGTCTGAACCAGCAGGAAGTGTGAGTACATGTCAGTAAGGGTCTTGGGCAGCTCTCCTCTCTGCTCTGTAGTCAACATGTGCTCCAGAACTGTAGCAGTGATCCAGCAGAAGACTGGGATGTGACACATGATGTGGAGGCTCCTGGATGTCTTGATGTGGGAGATGATTCTGCTGGACAGCTCTTCATCACTGAACCTCCTCCTGAAATACTCCTCCTTCTGGGCGTCAGTGAAGCCTCGTACTTCTGTTACCCTGTCGACACACGTAGGAGGGATCTGATTGGCTGCTGCAGGTCTGGAAGTTATCCAGACCAGAGCCGAGGGAAGCAGATTCCCCTTGATGAGGTTTGTCAGCAGCACGTCGACTGATGACGTCTGTGTGACATCAGACACAACCTCACTGTTGTTGAAATCCAGTGAACGTCTGCTTTCATCCAGGCCGTCAAAGATGAACAAAAGTTTACAGACAGCCAACTGCTCTGCTGTGACCTTCTGTAATGTTGGATGGAAAACATGGAGCAGCGTGAGAAGACTGTGCTGCTCATCTTTGATCAAGTTCAGCTCCCTGAACGAGAGCAGAACCAGCACACTGACATCTTGGTTTTCCAAGCCCTCTGCCCAGTCCAGACTGAACTTCTGCACCGAGAAGGTTTTTCCAACACCAGCGACACCGTTGGTCAGAACCACTCTGATGTGTCTCTGTTGGTCAGGTAAGGCTTTAAAGATGTCGTGGACCTTGATTGGAGTGTCATGGAGGGTCTTCATCTTGGAAGCTGTCTCAAGCTGCCTCACCTCATGTTGGGTATTAACCTCTTCACTCTGTCCCTCTGTGATGTAGAGCTCAGTGTAGATCCTGTTGAGGAGGGTTCCACTTCCTGTTTCATCACTTCCTTCAGTCACACATTCACATCTCCTCCTCAGACTGATCTTATGTTCATCTAAAACCTCCTGCAGACCAACATCTGCTGACAGAAGAAGAACAAACAATGAGAGACCAAACAAAAAGACCCACTGGTTCTTTTTATGTCTCACACAAAAACTATTCAGTGCTGTAGAACATGTGATAATGATGAAAATACACAGAACAACTGTGAGAGTAAAAAAGTGGGTCTTGTTTTCAGAAATGAGGACATCAGCAGACAGATGTTCAGTCTTACTTTGGACAGAGCTGCTCTGACTGACTGTCTGCAGTCCAGCTCTGGTTCTGGATCTTTCTCCACACTGGGGACAGGAGGAGTCTCCTGATGAACCAGACTGGTCCCAGTATGAGCTGATGCACTGTCTGCAGAACCAGTGTCCACAGCTGGTGGAGACTGGATCCTTCAGGACGTCCTGACACAAAGCACAGCAGGACAGCTGCTCCTGTATAGAAGCATGAGTCCTCTTCTTCTCTCTGTGAAAACATTTGTTTAGAAGTAAAATAATTTGCTGGTTGCTGATGAAAAAGCTCCAGATGTGTCCAACACTGTGTAGAAGCTCAGATGGTCACAGAGAACAGTAAAAGTGCAGCTACTTTTCTGTTTGAGTTCAGCATCAGTCTGGAATCCAAAGGATTTTTCTCCTGCTTCAGAAACACTAATAAACTGCTTTTCCTGTCTGACTGTCTTATAAACCTTTAGTGATCTGACTGTAGTTTGTTATTAATACAAACTCAACACTTCCTGCAGCTCCTTCACAGTAAAAGCCTTCAATTAAAGAGAGCTGATTGTGTCCTGTACTGTTTTACAGTCACTGTGAGCAGCTCAGCTTGGGTTAGTTAGTGACCTTGTGTTTTACTTCAGAAACACCATCAGTAGCTTGTGGATCATGAATGTAAATTTTTGAACAGAACATTTTGTCCTCAATGAATCATCTTCATCTTCATCAGGTCAGTTTACAGTAGAAACTGTATCTTACTTTGTGTCTGAGGGTCCAGGTTCAGGACTGAAGTTCAGAGGAGATCCTATGGACCGGTCACTCTTCATAGACAGACAGCTGGACACTGGAGACTCTGCTCTCTGTCTGTGGTTCTGAGCTCTGCAAACACCAACAAGTTTTTCTTCAGATCACATCAATCACTGATAAATTCTCTGATCAAAGTCATTTCTGTTGCTCTAAACACAAACTGCTGCTGCTGCAGATCATCAGGAGGTTTCACAGTTTGGAGCAGTTCTCTTACTTTGTGTCTGAGGGTCCAGGTTCAGGACTGAAGTCTGGAGTACGATCATCTTTGGACCGGTCCCTCTTCACAGACACACATCTGGATCCTGCAGACTCTGCTCTGTTCTCCTCTTCCTCCACACAAACACTCATCTTCTAAACCTCAGTCAGACTGAGAGATAAACCAGTGAGACTGAGCTGAGAAAAGGAATCAGGACAAACACGTCTGTTCACTTCAGTCCCACCCTGAGACAGACTGAGACACAGGAAGTAACACACACAAACACACATTAGCTCAGTGGAATAAATCCAGCCAGAGTTAGTTCAGCTTTAATCTTATTATTCACACAATCAGGATTTGCTTTTCACACATGAATCAAACTGTTGGCTTCATAAAACTGAGACAACAGGAAGTAACACACACAGTTTGATTCTCCTCCTTTTCTCTCAGTGTCTTTGTTTGGACACAAGTAGACAGTGTGTGATGTGTCCTCTACAGTCCACAGGGACAAAAGTGACTCAGAGACTTTGACAGTAAAATGAGAATAATGTTGGATTAACACTCACCCTGCCTCAGTCTTCACTTCTCCTCCTCCTGCTCTGTCCACTCTAAATGGAGTCTGAACTAACTCAACACTTTCAGTTCCAGTGGCTCCTCCCCCTCTATTAACAGGAAGTCAGGTGACTTTACCTGTCTGTTGGAGTCTCAGCTCAGTGTGGATGCAGCAGTGTCACCTGTTGTCCAAAGCTTCTAACTAGCAGCTGGTTTTAAATCATATCTTAGACATGTTTCATGTTGACTGCTGTGTGGCCGGTTGTTGCTCTCTCTCTCTCACACACACACACACACACACACACACACACACACACACACACACACACACACTCTGGACCAGTGCTTTGGATTCTCTGTCACATATGTTGTGTTATTCTGTGTCTGATGCTCAGAGAAGTCACTGATTTTGGTAACAGCTGCACTAAGTAGCTGCATCACATAATGTTTAAATACAAAACCTGTGAAAAGTTCATAAAAAAGTTCCAATAATGCTCCTAATACATAATAATTCTACAGTGACAGGAGTCATTCTGCAGCATAATGAGAACATTTTCAGTAATTTGCTGCTGAAACTACTTTTAACTGAGAAAAGAGGAAGTTACAGATCATTACAAAGGAAACTTTTCTGTCATCTACAGTTTAAAACCCAAAACATCATTAAAATAATTTTTCCTTATTAAGTTCAGGAAAATCAGAAAGTCAGTTGCAGTTCATGTCTGTGTATCTATGATACCAACTTTACATCAGACAGTTTGAAGAACCAGGAGAGCAGATCTGAGTCCAAGGAGACAAAGAGGTCCCTTAGTGATGCTCTGAAGACTCCACAGCCTTTGCTCAGAACAACAAACACTAAAGAAACCAAACATGAAGGAAAATCTGAAATATGAAGAAAAAACCCACAATGAACCAAGTAGGAGGGAACAGGTGAGTCAAGGGAGCTGGATGAGCAGTTTGTCAATACCTGAAGTTTACGCCCATGTCATCAGCTTCATAGTCCGTGACACTGCAGTTGATGTTGGTCCTCAGGAGTCGTCTTGGGTCAAGGTTAATGTTAGCTAGCATTAGCCGTTAGCATTTGCTTATGTTAACCTGCTTGTATCTATGATAAACTAACAAAAGGGAACATTTTTCACTGAGAGCGTTACTCGGAATTGAAACAATCTCATTTACCTGTTTTGACTTTCCATCTTCTGGTTTAAATTTTTATTTATTTTTTTGTCCTTTCGGCTTATCCCGTGAGTTTAGTGTCGCCACAACAGATCATTGTCTGCATGTTGATTTGGCACAGTTTTTTTTGCCGGATGCCTTTCCTGACACAATCCTTCCCAATTTTTACCGGGCTTTGACCGGCACTGCACAGCTGGGGAGGGGGATGGGCTGTTAGGGTGTCAGTGTCAGGCCACTGTCTTACGAACTGAGCTACAGCCGCCCCATCTTCTTGTTATAAACATTGACTTCCTGATTGCTTTCAACTTTCAGCATTAGGGTGAGAGTCAAGGCTGGAGAAAAAAATTAAATCCAGTGTTTTAAAACCAGAAGATTTTAAAATACTGGATTTAATTAGAAACATTCAGTATTTTAAATACTGGATTTCTCCAGTCGTGACTCAGCCAATGCTGAAAGCTGAAAGTGAACAGCAAGTCGATGTTTTTTTCCAAGAAACTCACTCATGTGATGAAGATGCTTAGTGTTGGAGAAAACAATGTGGACATCAGATTTGTTAAAGTCAGACTTCAAATGACTCAACAGGTGTTGCTGTTTCCTCAACTCAACTCAACTTTATGCATAGAGCCCTTTAACACAACCGGAGCTGAACATAGAAAGTCAAATAAAACACTTTAAAAACAGTAATTAGAAACAATAAAATCTAACAATAAAACCATTAAAACACTAAAAACAGTAAATTCAAACAAAAAAAACAAGAGAACAGAAACATAGTCCAATACCAAGAAATAAAAATGGGTTTTTAAATGAGTCTTAAAAACACAATGAAGGGGAAAAAGGCTCTGTCCCCTCCGGGCTTCCGCTTGGACCTCGGTACCTCCAGGAGGAGCTGCTCAGTTGACCTGAGACACCAGGAAGGAGTGTAGGGAAAAAGTAGCTCAGTGAGGTAAGGTGGGGCGAGACCATTTGAAGATTTCCAAACAAATAAAAGGATCTTAAAGATGGACGGGCAGAAGCCAGAAGATGAGCAGCAGCTTTCTGAACCAAGTGGACACATGCAAGGGAAGACTGGCAAACTCCAGAGTAAAGGGCATTACAGTAATCTGGCTGAGATGTGATGAAGGCACAGATTACTGATTCAAACTTCTTCTGTTCAAGAAAAGATTTTACTTTTGCCAGCCGCCTAAGGTGGAACAATCTAGGTTTAAGAAGTGAACTAATTTTGTGATTCAATTTAAACTCTCAGTCCATCGTAAAGCCCAAATTAGAAACAGTCACTTTCTCATACAGAGCCAAGGAGCCTAAGTCTACCGGGGGGAACCAAACCATTAGGACTAAACACCATCACTTCTGTTTTCTTTTCATTAAACTTTAAGTAGCTTAGGACCATCTAGCCCTTAATGTCATCAAAACATGACAAAAGATTAAATCGAGTAGTATGTAGATCGGACTGTCATCAATGTTACAATAAAACAAAATAACCTGCTTTCTGAGGATGGAACCTAGAGGAAGTAGGTAAAGGGACAAAAGATTGTATGTTGTTCACACTTTGTCTCATATACATATGTTGTCTTGAAGTGTTTGAAGAACTGCTCCAAGGTCAGTTATTATCTAACAGCAGACCATCCCACACTGCAGTGACCCAGAGTCACTCCATGATCACAGCTGCTTATCAAAGCGCTGAAAAGGGAAAAGGTTTCCATAAAAGGAGAAAAGGGCTGGGGGCAGTAGCCTGAGGGTGGAGAATGTTCTGCCCAGCAAAAGAAGGTTATAAAACTATTGTGTGATGTATGAAGTTTAGAACTGCATAGGATGGAGACTTGAAGCTCTGTTGATGTTCTTCTCTCTTGCAAGATAATAAAACCCTAAAAAACATTCTGGATGTTGAAGCTTCTTTACTGATTACACTTGAGGTATCTAGGACCAGATATTGTCATTTTTTTGCCATGACAATTTGGTGTTGTCGGCAGGATCTGTGAGTGGCCATCGGGCGAGTCAGTGGACAATGGTCAGTACCCACCCTGGAAGAAAAAACAAAATCCAGCCTCAACCTCCGCTGAAAGACTGGGCGTAGAGACGGAGGACTGGACACTGCCCCCTGCTATCTGCTGCCAGATCTATGTACTCAAAATTAACACTGGTCAATGCAGATACCAGGTGAGTCGTAAAGAAGTTTCTAAGTTAATTTTGTTGAGCTCAGGTTGCCATTCTTGGTTGACTAATCTGTTAGAATCGAACCACTCGTAGTCATTTGGGGAGGATAAGTGACATTGATGCATAGTCCGAGTGGGCTAATGACTCCTAGTTGATTTGGGAGGATAAGTGTCAATAACCAAGTTGGATGAAGGCACCAAAGGTTTCAGTGATTCGGGACTTTCACACGATAGTCATAAAGCTTGTGTAACGGGAGCTTTACACATAGACGTCTGTGTTGAATTCCGTTCACGGGGTCCCATGGGAAACCAGGGAAGTAAAGGGGCTTGGACCCTGCAGGGTCCGATTGTTGAGATTATGGAGACCAAGTATGGTGACAAATGTCTAAAATGTTTGAAAATCTGGATTGAGGACTTTGGATTTCATCAAGGAGGTTCTTTTAGTAAAAATCATCCAACTCTTATCTAAAGGTTGGCACAATTTGTTTTAATAAGACCTCAAAAGTGTGGAACCTGTTAGGTTATGGACAGTCTGCATCAGAACAAAGCACCTAAGGACAGGGTTGTTTTTTCACTTTTGCTTTTAACATCATCAGGGAAACGTAGTGAATACCCACTATGAATGACTCAGATGATGAGGTCAACAGTTTTTATAACTTTAAGAGGAGTAAAATAAATGACAAGCTATTTATAGACTTTTCTATCAAATATTTGGATGGAATAATATATTGACTCATTGCATTTGAAATGCCATACTTTCTTATTTATCAAGGAGTTCTTTGATGCATCTGATTCCTTCAATAAGCTGTGCTTTGACCAAGGAGAGGGCACTTCACCAACCCCACAGGGTGACTGTATGTGTTGATGTAATTATTATAATAACCTTTATTTAATTAGAGTTCATAATTCTAAACCTCATTTAGAACAAATATCTAATGACTACAAATGTCTCGTCTTGTGTGAACCATAAAAAGTATTTCTCTTCTCTCTGACAGATGTACCTTCACCAAGCGATGCTGGCAGTGAGACTGTTTCACTTTGCCTTGCACCCACTGATTACACTCTTAGGTGTAAGCTGCATTTACATTACTACAGTAATAAAGAGAGAGGCAGTTTTATTACAGAGGACTGTAACACTGTGAAGGTTGGGAAACTGCAACCAGGGACTGAGTACAGAACTGTATCTGTCTTCACAGGTAAATTTGACAAAAGTAACATATGAAGGTGTTGGTTCAATTATGTGGCTGATAATATGCAACAAGAACATGCTGTAGTTACATTGTATTTTTAACTACACCTGACAATTTACAACTGAAAAAAAACAGATGAAACCTAATTTTCCAGTTTAAAGTGAAACCACTGTGCAATTCCCACAGAGCCAGTTCCTCCTGAGCAGGTCACAGTCTCTCATGTCAGCACTGAGTCAGTGTCTCTGCAGTGGGAAGCTCCTCCTGGTGAAGTGGAGAGTTACACTGTGACTTGTTGCAATGAGGGAGAAATTGTGCAGGAATTGACAACAAACACCAACAGTCTGACCTTCAGCGACCTGAAGCCAGGGATGTGTTACTCCCTCCATGTGTCTGTACAACTGAAGAATGGAAGAAGAAGCGAGCCTGCTGTAACCACTGTCTGTACAAGTAAATACATTATGAAAATATATCAAATATTATGACAGGAGGTCAGGTTCAGCTGGAGTATTTCTGCTGCATAGCTACATTTCTTTGAGCCAGAGGTAAAATTTTGTAGCAATTCATATGTGAGAGACAGTTGGGGACAATAGAGTCATTGATGTTAATAAAACAGAATAGATTCATGACAAGAAGAGGAAATACAGTTAGGTCACAAGTATTTGAACAGTGACACAGCGCTCATCATTTTTGCTCTGTACACCACCACAATGAATTTAAAATAAAATCAAAATGTACTTAAAGTCTGGACTGACAGTTTTAGTGTAAGAGCTATCGGATGACCTGTGTAGAAATTCGATACTTAAAGCTGTATTTTTGGTAGTTCATAAACTGGCTGCTGAACTGGTCCATGTCCAGGTGGATGATATGCTCTTTAGTTCATTTAAAAGTGAACAGAAAAGGTTTGGCTTGTTTTAAATCTTGCATTTGGAACCTGTTATCTGTCCATATGAAGTCAGAACTGTCACAGACTGAAGTAAGCCACTACTAGGCTGATGAATCACACCAGATTCCTCAGAGAGATGATAAATCCTTAGTTGCGGCCAAATCAACTATTTGGTAATCAGTGCATTCCTCAAAGAACAAGAGATTAAAGACAAAAGATTGATTAAATACTCAGAATAATCTTAATGAACGACATCAGGAAGATGGGTGATGAGTGAAACAGAGTCTGAGGGCAACTGGGGAGAATAAAAAGTAAGTGAGGGAGGAAGTGACCAGGGGCGACAGTCTAATACACAATGGAAAAATCTACGGTGAGGAAAACTGGGACGAATTACAAGGGACAGGATGTGATCCAGAAGTGGATACAGTCCAGGGAGCTGATAAGACAGAAGGGGAATCATGGTCCAGGAAATGGTAAAGTAGGAGAAGAAGAAGACATGAGAAGATGTCAAACAGTCCTTATCAGAGCTCCTGTGAAGTCGTGAGTGTTGCTTCATGTCAGAATAGTCATGACTAGAATGAACATTACCTTTTTGTGGTACTATGGTTTTATCATAGTTATTAATTTTGCGAATAAAATATTTTTCCATCAGATTTTAACCAGACTTGGCTTTAACACCATGAAATCACTTATACCAAATTAAAGTCTTTTCCTGTCACCAAGGTTTATGGTTTTGTGTCTGTTTCATGATTTACACTTAGTCAACAGTGACCATGGACTGTTCAGCAGCAAGAATGGGCAAATTTTCAATTTGCAAAACTTCACCAATTAGTATTTGTAGTTCTAAAGCAAGTTTAATTAAAAGGAAAGTAGCACTTAGAAAATCAAAATGGTCAGTGAAAACACTGAGAATCTTTGTGTTTTTGTCACATAAATAAAATATGAAATGTGTTAATTTGCTTGTATGTTTATTATATATTTTCATTATTTCTGGAAATGGGATTTGTAGTTAATTGTGTGCAAAGCTTAACTCTTTCTAAACATTTCTATAATAAACACAGATGTATACACTTACTTTGAAGTATAATAGAGATCTTTGACTGACATATACATGTTAAACCATCAGAGACAATGATTATACACAGAACTGCCTACACTGAAGATACTGCTTTAGGAACTGGGTTTTTACAGTATACTGGGACAGGAGAAGCATTAACATTAAAATGTTGGGCAAAGGTCCCAACTACAGTGTAAACTGGTTAAATATGTTTGTGGTTTATTTAAATTTGAACAGTCTGCAATATCTTTAAATACAACAAAACTATGTATTCCAATAAATTACTGTAGGTATAAACAACATTTCCAACAATGTCTGTGGCTAAATATTTAATTAGGACACCTGCCATGAAAAGACATTGACATTATTTTGGTTTTAGTGTACAAGACAATTACACTTTTAAGGTTGTAGCTCAGTTCATGATACAGCATTGAGAATTGTGCCACAGCCTACATGGATGAATTAACTTTGTGTCAGTTCATTTAGTTACATATAGCATTTTAAATGATAACAAAACCTAACTGAGTGGTAATAAGTATTTCCATATCTACAGAGACACACCTGGAGAGCTTATTGGAGGATCTGGGGCTGAAGCAGAACTACACAGAGAAGCTGTCACTGAGCTCAATACTTCAGATTGATAAGAAGATCATCACTGATGAACCTGCCAAGTGCAATTCAGATCTTCCATGGTATTTTCTAAAGACACTGATGATGGTTAATGTCACAGCTAGAAATGTGAAATGTTCATCAGTATAAAAAAAAAATGTGATGTTACATCAGAGATCACAGAGTTTGAATTGAATGACCTGCTTGACTGTCCAAACTAAGGTGGCATAAACCCCCTCGACCTGATCACTGATCTGTTCCTGTGTTCTGATGGCTTTGTACAACAGGAAATGTCACTCAAAATGTCCATGTGTCAGTTTTCTGTTCCTCTGCTGCTTCCTAATTGTGACACACAACAGTGCACACTCATGCTCTGGGCCATGAGAGACATTGTTAAAAAGTACAGACCTCAGTCCCTCTCAGAGTCCAAGGGCTTTATGGAGGACAGAATTGTTCTCTCAGAACTTCCAATGATATCTTTTGAGAGACTGGGTGAGTGCTGCTCTTTCTCCAAGTCAGAGATCCTCAACAAGCTTCTGAGTAATTCTCAGCAGCATCATGACACATTTGTTCATCGTAACATGGACTGTGGAGACAGTCCAAGAAAAATATCCAATGGGCTCACTGAAATTACTTGGTCCCTTCCGTGTGGAAACAAAAACATGGATGTTTTCAGTGAACCAGTAGCTGTAGCTAATCTTCATGGAGACATTACTTCATTTGAAACACAATACTCTTTTCTGTGTCAGAAATCTGCAGCAGTTTTTGTGTTTTTTGACAAGTTAGAACCCGAGTTCAAACTGCTTAACAGCCAGCACCACAAGGCACAGATCTTAAGAGTAAGAAGAAAAATGAGGCAGAATTTGTCAACATTTTGAGGGAAACAGTCAATGATATAGTGTAGAATACAAGGATGAAGATGCGAATAGAGCAGACGGCTGACATTGCTCATGAACTGGGAATCATGGTTGATGAAGACTATACTGAGTGTCAGGATGCCAAGAAAAATGCAGATGGCATCACTGTAAAAATTCAAGACATTCTTACATACAAAGAAGCTCAGCGTCCTCTGCAAGGTCAAATATGGAAAGAACTGACAAACCTGGAAAAAGAAGAATTTCGGCTTCGGAAAGTTGACTTTAAAAATATTGAGACATACAAAAGTGATCTTAATATACAGAAGAGAGAACTTAGGAAAAAACAGAACTCTTATTACATGTCAGATGCAATGATGTGCTTTATCAAAGCAATATCAAGTCCAGGAATAGAGAGGTGTTACTTCCTCAAATGGATGCGAATGAACCTCGATAACCCGTCTCGAGACAAACTGTCTGGCCTCAGGGAGCAGTACAAGAAGAAATGCAATTCTGAGAATAAAGAGGAGATTAAAGACATTGACAGACAACTCTCCAACAGCTCACTGGGGACTGAACACTTCTTTCGTGAAATGGGTCAAATGTATGAAGCTTCTCTTTCCCTTCCAGAAACACACCTATCACGTCAACAGCTGGAGCATCTGCCCAAACTCTGTGCAGGATTGATGATTGATGGATTTCCCCTTGAGCTGGTAGACAGAGACGCGTCCAACATACCTCTCAGATGGGTGAGTGACGTTCTCTCTCAGCTCCATGAGCTGGTGTCTCCTAAGAACAAGATACTGGTAGTCACAGTTCTTGGAGTTCAGAGCACAGGAAAGTCCACTCTCCTCAACACCATGTTTGGAATGCAGTTTACAGTCAGCAGTGGTCGATGCACTCGAGGTGCCTTCATGTTGCTCCTCAAAATCAATGACCACATTAAAAAAAGCACTGAACTCTGACTTCATGGTGATCATTGACACTGAGGGCTTAAAGTCACCAGAGCTTGCACAGCTGGATGATAGTCATGAGCACGACAATGAGCTTGCAACATTTGTAGTTGGATCTAGTGATATCACCATCATCAACATTGCAATGGAGAATTCAATAGAAATGAAGGACATCCTACAGATAGTTGTTCACGCTTTTCTCAGGATGAAAGCGGTCGGCAAAAAGCCTAAATGTCAGTTTGTTCAACCAGAATGTGTCTGATGTTTCAGCCTATGAGAAGAACTTGAGAGACAGGAAACTGCTCCTGCAACAGCTAAATGAGATGACTCAGGCAGCAGCCAAGATGGAAAAGAAAGAGGATTACAAGAGCTTCACTGATGTGATGGAGTACAACCCAGACACTGGGAACTGGTACATTCCTGGACTCTGGAATGGAAACCCACCAATGGCACCAGTCAATGCAGGCTACAGTAAAGCTGTGTATTAGCTCAAAAAAAACATCATTCAACTACTGGGAAATTGTGCGTCATCTGCTAATAATGTCATGGAGTTTAGAGAGTGGATGAAAAGTCTAAAACAAGAATTTCAAATTTTGGTACAGTTGCTGCAACATCGGCCAAATCTGAACTTAGAGAACTTCTGAGATGTTTGAAAACTGAAGCCTCCACATTTCTGGCTGAATGGGAGACAAAGCTTCTCAACAATCTGACAGATTATTTCAAGCAAACAGAAGGTCATGTCTATCTGGTTGAAGGATACAGAGAGGAATTCTCAAACAGTGCAAAGAGCATTCGACGAGAAATAGAGAAGTCTGTGTTTAATCAGCTCACAGCAGCAGCAGAGATCAAACAGGGAATGAGAGAAGTTGATCAAATCAAGGTGAATCACACGAAAGAAATGGAAAAAGCAGTTTGTGCACTGATTGATGAATGTCGAAAGAAAAAAGTCCAGATGACAGAGAAAGAGCTGGACAAAGAATTTGGTAAGATGTGGAATGGAACAGTGAGGAAACTGTCTTTTTCTGCACAAAAGGCATCACATGTCTTTACCACTGTGTCTTTCTACCTGAGACAGAACCTGTCACACAAAGGGAGTGAAGCATGTGAATTGTTTAGTAAAAAGAGTCTGCAAGATTGAAGATTGAAACGCCTTTCAGATATACAGCTGACAGCATCTACGGCCAAGTCAGCAAGTGGCTTAAGCTTCAAGATTACACAGTGATGGTACAAACATTGGTTGACAGCATCATAGATGCTTGTACACAGGCTGTAACTGAAAAAATGGAAAGAAAAAACAACTACCATGACACCTACATCCAGGAGATCCTGCTTATAATTGATGAGAGGCTACAAAACAAACATGTTAAGACAAACATTAAGTTTGAAGTTTCTCTAAAACAGCACATCTGTGGATTTGCAGCAAGAAACTTTCAGCAAATGTATGAAGATTTCCTACAACTGAATGATCCTTACACATGTCTGAGCCAGAACAAGGAGAAGTTTCATGCTGATTTCAAAGCTGTGTTTCATGAACGAGACCAGTGCCAGAAAAAGGCAGAAGAATTCACCAACCAATGCTTGAAGCCTGCAGTTGAAGATTTTATCAACCGTTCACTGGGTCCTGACATCATTGGACAAATGCTGACCCTGCAGCAGTTCAGCACAAGAATATGGTTCCAGTATTCACTTCTACAGGATCTGCTTTTAAAGGATACATTTGGGTTCCATTTCTTCCTATGAGCAGTTTGTAAAGAATCAAATACTAGACCAAATATTGAGTCACTTCTCAGATGGTTCTAAGATGTCCGAGTTTCAGAATCAGCATCTTCAGTCAAGTATCAACAGCATAACTGATGCTGTCAGTGAGGCCAAATTAAAAAACAGTGATATCCTGAAAACATTTGTGGAAGATATCTGCAGAAAACTTTGTGAGAAACTGGTTATTTCCCAGGATGCTCTTGGTGCTTTCATGATCCTGAACAAGGCCGACCAGGAACAGTTTGCTCACTGGCTCACAGTGTCTGTGAAGGACATGGCACAAACTCTTAAAGAGAAGTTTAAAAAATCAAACATTAAAAAGAAATTTAGAAATCTCAGTGTAAAGCCCCAAAATGAGCTTTTCACCAAACTGATTGAATGTGGTAAACAGTGTCCATTCTTTAAATCACCCTGTGAGGCAGGAGGAGCAGCTCACACTGAGCACTGGGCTTCACTACATCGACCACAGGGTCTCGGTGGATACACATTTGTTAAGACAAGAAAACTTGTTACTGACATATGTTCATCCTCTGTGATCAGTGATGCAAGTTTCCAATGTGATGCTACAAATTATGAAAGTCACCCATACAAGCTGTACAAAGACATTTTCCCAGACTGGAACATTCCTCCAGATGTGAGTCTTGAGGCTTCTGACTACTGGAAATATGTGATGGCAAAGTTCAACAAGGACTTTGCAGAAGCATACAAAGCAGAACCTGCTGAGATCCTTGAAGCTTGGTACAAGATCCCACAAGACACAGGCAGCAGAGAGTCTCAGAGAGTCCTTTAACATCAAGTGAGAAACTACACGATCCAGGATCCTAGTTGTACAAACGCTGTACGTTGATTCAGAATCACGTGATTTAGGATATTCTCCCTTCACACAGACGGGGAAATCAGTTAATATACTGTAGTATAGGAACCAATATTTAGGATGATTTATTCAATATTATAGAGCAGGTATATTTTGTAGTCAGAAATATAAAATCTGTTTGTTTTTGTTTTCAGTAACAAATCTCAAATAATTATTATAATTTTCTTGGTGGATTTAAGATGGTTGGTATAGAAAATCTAATTTTTTGTGTGTTACATTACAAAAAATAGAACAATGTTTTTCTAATTGAGTTGAGCGTAATATGTGTTAAACTAGAATGTAGATTCTGTTTATGTCACTGAAACATGATAATTCAGTCTAATCAATATTAATATTACAGATGATCATTGTCATGAACCAAAATGTTTTTTTTTTAATTCTGAATTTAGAATGACGGTTAGTTGGTATTTGTGTCACCTGCCTCAGTTCACTGTCATTAGTTTGTATTTCAATCTCACCAGTGTTGTTATTAATGTTTTTCCACCAGTGTGCTGGGTCTGATTTGAAGTTAAACTTTTTTTTTTCCTTCGATCACCTGCATCTTGTCTTGTCTTCCTCTTTTGTTTCTCACTATTTCGCCTAGTCGGTTATTGTAGCAAGAATAGGTACAACTTAGAAGCCTCCACGTGCACCGACAGACTGTTCCAGTTTTCTTACAGTAACACATCACCATCATCACCACCATTCAACACAGTGTGAAGAAGAAAAACATTGTCCCATGTTCATTACAAAGAGAAATGCAACCATCAATCTGAACAGTTTGTTACCTTTTAAAAACTTTTGCTATATGCTCCAAGATCTTACTGTAAACAGGTTCTGTTGAAGCCTCCTGTGAAGTCAAATTCACAGAAAAAGAGATGTTGATGGACGCTGACCCTTCTAACTAATCCATAATCAAATCAGTTTTGCAGACTTTTATTAATTATAATTTGATAAGAACTAATGACAGATGACCACAGTGAAGCAGGGAGAGCAGAGTGAATTCATTTCAAATCTACAGCTAGTGCTAACGTAACATTAAATAACTACAGTATATTCACATTTATTCTCTGATCTGTCAACTTCCAACTGCTGTTTTTGGTCTTGTGCATCATTCTCAGTGTAACAGTTCACTTGTTTTAACAGCAACAACAACTAAATGATAAAATATTAATAATGATGATCATGAACTAAATACCTCATGTCTATGTACTTTTATTAATATTGTCTAAAAGACTACAGGGTGTTAAAAAATTCATGTTATGCAAAATTCAATTGCAAATAGCCATTGGATTAAACTATGGATTTCTAAAGACATTTCGACCAGTTTTGTTCATCCTTTTTTTATACAAGTAGCCTCAGCACTTCATATACATATAGTACTATGTATTAGTATATAGATAGTGTAATGCAACCGCAAGGGGGCACAAGCCAGTGTCTTCTTGTGCCAGTCCCAAGTCTGGATAAATGCAGAGGGTTGTGGCAGGAAGGGCATCCGACGTAAAACACATGCCAAATCAAACATGCGAATCGTGACAAAGACTTCCATACCGGATCGGTCGGGGCCCGGGTTAACAACGACCACCACCGGTGCTGTTGACCTACTGGGTACCGGTGGAAATTGGACTACTGTTGGTCGAAGACGAAGAAGAAGAGGAGGAAGGTGTGTTCGTAGGCAGAGAGAGAAGAGGAAAGCTAAGAATGTAGGACTGACAGTAGGGACTTTGAATGTTGGTACTATGACAGGGAAGGCTAGGGAGTTGATCGACATGATGCAGAGAAGGAAGGTGGACATACTGTGTGTCCAGGAGACCAGGTGGAAAGGTAGCAAGGCTAGAAGCTTAGGAGCAGGGTTTAAGTTGTTTTACCATGGGTCAGATAGGAAGAGAAATGGAGTAGGAGTTATATTGAAAGATGATTTTGTGAGGAATGTTCTAGAGGTGAAAAGAGTATCAGACAGGTTGATGAGTCTGAAGCTGGAAGTTGAAGGGGTGATGTTCAATGTTGTGAGTGGTTATGCCCCACAGGTAGGATGTGAGTTAGAAGAGAAGGAGAAATTCTGGAGTGAGTTAGATGAAGTGATGCAGAGCATCTCCAGAGGTGAGAGAGTTGTCATTGGTGCAGATTTCAATGGGCATGTAGGTGAAGGGAACAGAGGTGATGAGACTGTTATGGGCAGGTTTGGTGTTCAGGACAGGAACGCAGAAGGTCAGATGGTGGTTGACTTTGCAAAGAGGATGGAAATGGCTGTAGTAAACACTTTCTTTCAGAAGAGGCAGGAACATAGGGTGACGTACAAGAGCGGAGGGAGAAGCACTCAGGTAGACTACATCTTGTGTAGACGTTGTAATCTGAAAGAGATCAGTGACTGTAAAGCATTGGTAGGGGAGAGTGTAGCGAGACAACACAGGATGGTGGTGTGTAAAATGATGCTGGTGGTGAGGAAGATAAGGAGGACTAAGGCAGAGCAGAGGACGAAGTGGTGGAAGTTGAAAAAGGAAGAATGTCGTTTAGTTTTCAGGGAGGAGCTGAGACAGACTCTGGGTAGTTTGGAGGTGCTTCCAGATGACTGGACTACTACAGCTAATTTGATCAGGGAGACAGGTAGGAGGGTACTCGGTGTGTCATCTGGAAAGAGGAAAGCGGACAAGGAGACTTGGTGGTGGAACGAGGAAGTTCAGGAGTGTATACAGAGAAAGAGGTTAGCTAAGAAGAAGTGGGACACTGAGAGGACTGAAAAGAGTAGACAGGAGTACAGGGAGATACAGCGTAAGGTGAAGATAGAGGTGGCAAAGGCCAAACAAAGAGCATATGAGGACTTGTATGTTAGGTTGGACACTAAAGAGGGAGAGGTGGATTTGTACAGGTTGGCCAGACAAAGAGATAGAGATGGGAAGGATGTGAAGCAGGTTAGTGTGATTAAAGATAAGGATGGAAATGTATTGACAGGTGCCAGGAGTGTGATGGGAAGATGGTAGGAGAACTTTGAAAAGTTGATGAATGAAGAAAATGAAAGGGAACGAAGAGTAGAAGAGGTGACTGGTGTGGAGCAGGAAGTAGCAAAGATTAGTAAGAGTGAAGTGAGGAGGACGTTGAAGAGGATGAAGAGCGGAAAGGCAGTTGGTCCTGATGACAAACCTGTGGAGGTATGGAAGTGTCTAGGAGAGGTGGCAGTAGAGTTTTTGACTAGTTTGTTTAACAAGATCTTGGAGAGTGAGAGGATGCTGAGGACTGGAGGAAAAGTGTACTGGTACCAATTTTTAAGAACAAGGGAGATGTGCAGAGCTGTGGCAACTACAGAGGAATAAAGCTGATGAGTCACACAATGAAGTTGTGGGAAAGAGTAGTGGAAGCTCAGCTAAGGGCAGAGGTGAACATTTGTGAGCAGCAATATGGTTTCATGCCTAGAAAGAGTACAACAGATGCAGTATTTGCTTTGAGGATGCTGATGGAGAAGTACAGAGAAGGTCATAGGGAGTTGCAATGTGTCTTCGTAGATTTAAAGAAAGAGTATGACAGGGTGCCGAGAGAGGAGCTGTGGTATTGTATGAGGACGTCTGGAGTGACAGAGAAGTATGTTAGAGTGGTGCAGGACATGTATGAGAGCTGTAAGACAGTGGTGAGGTGTGCTGTAGGTGTGACAGAGGAGTTCAAGGTGGAGGTGGGTCTGCATCAAGGATCGGCTTTGAGCCCCTTCTTGTTTGCTCTGGTGATGGACAGACTGACAGATGAGGTTAGACAAGAATCTCCCTGGACTATGATGTTTGCAGATGACATTGTTATTTGTAGTGAGAGCAGGGAGCAGGTGGAGGAAAATCTAGAGAAGTGGAGGTCTGCTCTGGAAAACAGAGGAATGAAGCTTAGCCGCAGCAAGACAGAATACATGTGTGTGAATGAGAGGGACCCAGGTGGAACGGTGAGGTTACAGGGAGCAGAGGTGAAGAAGGTGCAGGACTTTAAGTATTTAGGGTCAACGGTTCAGAGCAACGGTGAGTGTGGAAAAGAGGTGAAGAGGCGAGTGCAGGCAGGTTGGAACGGGTGGAGAAAAGTGTCAGGTGTGTTGTGTGATAAAAGAGTATCAGCGAGAATGAAAGTAAAGGTGTTCAAGACGGTGGTGAGACCAGCAATGTTGTTCGGCTTAGAGACTGTTGCACTGAAGAAAAGACAGGAGGCAGAGCTGGAGGTTGCAGAGCTTAAGATGTTGAGGTTCTCTTTGGGAGTGACGAGGATGGACAGGATCAGGAATGAGTACATCAGAGGGACAGCTCATGTTAGATGTTTTGGAGATAAAGTCAGAGAGGCCAGATTGAGGTGGTTTGGACATGTTCAGAGGAGAAACTGTGAATATATCGGTAGAAGGATGCTGAGGTTGGAGCTGCCAGGCAGGAGGTCTAGAGGAAGACCAAAGAGGAGATTTATGGATGTAGTGAGGGAGGACATGAAGTTAGTTGGTGTGAGTGAAGAGGATGCAGAGGACAGAGTTAGATGGAGGCACATGATTCGCTGTGGCGACCCCTGAAAGGGAGCAGCCGAAAGGAAAAGAAGAAGAAGTTTCCTTAGACTTCCTCGTTTGTTTACCTGTGTAGTGACTTTTGTTTGTCTGCGCCTTATTTATCTGGTTACCCTCTGTTTATCAGTTTTCCTTAGTCCCCCTCCGTGTACTTACCTGTTATTAGTTTTTATGTTTATCTGAGTCTTATTGTTTCCTGAGCCTGTTGTCCTAAGTTACCATCTTATTATCTATTAAGTTAATCCCCCTCATGTTCTGGTCCTTTTGGTTAGTCTGAGTTTTCTTTGTTCTGTATCCGGTTCCTAGTATCCTCCTGTTAGGAGCGACTTCTGTAAACTATTTACATCTGTCAATAAAGCCCCTCGTTATTTGCAATCCCTCTCACAGTCTCTTCACTTGGGTACTCCCTTAACCAAAACCCTGACAGTAGGATCTGGCCAGAAATTGGACCCTGAGACGTGTAGGGGGCAAACAATGAATCTGTCTGAGGCAAATGAGTTATGGCTTCAGGTTAGGGAGCAATCAGACTCTCAAGATTACTTTTTTGAAGACCCCAGTCCTCGTTATTCGGTTAGGTACATTGATCCTTATTATTTCAAGGGCCTCAGGCGTAGGAGGATCACCAAACCTCAGACCAAATCACTTGTCCCTGACTCCCCTCAGTCTGTCCCTATTCCTGAGGGTATTTCTGGGCCAGCTGACGGGGCCCCCTCTGTCCCTGACTCTACCCCTGAGTCTGTCACAGCACCGCCTGCCCTTAGGCCGGCCTGCTGCCCACCTGTTCCAGTTCTGTCTCCAGTAGAGCCGACTCTACTAAGACCTGAAGGGTCAGCTCTTATTTTCAGGGCTGGCTTCATGTCCAGTCGACATTCTCCCCCACTCCGTCCCAAGCAAATCTGACCAGTTTGGCACAGAGCCACTGATGGTCGGACCCTCTGTGTGCAAAAGACGCTCTGCAGGACGTCGACGGGCCCGGCACGCCAGCCCCTCCAAACCCCCCAGCCAGGAACTTCTCTCTAGCACCACCTCAAAATCTAGCACTCTGGCTATGTCAGCCCAGGAAGCTAGGGAGAGGGCAGGGTTCAAAGTAATTGACGAGCTACTGACTGTACTCCAGGCCAAGATGAAGCCCTCCCTCCATGACCCTGCTACCAGCCGAGCAATTGTTTGGCGAATGGAGGACTTTATTCTGTCCCGGCCTTGGCTACGGGAAAAGGGGGCCCAGATCCCCTCACCTGTCCATGTTGTGGGTCCCTCGGGGCCTGACCTCATTCCTGGGTTGGGTAATATTCCCTCTTCCCCAGTTCCTATCTCTGCGCGGGGCGCCTCCACCTCCAGTTCGGTCCCCGGTCCAGTTTCTGTACCTGCGCTCACTTGCCCTGCACCTGCCTCTGAACCCGCTTCTCCAGTTCGTGCTCCTATCCTTGTCCCAGCTCCTGCCTCTGGCCCAGTCAGCACCTGTCCTGTCCCTGTTTGTCCTGTCCCTGTTTTCCCAGGCCCGGTCCAGAGGTCTGGGTCAACCACCATTCCACCTGCTCCTGTTCCGGGGCGCGTCGACGCCGCCACCTCGGTCCAAACCCCCGAGAGAGTCGACGCCGCCACCTCGGTGACTCGTCACAGAGGCTCAATAAAATCCAGTTCAGCTGATTTGTTGGTTCCAGTATAATGAAGCTTCTGGTATTGCAGTCGTAGGAAGACATTTTGTGTACTGTATGAGAATAAGAGCCTCTCACTGCACAGCCAGCTCCATCCCTGGCTTCATTATTAGTATTATTATTAATATATGTTCATAATTATTGTTGTAGTTTTTAAGTTAATTTGAGTTCTGATCATTTTATTTGTAAATGTTTCTTTCTTTATTTGTTCTTGCTGCTCTGCTCTTGATTTTCTTCTTTTCTCCATCTCAATTTGTGTTTTATTTTTTATTTTCTCCCCAATAACTTATACATGTGACACATGTCCATTAGTGCTGGTTGGTGCACTGACTTTTTAAGGTGTATGGATTCAATCGAGGTTTAGGATCAGACCATATCAATGGTACTTGGTGTGTTCCATGTCCTTCTTTCGTCCCCCCTTCTCACAATAGTCGTAACAACCCACCAAACCTCCGCCCCTCTGCCTGTGCACCTCCCATCAACTCCTGCAACATGGAGGAGCCACAGAGCTGGTGGCCACAGTAGATTTTCCCAGACAGATTTCTCTTGGAAAATGCAGATTTTTCAGGCAAAACCATGTTTCTAACTGTTTTGAGTTCTTGTCCAGAGTTAGGGTTAGGGTCAGGTTAGGGTTCATTTGATTCAAATATGAGTATTATTAAAATTGGTTATATTTTTCTCACCTTTTTCCCAGAGCTCATTTTGCCTCTGTGCTGGATGAGACACGATGAAACTGTTCCTCTGCTCCAGTGATGTCACCTAGGACATTATCATCAGACATCATTAATTGTCTCCACTCTACACTTTTAGTTTCTTAACAACTGATGTTTTAACAATTGTTCCAGCTGAACCCAAATGGATTGAAGAAGAAATTCACAGCAGACAGAGAAATAGATTCACTACAGAGCCATCACACCCTGAACATTTCCAGATATTAAAATTTACATTATGGATCATTGAAATGTTCTTTTAGATTGGGATAAACTAAATTACAATTCAGCGATACATACATACAATACAAATCGAGAATCAGTCCCAGGATGTGATGTCATCAAATAATTTCTACCAGAATAAACTGTGATGTCATTCGTCAGAATAATAATTAAATATTTCCACAGTCACTTTCCCACAAGCAGAAATTATATTTCAGGATGATTTCACTTGTCAACGCTACATTTAAAATCTAAAACTCCTTCAAAAGTATAAGTGGCCGTTTAAACATTTATTAGCAGAAATCTATTAGTCACTTCTTCCTGCTCTAAAAGAACATTTCAAATATACACATTATTCTTCCAAGAGCTAGTAACGTCACTTTGTCAATCACGTGTAGTTTTCAATCTCAGATACTTTATCTTAGATATCAACAGTGAACATATGTCCAACAAAATTCATACTAGGAAAAGCTCCCAGTTCAGATGTTTACAATGAAACTGTTACTATTGTTAATGTTCAAATCTAATATTAATAATGATAAAAACATTGCAGATATTCAGATTGTAATTTTGAATATCTAAAATACTTTGACTAGTAAAAAGCCAATGCACATTTCCACAGTTCCTATTATGATCAGTCAAAATGCAATTTCAGAACAATGCTACTGTCCACACACACGTGCTGTGAACATCTGTTGATGGAAATATGTTTTAATTTTGATTAATAGAATTAAAATTATTGTAATAATTTCTTCACACATCGTAGCAGGTTTTCTAGGACCATCTATGTTATCAACAGCTGATATGACGTCAATTTGTTGTTACAGGTAAAACCTGTAAAAATAAAAAGGACCGTGGGAAAAGCTGAAAGCACCAATTTCTGCACGTTTGAGATGGTTCAATGTGTGTTTTCATACATTTCTTGGTGTTTTACTGCTCGTACAGGAACCTAATGAGCACGTTGAAGTGCTGTCCCACCTCAGCTCTGTGTGGAGGAGCCCAACCCCCGAGCAAATACTCCCATGTTTCTCATTCACCCATTCACACTCACTGTCACACACTGAGAGTAACCTGGGGTTTAGTCAAGACCAAGGACACATGTGACAGGAGGACGGACAATCCAGAGGTGGAAACATTCCTACAGTTAATTATTTTATTTTGTATCATGTCATTTGATACAAAGGATAACTGAGGAAAACTTGCCCACTAAAAACTTCCCATGGTGATGGTGGGACAGAGGAGGTGAGTGTGATCATTTAAAGTCCTCTATGAGGTCTGTCTCCACAGTCTTGTCTCTGAGTCGTGTCTTCAATTAGCAGCCACATTCAGAAGAGTTCAAGTGTAAAATGATTTACTGTGCAGAAAAATGAATCCAGGCTGAATCCAGATCCAGTCTGAACTAGTCTGAGCTGTTCACGGCCTTTTAAACCCTTTTCTGGGCTCGTCCTAGACTTCCAGCCTCTTTTAAAAAACACCCCGTATCTTGAATGTGACACCATTTTTATGAACTTTTCCTATTATTTCCAAACGTTCATATTGAAGTTTATTCAATATCACATCAACATCAAATAATTGTAGCTGTTTCACTACATATTGTACTGTGTCACTGTAACTGTGTCACATCAATCTAAAGACTGGGCAGCACCGGCTGTGATTGGATGATCCAGCACTTAGTCAAAAACCACCGTCTGTCACCGTCTAAGTGAACAAGTTTGTTAAATCGTGTTTCTCTCCACTTGTTTTCTCTCTCAGGCCGAGGCCGTGCACTTCTCATCCATCCCTCAGTCTCATACATGGATTTTAAACTATGATTCTCAACTATCACACACATTTAATACAAGTAGAACTTCTGTTCTAACAAATCAATCACAAATCATCAATACATTATCCTTCATTCTACATGAGACCTGCACTAATCTTTAACAGATCAACACACATCATGCACATTTAATCAGTCAAGCTTAGTTAACTATGGTTTGAAACATCAACACGTCATATACATGCTTTTTTCTGATCTTTGTGTTAGATGATAAATTATTGTATAAGTTGATGTTGACAGACCCACTATGTTTGTTTTTCTTTCCCTTTATTCACCAAAACAACAACAACAACAACAAAACAGTACAATTCACATTATACAAAACATAACATCATAACAACAGTGTGAGATATGGTAAAAAGACAGGACATGTGATACCTGTGTACAGCGTATGTTTGCTTGTGAAGGTGCATCAGGGTTGGAGAAGTGAGGATGAGCAGAAAGTGTATAATCATAAAAGAAACAGTTGTGATGGGGATGGGAAAGTACAGGGTAGGGGTTCACATACTAAGGATATAAACATGTTCTAAGCATATTTATTGTATAATACGTATTAATGAGAAAACTGAAACACACACACACACACACACACACACACACACTCATATAAATATGTATAGCAAAGATCTAAAATAATAATGTTCATAACAATATAATAATAATAATAATAATAGTAATAATAATAATGATGATAATAAAACTAATATTAACCAATAGGATAAAAATAACTACCAATAATAGAAATTATACAAAATATGTCATATTTAAATAATAATAACTATAATCATAATCAATTACAACTGCTAAAAATAATAATGATGGTATATATTCAAAAAACAAATGACCTGAGGTGCATTGTGAGCAGGTGTCTGTTTTTGATCTATTTTCCATATTTCTATTTGTTTCTATTAGGACTGTTGTTTTATAATCCTCCATACTTTTCCATTAATGTCTTAAATGATATAAATTGTTTTTTCTCAAATAGGTGGTGAAGGTGAATGATTCTTTTGTGTTGCCCTGGTGTAAAGTGAATAGGGCCATTGTGTAATTGAAAGTCTGGGTTGGGCCATATTAGAGTATGTTAACAAGGTGCTGGTGCTGATTTTGTATTTTGTGAGCTTTCCACCAGGCTGTCAGAGGTGAGGAGATGGTTATTATCTTAAAATAGTTCATTTTTTGACTGATTGTGGCATAAAAGCGAGGTCTGAAAGTGATGTGGATTTACATTGATTCTGTAGTACATATACCCATGAGTTGTTGTAATTATCCTTTTGAATCCATTTGACAAAGTATTGCAGATGTGTTGCTAGGAAGTAGTGTTGGAAATAAGGGGCCTCAAGGCCGGTCTGGGATTTTTTTCTCTTGTAATGTTGACAGTGAGATTCTAGGTTTCTTGCTTTTCCAGTAAAAGTGAGATCTTCATTTTTACTGTAACAATTCGTCCAATGAGTGAAAATGGAAGGTTTGTCTAGCGTCTGAGATCGTCTTCTACTTTTTTTAATATAGGGGTATAGTTGATACTGAAAAGTTCTGACAGCCTGGGGGAAATATTAATACCTAAATATTTAATGCTGCAGTACTAAATGGAAGGACCTGCGCTGCAGAATCCCAGGCATCTTCAGAGAGTGGAAGCATTTGATTTGTTCTAATTTATCATGTAACTTGATATTGGGGAAAATTCATTACAAATATAAAATGTTTTCTTTAGTGAGCTGTAGGGATCCTGTGAGTGTAGTAATATGTCATCTGCATAAAGACTAATTTTGTGATGTGTATTTGTGTCCTGGATTCCTTTAATTCTGACATTTTGTCGTATGGCTGCTCCTAGTGGTTCTATAAAGATGACAAATAAAGACGGAGACAGTCGGCATCCCTGTCTGGTTCCGTGCTGAAGTGTGAAACTCTCTGAGTTGACCCCATTTGTGATTACAGTGGCTCCGGGTGCAGAGTATAGTGATTTAACAAGGTGGATCAAACTCTCCAAAACCAAACTTGTGAAGGACGCTGAAAATAAATGTCCAGTTAACTTTATCAAATGCTTTTTCTGCGTCTAAGTATGGTTTTAGTTTGTTTCTGTTGTGACAGGGTGATTAAGTTGAATAGTCTCCGGACATTGTCTGACGGGTTCTTGTTTTTGATGAATCCTGTTTGGTCTGGGTGGAATAACACTGGTGTGAGTGTCTCTATTAGCTAGTGCTTTGGAAGGATGGGTTGGGTCTTTGTTGGTTTTAGTAGAAGGGTCATGATGGCTGTATTCATGTGTGTTGGTATTGTTGAGGTAGATTTATTTCCGTGGTTACGCTGTAAAATAGTGGTGACAAGATCTGCCAGAAGTCTTTGTAGTAGTATGTACTATGTAGTTCATCAGTGGTGTTTGGTGCATCTAAGCCGTTCACATGTTCACTTCTGGGGCAGGTTATTTCATGGTTATTACAGGGAATCAACACCTGACACACCGTGTTAGTTCAGAAGATCTTGTTATTTCCTAATGAATCTTGTTTGTATGTTTGTCTTTTTTACTCTGTAACAGAAGTAAAATACCTGAAAAACTACACTCAAGTAAACTATACAGGTAAAATTACAAGCACAAAAAAAACTTCTTTGTTGCAGTAATGAAAGTGAGTGGAATTTGTTACTTCCACCCCTGAGGGAATCAAACCTATCTATTAAGAATTGGATTCTCATAAAATTGAAACCGTACATTTTAGTGTTGTCAAAAATACAAATGTATGGATACATAATGATTCTAAATAGTTAAAAAAACGTTAACTCTTATATTGATAAACTAATATCACATACACACTATCTATTGCTAAATCTAGTGACCCTTTGATCTAGGTGTGACCTGGTTATATTAATGAATTCTAATAAAAATAATTGAAATAAAAATTTTAAAAATGTGGACAAAACCTAAAAGACAGAGCAGCAGCAGAGCAGCAGCACAGCAGCAGCAGAGCAGATCCAGATCCACTGCTGATCCTCTGTCAGATCCAGAGAAACACACAGGGATGATGGTGGACTTCACATTGTGTCTGACAGTGGAGCTGTTCTCAGAGCAGTTCAGACTGCAGCACTGAGAGTCATCTCCACTTCTTCTGATTCCTCTGTCAGTCACTGCTGGATGAAGCTCTCCTCTCCACTCTACCTCCCGGTAACATGGTCCAGTCAGAGCCTCTCTGCACACAACATGCTGCTGCTGCAACATCTGGATCATCAGGACAAACACTGTTTATTTACAGTATTAATGCCATGGCTTCCACCTGTAGAGAGAATGAGAGAGAACAGAGGAGATCAGTTCTTTGATTTGCAGGCTTCAGTCAGACTGATCTTAGAGCTGTGACAAAGATGAAACTGATCAATAGTTTAGTGTTGAAATCAGATCAGATTTGAGGAATGAGGACAACTGTCTCTATACATGTTGTGAGGTTGTCAGCTGGAATCCAGCTTTATTTCCTGTCCGCATGAAGACAACAACAACAGTCGTCTTCACATCAACTCCACCACATGATCACAGCAAGCTTCTGGCTGACTGTTCTCTCTGTCTCTGTCTTTCTGTCCAATCCTGAAGCCTGTCCCCATTCTCCTCTCACAGCTTCACTGAGGAAAGCAGCCACTGAGAAGGTTGGAGCTTTACAGGAAAAACTGGATCTTTGCTTTGATATTAACTGGGTTTAGTACAATACTGCTGAAAGCAGCATGGACTGACTCCAACCCTCTACTGACCTAAGAGTCTCCAGTCTACAGTGTGGACTCTCCACAAGATCAGACAGAAGCTTCACTGCTGAATCCTGCAGCTTGTTGTCACTCAGGTCCAGTTCTCTCAGATGGGAGGGGTTGGACTTCAGAGCTGAGACCAGAGAACCACAGCTGATCTCTGACAAACTGCAGTTCATCAATCTGAGTAAAAAATCAAAGATGTGGATCAAATCATTAGTAACAATCAGATTTGTCCTAATTGATGGTGTTAGAGGGACTTTGTCCTTGTGTTATTGTGGATCATCAGAATGTCAGACTTCTACAGACATCATCCAAATGTCAGCACAACATTCATACACCTATTCATGTCAGCACTGATTCAGAACATGCTGCTCACCTCACTCACCTCTGGAATTAGTCTAAAATCAGATGTGCTGGATTCAAAGACTGAATCTTGTTACTTTAATTCATCTTCTGTTTCTCTAAATCTGAACAATTCTGTTGAATCTGATGTCAAATGTCAAATATTTGTCTCAAATTCCAAACTGACCATTATTGATGATATAACTAATGTCAGTGAGATCTGCTTCCTCCTGGATCAGATGTTGACTGATCAAAGTCAGATGGATGTTCTCTTCTCTGATCCTAAATGGAACCTAGTACCTTTCTGTACAAACATGTCTGCAGTGTCACATTTCTGCTCCTGGTTACTGGTTGTGTCTCTACACAAAGTGACATCATTGTGTGACAGGAAGCATCATGCACAGGTTCAAGTGTCACCTGCTGATGGAGACAAATCAGACGCCACTAAAGATACTTCAAACATCTGGAAACATCATTTCCTCTCTGTCTCTGTGTTGCTGTTGCTGAGATTTACACTGTGTTTCATACAAAAGACTTTACTGCTGAAAATGGAATCAACTTCTCAAACTTCTTTTCATTTGCTTTAGATGCTTTATAGTGTCACACATGAAAATAAATTTAAAAAAAATTTCTTTAATTCATTCAGTTTTCTTACAAACATGAGTCTCTTTTCCTTGTAAAAAATTTTAATCAATGAGATGAAAAACTTGTGGTGAGACTTGTTGAGAAACACTGACCTCAGAGCCTCCAGTCTACAGTGTGGACTCTCCAGAAAACCACACAGCAGCTTCACTGCTGAATCCTGTAGGTTCCTGTTGTCACTCAGGTCCAGTTCTCTCAGATGGGAGGGGTTGGACTTCAGAGCTGAGACCAGAGAATCACAGCTGATCTCTGACAATCTGCAGTACATCAATCTGAATAAAGAATCAAAGATGTGGATCAAATCATTAGTAACAATCAGATTTGTCCTAATCAATGGTGTTAGAGTGACTTTGTCCTTGTGTTATTGTGGATCATCAGAATGTCAGACTTCTACAGACATCATCCAAATGTCAGCACAACATTCATACACCTATTCATGTCAGCACTGATTCAGAACATGCTGCTCACCTCACTCACCTCTGGAATTATCAGACAAACATCAAATCACATCTGACAGACTCAAAACGTCCTACAATACTTTGACTCATCAGTGAAATGGATCAAACTTTACACAACCAGAACTGATCCAGTATAAAGGTCTTGCTTGGTCCTGGTCTCTGTCCTGCAGATCAGCAAAACCAAATTACAGATGATTTCATTAAAACTTTGCTAAATGTTCAGCACAAATGTCAAATCAAAACAATTTCCACTTCATGGACTGAAACATGTGAAACCAACAGTTTGGTTCTTTAAACCTTTTCCAACACATTTAACAAGTGAAATCAACTCTATGAAAAACTACAACAACAGAAATCACTCATGACAGCTCACTGATATTAGCTCAAACTGAAGATTTCAATGTATTCGGATGATTTTGACTTTATTATTGGGATTAAATTCATGGACTGGTTTGACTTCATGTCAGTAAAAAGTCCTCTTTGGTTTATTGGAGCTATTTGTGGTTATTTGAAGTGAAAAATAAGGGAGGATGAATTTATGAACTGAATTTAGTTGTTGTTTGAAAACCAAAAGAACTGAACTTAACTGTGGTGGATTTGAAAAGAAAAACCCTGATTGGACTTTTGGACTTGGAGCCATTCTTGGTTTTTGTTGGACTGTTGATAAAGACATTAGGATCAGTTTTGGTTGAATATGTGAAGATGATAGTTTGAAAATGTGTCTGTTGTCCTTGTTTGGTTTCAGTGTTTTCTGTTCATTCAGTGCAGCTACAGGCTGAACGTTAAGTCTGATTGTTTTAACCTGTTTCCTTTGTAAAGGTCGACTAAATGAACCAAACTGACTTCTATCACAATCTGAAATGTCAGGACAGACCTGGCTGGACCTGGCTGGTCCCCTAAAGAAAAACCACATCACACAGTCACAAGTTGTTCATGAAACACAGAAAATCTCCAACAGTAACAGTCAGTGAACTGACCTCAGAGTCTCCAGTCTACAGTGTGGACTCTCCAGAAAACCACACAGCAGCTTCACTCCTGAATCCTGCAGTTTCTTGTTGAAACTCAGGTCCAGTTTTCTCAGATGGGAAGGGTTGGACTTCAGAGCTGAGACCAGAGAATCACAGCTGATCTCTGACAAACTGCAGTTTATCAATCTGAATAAAGAATCAAACATGAAAGTTTAGAAACAAAGTTCCTGTTTGAAACCATCAATGTTTCATCATCTGATCAGAGCTGAGATCAGGATTTTCTCTCAGGATTCTTCAACAATATATTTGTGTCTTTCTTCTTCTTCAGTTGGACAGTCCAAGTTGTCTTTGTGAAGACAGAAGCAACAATCTGATCATTAGTGAAATGTTAGTGTCTAAACTCTGCTAAACACAAACTTCAACCTCTTGTCTGCTCTTAATGATCAAACCTTCAAACTAAGGTTTTTCTGTGTCTGTCTTCATACACTGGACAGAGACAGAGAGGAGGAACTTTGTCCTCACACATTTGAAATGTCACTATAGTGGATCTCACAGCACAGCTGCTGTCATTCACCTGGATTTGGCTTCATGTGATCAGACAATGTAGTGATTGGACAAAGATCCAGTTTGTCTGCAGCAACACTTTGGTTGTCCTCAACACACATTTGTCCTCCCTGCTCTCTCATGTGTCTCTCACATGTCTTCACACATGCAAACTATTTCCCATCTGATGTAAAGCTGTCAATCATCTCCTGTTGCACTTGATAGTAGTTGTGGAATGTTTGGAGGATTTCTTTCCTTTTCTCTGCTGCTCCTCTCTACATTTATTCCACTCAAATCAAACAGGATCAACTGTCTCTGCTTCTTGACACAGTTGGCAGTTGGATGCTTCTTCATTAGCTTCAGTCAACTATTTAGTGCTGTGTGTCCTGTTGTTAACCTGCTGATTCTTCTCTCCTCCTTCTATTTGCTCCAAGCTGATTCTCTGTTGCTGCTTTATACAAGTGTCTTCAATTCTAAGTCTGACAATCAAATGTCATCTTCACATTTTTACATCAGATTTTTCGACACTTTCAAAACTTCCTTTCAACCACTGAACAGTTTGAATGTGATTTGACCTCAGAAACATGAACATGTCACTACAACTTTTACATCATATTAATCTCATCACACAACTAAAAAATGGTGTCTGACCTCAGAGTCTCCAGTCCACAGTGTGGACTCTCCAGAAAACCACACAGCAGCTTCACTCCTGTATCCTGCAAGTAGTTAGAGCTCAGGTCCAGTTCTCTCAGATGGGAGGGGTTGGACTTCAGAGCTGAGACCAGAGAATCACAGCTGATCTCTGACAAACTGCAGCTCCTCAATCTGCATAAAGAATCAAAGATGTGGATCAAATCATTAGTAACAATCAGATTTGTCCTAATCAATGGTGTTAGAGGGACTTTGTCCTTGTGTTATTGTGGATCATCAGAATGTCAGACTTCTACAGACATCATCCAAATGTCAGCACAACATTCATACACCTATTCATGTCAGCACTGATTCAGAACATGCTGCTCACCTCACTCACCTCTGGAATTATCAGACAAACATCAAATCACATCTGACAGACTAAAAACTTCCTACAATACTTTGACTCATCAGTGAAATGGATCAAACTTTAAAGAACCAGAACTGATCCAGTATAAAGGTCTTGCTTGGTCCTGGTCTCTGTCCTGCAGATCAGCTTAGAAAATCCAAAACTAAAGACAGATTCAACTGAACAGAAACTATTTGAATCCGAAATTACAGATGATTTCATGAAAACTTTGGAAAATGTTCAGCAGAAATGTGAAATAAAAACAATTTCCACTTCATGGACTGAAACATGGAAAAACAACAGTTTGGTTCTTGAAACATTATTCAACTCATTTAACAAGAAAATTCACCTCTATGAAAAAATAAAACTGTTTTACTATGAACATTAATGATTACAGCTCACTCATCTGAAGTAAAACATCAAATGTTGTTTTCCTTTTTCATCTTAATCACTTATTTTAAATAAAATATTAGTTCTGATGATTCTGTTTCTTGTAATTATAAAAATACATTTAAATGTGACAAGTAAACATTTTATACAGTTTATTTAGGAACAGTGAGGAATATAAAAAAAAAAAATTTGATTAAAGTTTGGAGTTGAATTAATTACTTAATTAAAGTCGTGTATTAAATATATAAAATCTCCAACAGTATCAGACAGTGAACTGACCTCAGAGTCTCCAGTCTACAGTGTGGACTCTCCAGAAAACCACACAGCAGCTTCAATCCTGAATCCTGCAGGTTGTTTTCACTCAGGTCCAGTTTTCTCAGATGTGAGGGGTTGGACTTCAGAGCTGAGACCAGAGAATCACAGCTGATCTCTGACAAACTACAGTCACTCAATCTGCATAAAGAATCAAAGATGTGGATCAAATCATTAGTAACAATCAGATTTGTCCTAATCGATGGTGTTAGAGGGACTTTGTCCTTGTGTTATTGTGGATCATCAGAATGTCAGACTTCTACAGACATCATCCAAATGTCAGCACAACATTCATACACCTATTCATGTCAGCACTGATTCAGAACATGCTGCTCACCTCACTCACCTCTGGAATAGTCTAACATCAGATGTGTTAGATTCAAAGACTAAATCTTGTTTCTTTAATTCATCTTCTGTTTCTCTTCTGTTGAATCTGATGTCAAATGTCAAATATTTGACTCAAATTCCAAACTGACCATTATTGATGATATAACTAATGTCAGTGAGATCTGCTTCCTCCTGGATCAGATGTTGACTGATCAAAGTCAGATGGATGTTCTCTTCTCTGATCCTAAATGGAACCTAGTACCTTTCTGTACAAACATGTCTGCAGTGTCACATTTCTGCTCCTGGTTACTGGTTGTGTCTCTACACAAAGTGACATCATTGTGTGACAGGAAGCATCATGCACAGGTTCAAGTGTCACCTGCTGATGGAGACAAATCAGACACCACTAAAGATACTTCAAACATCTGGAAACATCATTTCCTCTCTGTCTCTGTGCTGCTGTTGCTGAGATTTACACTGTGTGTTTCATATAACAGACTTTACTGCTGAAAATGGAATCAAATTCTTGGTTTTGAGAGTTGTGTATTATAGATGTACAGGAAAAAACACTGACCTGACAGTCTCCAGTCTACAGTGTGGACTCTCCAGTCCAGCAGAGAGCATTTCAACTTTTGAATGCTGCAGGATATTCCTACTCAGATCCAGTTCTCTCAGATGGGAGGGGTTGGACTTTAGAGCTGAGGCTACAACTTCACAGTGAGTCTCTGAGAGTCCACAGCCAGAAAGTCTGTGATGAGAAATAAACTAAATTATGAAATCTGAAATGTTTATTGTTAAAAAGGTCATGTGTGATTTTATTTTCTTAACATATCTCACATCAGACTGAGCAGATAGAAAAGAGGAAATATGAGGAGAAGCTTTAAAAACTATCAGGGAACATTGGGAATTAAAAAGAGACGACTCCCTTTTTAGAAATCAAACTAACGTCTAACAGAGAAAAACATGTGGACACATGTTCATTGTTGGGAACCTTTAACTGAATGAGGATGATGAGGTGGATGTTGGATTCATTCTACATGAGGGAGGATGTCGTCCCCTCACATCCTCTCTCAGCTTAAACAATGATTATAGATGTTGTAGAAAAGGTGAAAATGGACCCAACAGTTGTTACTGTGAAACAGGTCAGAAACTGTTGAAGGTCTGTTGGTTCCACCAGATCCCAGATATTAGAATCAAAGTGTGTCTGTATAGAAAAAGATTCTAGAAACATGTCGCAGACACTTTATCCACTGGAAACAAATGACCATCAGCTGTGAAACATGTTGACTGTTAAAACCTTTTCAGCACAAACTTTAAAAAGCAAAAGTTCTTCTGTTGGATTTGGATTAAACCTCCATCAAGCAAAGAAAGACTGAAGATGCTGATGTTCACAAAAATAGATTTGATCAAAGTGCTGAAAAAAGCTGTAGTCTCTGTTTTTCTATTCTATATGT
Source organism: Channa argus (assembly GCF_033026475.1). Classification (NCBI taxonomy): domain Eukaryota; kingdom Metazoa; phylum Chordata; class Actinopteri; order Anabantiformes; family Channidae; genus Channa; species Channa argus. The sequence continues at coordinate 1,615,862 of NC_090199.1, forward strand.
GTGTGTAAAGTGTTTGTCTTTAACACTGAGGCTTCAGCTTCAACAGGTTGTGGTGGAATTTTATGGATCACAGGTCATTGATTGTGTCAGATGTCCTTTAGGACATGTATCAGTACATGAGGACATGAGATTTCCAGTTCTGTCTCCTGGCAGAGACTCAGGGTTCACAGTGAGGTGACTTGTTGTCTCTGCTCACTCTGAGTCTTCTGTGTGTGTTTGGGAAAACTAGTCACTAGTCTAAACTGTCTCCACTGTCCTTCTTAGTTGAGGACATGTGACACTAGAATTTCTCACTGGTACTGAATTGTCTTTAGCAGGATTTGACATGTCACTGTGTGTTGACATCAGACTCTCTGGACAGAAAATAAAGAATTCAATAAGACATCTTGACATTAAACTTACTGAGCCTTTCTGCAGTTCCTCACAGCTGGGATCAGTCTCCGTCGTCCCTCCTCTGATGTGTTGTACTTCATCAGGTCAAACTCATCCAGACCCTCCTCTGACATCTGCAGCATGTAGGCCAGAGCTGAACAGTGGATCTCAGAGAGTTTCTTCTTTGATCTGTTGTCTGACTTCAGGAACTCTTGGATCTCCTGATGTACTGAGTGGTCCTTCATCTCCATCAGACAGTGGAAGATGTTGATGCTTCTGTCAGGAGACATTTTATCACTGTTCTTCTTCTTCAGGTTGTTGATGACTGTCTGGATGATTTCTGGACTGTTTTCTGTCTGACCCAGTAGACCTCCTAAGAGTCTCTGGTTGGACTCCAGACAGAGGCCATGAAGGAAGCGGACAAACAGGTCCAGGTGACCATTTTTACTTTGCAGAGATTTCTCCATGACTCCACTCAGGATGTCATCCAGAGTTAGTATTTTCCCAAAGAAACTGTCCAGTAACTGTCTCTCCCAGTTGGTGTAATATTGGAAGAAGTAAACTGCAGCCAGAAACTCCTGGATGCTCAGATGAACAAAGCAGTAGACTGTTTTCTGGAAGATCACACTCTCTCTTTTGAAGATCTCTGTACAAACTCCTGAGTACACCAAGGCCTCTGTGACATCAAGACCACACTGCTCCAGGTCTTCTTGGTAGAACATGATGTTTCCTTTCTCCAGATGTTCAAACGCCAGCCTCCCCAGCTTCAGAAGAACTTTCCTGTCAGCCTCCGTCAGCTCCTGTGGACTGGTCTCATGTCCCCGATCATACTTGTTCTTCTTCCTCTTGGTCTGAACCAGCAGGAAGTGTGAGTACATGTCAGTAAGGGTCTTGGGCAGCTCTCCTCTCTGCTCTGTAGTCAACATGTGCTCCAGAACTGTAGCAGTGATCCAGCAGAAGACTGGGATGTGACACATGATGTGGAGGCTCCTGGATGTCTTGATGTGAGAGATGATTCTGCTGGACAGCTCTTCATCACTGAACCTCCTCCTGAAGTACTCGTCCTTCTGGGCGTCAGTGAAGCCTCGTACTTCTGTTACCCTGTCGACACACGTAGGAGGGATCTGATTGGCTGCTGCAGGTCTGGAAGTTATCCAGACCAGAGCCGAGGGAAGCAGATTCCCCTTGATGAGGTTTGTCAGCAGCACGTCGACTGATGACTTCTGTGTGACATCGAACACAACCTCACTGTTGTTGAAATCCAGTGAACGTCTGCTTTCATCCAGGCCGTCAAAGATGAACAAAAGTTTACAGACAGCCAGCTGCTCTGCTGTGACCTTCTGTAATGTTGGATGGAAAACATGGAGCAGCGTGAGAAGACTGTACTGCTCATCTTTGATCAAGTTCAGCTCCCTGAACGAAAGCACAACCAGCACACTGACATCTTGGTTTTCCAAGTCCTCTGCCCAGTCCAGACTGAACTTCTGCACCGAGAAGGTTTTTCCAACACCAGCGACGCCGTTGGTCAGAACCACTCTGATGTGTCTCTGTTGGTCAGGTAAGGCTTTAAAGATGTCGTGGACCTTGATTGGAGTGTCATGGAGGGTCTTCATCTTGGAAGCTGTCTCAAGCTGCATCACCTCATGTTGGGTATTAACCTCTTCACTCTGTCCCTCTGTGATGTAGAGCTCAGTGTAGATCCTGTTGAGGAGGGTTCCACTTCCTGTTTCATCACTTCCTTCAGTCACACATTCACATCTCCTCCTCAGACTGATCTTATGTTCATCTAAAACCTCCTGCAGACCAACATCTGCTGACAGAAGAACAACAAACAATGAGAGACCAAACAAAAAGACCCACTGGTTCTTTTTATGTCTCACACAAAAACAATTCAGTGCTGTAGAACATGTGATAATGATGAAAATACACAAAACAACTGAGAGTAAAAAAGTGAGTCTTGTTTTCAGAACTGAAGACATCAGCAGACAGATGTTCAGTCTTACTTTGGACAGAGCTGCTCTGACTGACTGTCTGCAGTCCAGCTCTGGATCTTTCTTCACACTGGGGACAGGAGGAGTCTCCTGATGAACCAGACTGGTCCCAGTATGAGCTGATGCACTGTCTGCAGAACCAGTGTCCACAGCTGGTGGAGACTGGATCCTTCAGGACGTCCTGACACAAAGCACAGCAGGATAGCTGCTCCTCTATAGAAGCATGAGTCCTCTTCTTCTCTCTGTGAAAACATTTGTTTAGAAGTAAAGTAATTTGCTGGTTGTGGATGAAAAAGCTCCAGATGTGTCCAACACTGTGTAGAATCTCAGATGGTCACAGAAACAGTAAAAGTGCAGCTACTTTTCTGTTTGAGGTCAGCATCAGTCTGGAATCCAAAGGATGTTTCTCCTGCTTCAGAAACACTAATAAACTGCTTTTCCTGTCTGACTGTCTTATTAAAGCTTTAGTGATCTGACTGTAGTTTGTTATTAATACAAACACAACACTTCCTGCAGCTCCTTCACAGTAAAAGCCTTCAATTACAGAGAGCTGATTGTGTCCTTTACTGTTTTACAGTCACTGTGAGCAGCTCAGCTTGGGTTAGTTAGGTCTGAACTGAGCTTAGAAGTGGTCTACAAACTGTGGTAGACCAGCAGTCTAAAGCTGGAATTATGCGTCTTCATTGACACTTAAACATCGACCTGGACCAACACTCTGATACGTTTGCACATTTGTCTTTTGTACTTGCACGAAGATGTATATGTCCACATACAGTATAGAGACAGTCAGCGTCTGCAGGAATAGTTCTTTGGCAGGATGATCTGCTAAGAAAGTATGTGAAGCCTCTGGAGTTACCATGATTTTTTAATTCATTGCTCAGATGAGGATGTGATGTATTTGATAGACATAGAGAACTACAATGTCCTGTCCTTTGTTGTTATTGAATAAAACTATAAATATTTTCAGAGGTAACAGGAAGTTATTTCAAAGACCAAATGGTAAATTGTTACTATTTTAATTTTCAATAACCAAATAGTTTGTTTCTCATGTGAAGTATAGTATGATATCAAACCCAGACTTTTATTCTACATTTTTTCATTTTCTGTTTTGGAAACAAAAAGTCATAAGTTGAAATACATATCTCAAAACACACTGAAAACAAAATTAATTCACTAAAGAATTATTAAAGCAGCAGGACAACAACAGAATATATTAAACAACATATTTAAATATTATATAAAATTAGTGTGAACATCTAGACATGTATAAATGGTACGTTTCCTGATTTCCGGTCGTCTTTCTGGTTCTATTCCTGTTTCAATCCTGACAGTCAGTGTGTTTGACGCCCTGAACAACGTGTTGTTGAGATGTGGGAGATGTGCACGTCAGGGCCTCTGTGACCTACAGTTACCCATAAATCAACCACTAACTAACTCCTGACATGGAGGTTCTCAGGTGTTTTACTACAAAAACACCATCAGTAGTTTGTGGATATAAAACCCAGACTGAGATCCATCTTAGTCTGAACCAGTATCTGTATCCTGAATATAAATCTTTGAACAGAACATTTTGTCCTCAATGAATCATCTTCATCAGGTCAGTTTACAGTAGAAACTGTCTCTTACTTTGTGTCTGAGGGTCCAGGTTCAGGAGTGATGTTTAGTGGAGGATCTTTTGACTGGTCACTCTTCATAGACAAACAGCTGGACACTGGAGACTCTGCTCTCTGTCTGTGGTTCTGAGCTCTGCAAACACCAACAAGTTTTTCTTCAGATCACATCAATCACTGATAAATTCTCTGATCAAAGTCATTTCTGTTGCTCTAAACACAAACTGCTGCTGCTGCAGATCATCAGGAGGTTTCACAGTTTGGAGCAGTTCTCTTACTTTGTGTCTGAGGGTCCAGGTTCAGGACTGAGGACTGGACAATCATCTGGACGATCCCTCTTCACAGACACACATCTGGATCCTGCAGACTCTGCTCTGTTCTCCTCTTCCTCCACAGAAATACTCATCTTCTAAACCTCAGTCAGACTGAGAGATAAACCAGTGAGACTGAGCTGAGAAAAGGAATCAGGACAAACACGTCTGTTCACTTCAGTCCCATCCTGAGACAGACTGAGACACAGGAAGTAACACACACAAACACACATTAGCTCAGTGGAATAAAACCAAGTAGAGTTAGTTCAGCTTTAATCTTATTATTCACACAATCAGGATTAAATTTTCACACATGAATCAAACTGTTGGCTTCATAAAACTGAGACAACAGGAAGTAACACACACAGTTTGATTCTCCTCCTTTTCTCACAGTGTCTTTGTTTGGACACAAGTAGACAGTGTGTGATGTGTCCTCTACAGTCCACAGGGACAAAAGTGACTCAGAGACTTTGACAGTAAAATGAGAATAATGTTGGATTAACACTCACCCTGCCTCAGTCTTCACTTCTCCTCCTCCTGCTCTGTCCACTCTAAATGGAGTCTGAACTAACTCAACACTTTCAGTTCCAGTGGCTCCTCCCCCTCCATTAACAGGAAGTCAGGTGACTTTACCTGTTCTAGTTGTGTCCATGTGACAGGTGTGAACCCAGCTTGTGTTTACCAATTTAACAATTAATAATATTTTAGTTTTCTATAAAGTTTGTGCCACATGACCTTTTACCTGAAGTCAGGTCATCATGTGACATGTCCTGACTAATGGAGTCTTGGGGACACAGCAGACAGATGCTCTAACAGCTGGATCTCCTGGGTCTCCAGGTTCTACAGACTGTCTGATATAAGCTTGGTAACATGGATCCACAGATATGAACCAGAACTGATTATATGAGGCCAGTTTCAGTTGATCAGATTTTCCTGCTCTGCAGTTTAAGTTGGGTTGAAACACTGATCTTCTAAACCTCAGTCAGACTGAGAGATAAACCAGTGAGACTGAGCTGAGAAAAGGAATCAGGAAAAACACGTCTGTTCCCTTCAGTCCCATCCTGAGACAGACTGAGACACAGGAAGTAACACACACAAACACACATTAGCTCAGTGGAATAAATCCAGACAGAGTCAGTTCAGCTTTAATCTTATTATTCACACAATCAAGTTGAGTTTTTTGGTGAAGGACATCATGGCTCTGTTTACAGAAAAAGAAATGAGGCCTTCAAAGAAAAGAACACTACAGTCAAACATTAAATCTGATGACGCAACGTAGTGTCAGTGTCAGATAGCAACAGCTTTGATAGACAGGATTTTTCTTTTGGATTTGATTACAATGTGGTAATTAAAACACTTTAAACATGATTTCTTATTGTTTGGCCAAATATATACTGATCCACTGAACTAACTGTCAAACGAGGCCTGAAACTAAGATGTAGGAATGAATTGTTAAGCTGAAGGTGTAAAGACAGAGACGGACTGAAGATAAGGCCTGAATTCCAGAGACAAACTAGTGGCACTGAGGGAACAACAACAATGAGGTGAAACAGGAAAAGCACATTCCTGAACAGAAGGAAGGAGAAACTGAGGGGAAGAGACTTTAAGGACACATGAAGAAGATGATGTAGACGAAGATGATGTAGACAGAGGAAGAACATGGTCAAAGACAACAAAGTTTTTAACTACTAAAATAAAATGCTGCATTTCTGATAAAGAGATCTAACTAATATCCTACTAATCATTGTCTTTGGTTAGTTGAGCAACATTGGTTGGAAACATTTGGGGAGGAAGCGGACAAACGATGCCAGACGGTGTGAAAGTACAACTCCCACAATGCCGTGCGGTGCCGGACTTCACGTGACACAACTGATCCGGTTCATCATGTGACCACAGTGAGAAGACAACATGGCGGATGTGGACTCGTCCAAGTGTTTGAGCGGTTTGTTGAACGGAATCGCTCAGAACGTTTATTACAGCAACAGTGAGATCACAGAGCAGCTGCTGAACCAGGAATTATACCCGGATCTGTCCGCGGACGAGTTCCGGGCTCTGCACGACAAAATGAAAGGACTGTTGAAGGTGGGACACACGGCAAAGCAGATCAGAAGCAATGGGAGCTAACGTCCAGCTAACAGCAGAGCAGCAGATCAGACACTTCCATCACATTTAAGCGACACTTTCTAAGAATGTTTTAAGAAATAAAACAAATGTCTGCAACTACAAACGAGCTGCTGAACAGGAATCCTGGCTGTGAGAAGTGACAGAGTCTCTGAATTACTGCAATACAGGCCAGTTAACATGTAGTACTACTGCAGTAAGGAGGAAGAGAAAGTATTTAAACTCTGTTAAATTTGTTGCTGCACAAGTCCAGTCCAGATTTGTTCCACATGTGCCTCATAAAGTTTCTGTAGAAAATCTAAAATGATCAGGTGAAGTTTAATTGATGTAAAGAATGAAGGAGAAAACCAGATTTGACCTTTATTTAAATTCTAATATTCACTAACTGACCCTTTAGTTAGAAGCTGATGGCTACACACCAGAGAAACTGTACTGGAAACTGGAAACTGACGTTGGGGATCAAACTTGAGGACAATGATCAGTGTTACTACAGAGACCTGGTGGAGCTGATTTTAACCACTTTATGCTGTAACAGCAGCTTCATCCACAATAATACATCAGTGTTTATCGTTTAATTAGATTCTGTGACGAGATTCTGAGTCTGCACATTAACTACAGCTGCTAAGAAACGTGCTAAAAGTAAAAAGTGCGTTTCAAGGTGTAGTACACAGTCAGTACACATGTCAAACTGTCCTTTGGTTCCTTAGTACAAGTATCCTGATGGAAAATTCACTGCTTCAGTTTGGCAGCAGGGGGCAGCACCACCCACATCATAACGTCCATATTTCAGTCCACCTCAGAGTAAAGTTCTCTTTAAATGCTCATTAGGAATAAAATTAAGTTGAGTATTTTCAGGAGAAACATGGTAAAAAAACATTTATTTATTTCGGAAAGCAACAGTCAGAACATTATTTTGTTTATTGAATTTCCAACATTGACTCAGTTACTAGTTTATTACATAGAGCTATAAAACAAGCTCTGATGTTAATGATACTTTGCTGATTTAGAAACTGGGTTTGTGCACAGATGCCTCTGTAGTGACGTGATAGTAAAAGCACAGTAACTCAGCCTGCAGTGTTTCCATGAAGTCAAATCAAAACCTCTGAAGTTAAACCAACACAAACTGAAGCTGTTTGTACATCAGTTTATCATCCAGTGTATTGACTTTTGTGTTGCACCTCAGCTCATCCTTCTCGTCTGATCTTCATCTCTCAGTCCATCGCCTCAGCAGACATGGACCACGCTCAGCTTGAAGCCTTCCTCACAGCTCAGACGAAGAAACGCGGCGGCGGTGGGGTGAGCGCTGAAGAGGCCGCTGCCCTCTCTCGCTTTTGGAAGAACCAGCGAGTCCGGGTGAGGGAGAGTCTACTGGCTCAGAGCCGCTGGGAGCCCGGACTCAAAGGCATCTGCTGGAGAGTGGACCTCCAGACAGCAGCCAGCCAGGGGGAGGCAGCCCTCAGCGGACCGGTTGCCCTGATGGAGCTGGAGCTGGGCAGAGCCGGACAGGTGAGACTGACTCACACATCATACTGGGTAGTGAGCAGTACATCCTCAGTTTTTCTCTAGTTTATGTAGCAGGATCCTGAGATCGCTGACAACAGCTGCTTGGGAAATGAAGACTGTTGGATATTTATGTTCTATATCTGCTTAAGCTTCTCTCTATTGTAGCTTCTAAATACTTACTGAACAATTAACATGTTTAAAAGACTCAGATCTAGAAAAATTTACCTTGAGTTGCCAACATGGACACTCATGTTGCTTGAGTACTCGTGTACTGTGTTGTTACAGAGCTATTTCAAAGGTTTTCAACTTGCTTCTTATATTTTGGAGAGTAGATGTACATGAACCCAGTACAACGTTAGTCTGCTTTGTCTGTGTTCAATTGAGAAAATGTCTCCAGGCTGAAATAAAACTGGATCTGGGACGTGATTCAACAGCCTCATGTGTGTTAGAATTTGTCGAGAGCAGTTTTCAGTCTTCAAGTTTTCAGCAAGTCAGCAAGTTTTCTTCTTAAGCTGTGAAATAATCAGGGAGACAATGTTCAAAAGTAAAATTAAGTTTATTGACCAGAAAGGTCGATACACTGAGACAGAGGTTCGAACCTGGTCTGAAAGTCTATGGATGTTGTTGGCTTATTTATACACATTATTCTGGCCTATACCAGAACATCCTGTTTGTCTACTTTGCCTTAAGGACGCTACATTAATGCTGCTTCCTGTAGAAGTAACACATTGACCTGGTTCATCTGGTGACAGGAGCTTGTCCTGTGTGATCTTGCTGATATTTATGACAGTTTGTACTTGTTTGTCTTTGGGAGTCTGACCACTGTGCTGTATTACACTGAACTCCCATAGGATGCTCGATGCGATTCATGTGTAGCTGTAGCCAAAATAAGGCTGCAGACGTAGGTGGAGGAGGTGAATATGTCAGATTAACCATAAATATCCATCTCTCTGTCAGGAGTCAGAGTTTTTGTGTCTGGAGTTTGATGAAGCCAAAGTGAACCAGGTGCTGAAGAAGATGTCTGACATCCAGGGGAGCATCGACAGCATCATCCATCGCACCTAAAGCTGTGAAACGGAACAGGAACTCTGTGGTGCAGGTCCATCTGAGAGACGACCGTCCTGTGATCGACTCCAGCTGTGTCCCACGGAAAACAGGAGTTGTTTAGACTTGTTTGTCTGAATGGATCCTGTCTACAGACTCAGAAAAGACACTGTAACCTTCAGTTCAAGCTTCACTTAGACATGATCATGTATGATTCTTAAGCGTCTGACTTGTGTATGGGCCAGATGTTTTGGGTACTTTTTAAAATTCCAACCATCAGGGTGATCTCCTTACAATGTGGATGGGATGAAGGTTTCCACTGAGAGAAAGGGGATGAGATTATTTATGTGAGGGTTTCAGACTGTGTGCAAACAGTGGAAACAGCAGTTTTAAGATGTGAATAGATGTCAAAAGTGTAACAACATTAATTGTAAATGTGTGAGATAGAACGAGTGCACTAAAAGACGGAGCAGTAAAAGTGCTCCACTAAGAACTAAATCGATTTAAAACACTGTTGAATTTCATGTTGATTATAAACAGATGTACAGCTTAGTTAAAGACCTTTGTGATGCTTGACATGTTCAAAGGTTTGTCCCCCTTCTTTAGACATTCTGTTATTGCCATCAACATCAAGCAGCTCCGTAGTTTACGCATCACACCTGGTGTCAGGTAGATGAACAGATCACACGTGGCTAATTAATTCTTAATTGAAATCCTGATGGGGGTTATTGTTTGTTCGCCATCGGTTGACGACACAGCTTGTTGTAGAGATAATTCATTTTAGACCTGTGAGGGTCTAAAGGCAGAAAGTCTGTTAAAATGAAACCAAACCTTTTTTAATGTAAGATGTCAGAGAGGAGGTGATGTTACCGAGCAGATAAAAACACTGAGATAAGATTAATTAAAAAAAAAAAACGCCAGTGAGGTTTGAAATATCTACTGAATCTCGTCACAGGTCACATTTCTGCTTTCAAGCTGCAGGATTAGGTTGGTGCAACCCAACAAGTTAATGAAAATAAAAAATATGCTTTAATAATGCAGATGAAGTTTACCTTGTTTTTTTTATTAATTAGGTTTTTGAAATACTACAACCATATAATAAAATAATCCAGATTATTTTGATAATGACAGTAGAAAACCACTCGGTCTAATTACTTTCTTGTAGTGTTTTTCATTACTGCCAAACATGTTGGAAAAAGTTTTCCCTCTCACATCAGTCATTTCATCATTTATGAATTGTTCACACCGGATTTGGAGTGTTACCTGGAAGTTGAGTCATGACCCACTTCATGTTCAAACCTTTCACCACCTCACACCCTTTCCGGCCTTTTAAGGTCTGATGAGAAACAAATACCACACTCGGGATAAATCTGGCCCCTTTACCAAGATACTGAAAGCCTGCTTGGAGTTTGCAAAAGAACACATGAAGGACTCTGAGACTGAAGAACAAGATTCTCTGGTCTGATGAAACTGGGATTGACCTGTTTGGCCTCAGTTCCAAACTTTATGTCTGGAGGAAACCAGACATCGTTCATCACCTGCCCAATACCATCCCTACAGTGAAGCATGGTGGTGGCAGCATCATCCTGTGGGGGTGTTTTTCAGCAGCAGAGACTGGGAGACTGATCAGGGTCGGGAAAGCTGAATGGAGTAAAGCAAAAAGACATCTTCGGTACTCAGGACCTCAGACTGGGCTGAAAGTTTACCTTCCATTATGTCAACAATCCTAAACACACAGCCAAGACAACAGGACTGGCTTAGGGACAACTGTGTGAATGTCCTAGAGTGGAGCAGCCAGAGCCCTGACTTGAACCCTATTGAAAATCTCTGTAGAGATCGGAAAATAGCTGTCCACTGACAGCCCCCAACCTGACTGAGCTTGAGTTGATTTGCGATTTGAGCCGAAAAGTAAAATCCCCCAATCCAGGTGAACAAAGCTTGTCTCATCATAACCAAAAAGATTTGAGGCTGTAACTGCTGCTAAAGGGTCTGAATACTTATGTACATGTGATATTTCCGTTTTTATCTTGATAAATGTGTAGACATTTCTAAAATTCTGTTTTAACCTTGTCATTGTGTCATTATGGGACACTGAGTGTAGTTGATGAGAAAAAAATACATTTAAACAACTGTAAAAAATGCTGTTGAACATTATTTATCTCTGGGATCAGATGTCTGAGGACGTGTATCAGTGATTATATGGTTTTCATCCAGCTGCAGCCAGATTCGATTTTCGGAGCGAATTTCCTAAAAAAAAGAGCAAAGTGAACCAGAAATGTGTCGTTTTAAGATTCCTCAGACACTACGATGCCCGTGGAAATAGACAAAAGACAAGTAAGAAAACACCATCACTGTCCAAACACAGAAGAACAGCAGAAATGTTTCCACGGAGCAGCTCAACTAAAGTGGCCATTAGGAAGTTAAACAACTAAAAAAATATTTTTTATGTTCGTTTTTTCCTAAATGTAACATCAGTGTTGACAAATCGCTGAAGCCTTTTTCTTAATTTCCATAAGCTGCAGAACATTGAGCCCTTTGTAAAATGAGCATAAAAGGTGGTTTAATAAATTGATCCTTTCTCAGTTTCATCATTCCTGCATCCTCTGTTTCAGTGCAGACATGGAAACATCTACCTTCTCGGACCAAAAGACCGAAGAGATGATTCATGCTGCCCGAGCTTCCTGTAGCCCACAGTCCCCAAACCACTACCTCCGCCCCTGACATCCCCAAACTCCGTCCAGGCTTTTAAAAACCTGGAGGGAGGAGTCAGTGCGCGTCAGGAAGCTGGCTCCTGCAGTATCTGCATCCACTGGGCAGGAGGGGAAGTAACTTCTAGGTAGATTTCGGACTTGTGATGACTGGATGAAGATCTGGATTCTCAGAGTTACTGTTTTAATGAGGATTCCCGCGCGTCCACGTCTCCAAAATGCGCCGCAGAAGGCGCAGCGTGATGATCCGCTCCGGACTTTCCCTTTAATCCTCATCGGGACTGTTTCTGAGCGCTGGCTCGAAACTAACGCCATCTGAACTTTGGACTGTGGTTTTATTGCCCTGAAAACAGACAACATTAAACGGTGTCACCTCCTCCAAACCGAATCCATTCAAAATGTCTCGTTTACCCAGCACGAGGTAAGACTCCTTCTTCTCTATTACACTGCCTGTGGCCTCAGACCTGAATAATTAATGGCTCATAGTTCATAAATGATTAAAGATGGAGTTAATGCACAAGAGGTGAAATGAAATGTCACCTGATTTGTTCGTGTGTTTGGGATTAATGGATATAACGTGCACATTAAACACATCATCATCTGCGGAGAAGTGAGCTCAAGGTGCTTTACCTGACGTTCATTGAAGATCTTTAGTTTAGTTTGAACCTCTTTAAAATTAAACAGTGCAAATAGAAACAACGTTTAGCGTTTGCTGCTAAAATACTTCACAGCCTTTGATGGATGATAATGAGAAAATATGGGGGACGGGCCTCAGGCCCCCTTTTTGTGGTAGTTTTCAGCTTGTTTGTGGTTATTCCTGCAAAGGTTTTTAGTCATTTAATGATTGTTTTTGAGTGTTTCTGTCTTTTGGATAATGACAAGTCATTTTCAAGTGGTTTTGCATCTTTTTGTGGTTATTGTGCATCACTCCGTGGTCTGTGATCTCTGCATATTTTAATTGAGTTCAGAGGCCGTGGTCCATATGGCCAATGGGCTCCTACAGTAACCCATCAACACAGAGCCAATTAAAAAGGTCAAATCCCCCTGAACAAATCAGGGCCAGTCCTGTAGGTGTGAGGAACATCAGTCAGCAACAGTCAGCTTTTTCCTTTTTTCCAGTAAACATCTGTACTAAGCAAACAGTAATGTCCTTGTACATCCAGTGTTGGCATTTCCATTTCAACTACAGCTTAAAGTGCAGATCAAGACGTGAACACACCTGACAGGACTTGTCCACTGAGCTCTCACTCTATACACCTGGTCAGGTTTAATGCAGCTATGAAGTAGATTTACCACTGAATCCACTTTCATTTTCCCCTTTGGTGCCTCACACGTGTGGGAGAACAAGGCAGCTGAAGTGCTCATGCTAATCTTACACCCGCTGGTTAATGTGTCATTGTGTTAACTTTCAGATGCCTCCAGAAACAAGCAGCTTGTTCTCCTTAGAGAAATCATCCTCCACGCTGCAGCTCATCCATGTGAGACACGGAGACGTCCGGGTTTCCACTGGACTCTTTCATCCCCTCGTCAGGCACATGTATGAAAACTGTAGGTGCAAAACTTTGCATCGCTTATTTTGAAATGTCAAAAAGAGTCAAAGAAAGAATTAGTAATGCCGTGTTTTTTTTTCATCAGAAATAAATGAAAGTTATCTTTTTATTAATTTATGAAGGTGGATGGAAAAATTTGCACCAATGTCATCTTCAATATTTTACACTCTTTGACCATTTTTGTTAATTGTGATGCTGAAAGAACATTTGTACCAACTGAATGTGTGTTATTATTCCGTGAGGTCTGGGGTTATGTTTGCATCCTCTTTCGTGCCATTTCACTGAAAGGAAATGCAAACTTATGCATGATGAGGGGTTTTGTCTGCCGTCAGTCAGCGACAGTTGACAGTTGGTGCTGGTATTTATGGACTCTTTCCATAACCTTTACCACACTGTTAAACGACTGTGGCACAAGTGAAAACCCCGCATTTAAAACCTTTATATTAAACCTTTACTGACGTTTATGAGCAGGGCAAATGCACTTGAAGTATTGAAAGGAAAAGTACTCGCTGTGTCTGTTATTCTTTCATAGATTGGCTTCAGTCAGTCCATAAATCAGGATATCTTTATTGTCACCAGGAAGGGGTAATTTGCTGCAAGGTGAACGACATCAATAACACAGCGAGACTCAAGAAATGCGGTTAACAAGCCACCAAACCTCAAACCTATAAAGAATACTGTCAAGAAAAGTCCTACAGATTTTATCCCTTCTGTCCTTGAGCCCTTAAATGATGAGACGGTGATCTGGGCTAACAGCCTTCCTGCACACATGCTTTTTGAATCTTAGTCTCTTTTTCCACACCACAATACAGAAAGATCACACCGATTTGATAAAACAAAGTTTTCATAAACATTGAAAAGATTTCAAGATTCTTGGCAGCATGACTCACACTCATCAGCAACTTTTATGATGGTTTGATTTAAAGGTAGAGGAGACAAACTCTTTTTTACACATTGCATCCTACCGGTGAAGAAGCCCAGTCAGTTACATTTACATCAAGATTAAAAAGACAAAAGTCTTTCTGCTAAGCGCTGGACAGTAATAAAAGCAGAAGAAAAACCAGCAAATAAAAGCTTAACGTGAGGAATCTCAACATGGTTTATTAATGCTGATTCATGTGGAGATGTGATTGAACAATTAGCAGGTTAATAGTTTAATCATTAGACTGCAACAATTAGCAAAAATGTATGTATCAATTGATGTTATATAAAAATAAAAATAAAATCAGCAAATTCTCATATGAGAAGCTGGAGCAATGAAATATTTTGTATTGTGTGTGAAAAACGACTTCAGTGATAAAATAGCCGACAGTTTCCTCTATTGTTGGATTGATGTTTATAAAGTGCATTATTTCCCTCTAAGCTGTAATGCAGTAGAATTCTAAAGTAGCATGCATTGAACATATTCAAGTAAAGTAAAAGTATCGCAGATTTGTACATTTGTATGGCACCATAGTCACAAAAAGGACCATAAAACTTTTAGGGAGGCAGGTTTTATTACAGGACCCTTGGATTGAATTGCAGCTTTATTACAATGTTGATTGTTGCGTAAGCTTATCTCCATAAAGATCTAATCAGGAAGTACTTCTATTATCTGGTTTTTATTATGTCGAGTCAACGCTAGTTACTTAAGGGCAAAATGCAAAAACCATGGCCTCAAGCATGTCTCGAGTGTGTGTCCATACACAGACGAACCAGTCAAACCACCTTCCTGCACGAGTAGGTGTTTGAAGGTTTGTGTCCAAACGTGCCTTCACATGTCTCTGTAAGAAAGCAGTATCACTGCGTTTTCTGCTGAGCGTGGTGAAAATCCATCAACCCTCATTTTATAGGTTCGTAGTGTGCAGTCACAGCAGACATGTGGTATAACTGGTACATGTTTTCTGCATGTGTTTCAGTTTCATATGAACTGCATTGCTGTGCTGTCGCTAAGCAAAGTTATTAGAATGGTTTTGGCTCTTTTGTGTGTTTAGTCAGTTCTCAATGACAACAGTTGTCACCAGTAAACCGAGGTCATGTGCACAGTCCAATTGGAGACGTGTGATTCCCATCTGTCACTTGCAGGGGAAAAAAAGAGGAGGGGGAGGAGGAGAACAATGTTCATGAGCCCATTCCTGCAGGACAAGGGCTGAAAATGCGGCCTAGTTTGCAGCTGACCTCTAAAACCAAACGGGGTGGAGGGGAATCAAGCTAATTCTAAAGGCTTAAGAGTTGACCGAGCTGTGTCTATGTTTCCAAAGGCTCCTTTTTTTTGCTCACTTTGTGTCAGTGTGCCCACTGAGGACATGATTCTACAGATCTCGGCTTTTTTCTTGTTGATTAGTAGAGATGATTTTTTATTTATCTGTTTTTTTGTCTTGTGTCCAGATGTAGCAAGGAGGCAACATGACTTTGGCCTGCAGGAAAGTGAGGGTGCTTTTCATGATGATGATGATGCTCAACATCTTCATTTGCATCCTAGTGGGCATATCGTGGAACCTTAGGAATGGCAAAAGTGTCCAGAAGATTCACATCCCATTCAAGAGGTTTTGGTGTCAACGCGTACTGAGCAAATCCTTCTGGAACAGGGAGCAGCAGCGCCTAGACTTCATTTACAATCCCATCATCAGCTCTGAGCTCTCTGGTGACCCTGGCATCAAGTTACCTGATTGGCTCAACGACACAAGGCCACTTGACCCCTGTGAACCGGACCACAGGGTCACCACACAAATCGTGGACTACAACTCCCTGCCAGAGCGCTTTCAGGATTTCCTTTTGCACATGCGCTGCAGGAATTACACCATGCTGATTAATCAGCCAAACCTGTGCGATGACCAACCCTTCCTGCTGTTGGCAGTGAAGTCACTGATCCCACATTTTGATCGCCGGCAGGCCATTCGTGAATCTTGGGGTCGAGCTGGCGTCTTAGCGAATCGGACTGTGGTGACGGTGTTCCTGCTAGGCAACACCTTCTCAGGAGACCACTTTCCAGACCTGTTACAGATGGTGGGCCATGAAGCAGTGCTTCACCAAGACCTCCTCCAATGGGACTACAGGGACACCTTCTTCAATCTCACCCTGAAGGAGGTTCTCTTCCTGGAGTGGTTTAGCAAACACTGCCCCCAAGCCCAGTATGTCCTCAAGGGTGACGATGACGTCTTTGTCAACACCTTACGAATTATCGACTACCTGGAAGGTCTGTCAGAAGTCAAGGCCAGAGATTTGTTTATGGGTGATGTCATCAGTAATGCTGCCCCACACCGAGACCCAAAACTCAAGTACTTTATCCCAGAGAGTGTGTTTGTGGGGCAGTACCCAGCTTACGCCGGTGGTGGAGGATATCTGTACTCTGGAGATTTAGCGCTGCGGCTTTACTACATATCGCATCAGGTGGTCTTGTATCCCATCGATGACGTCTACACAGGGATGTGTCTAAAAAAGCTGGGTTTGACTCCCGAGAAACACACTGGCTTCAAAACTTTCGACATTGAAGAGAAGTACAGACACAGCTCCTGCATCTACAGAAACTTAATGCTGGTTCACAGCCGGACACCTCAGGACATCTTGAAGATCTGGCAATGGATTGTCCATCCTGAGCCGGACTGCCAGTGAACATCTTTGGCCAATGACTTGTTTGACATTTTCAATACCTTTCAAATTGGTTAAATCCTGAAATCTGTGTTTTGAAGTTGACTTGGCCCATATGTAACATTATCATAGACAGATGAACTGTTTTTAATCTATGTATCTTTAAACAACACTCTGGAGCCCATATGAACACTGAAACAGGTTTTACTTGGATTAGCCAGGCCCTGAAGAAATCCCCAAAATGCTTGGGGGCAAAAATCCACTGTCCTCCATCTGTGCAAATAGTGTAGAATACTTTATTTGCAGGCACTAATGGCTTCAACCTTACAAACTAGTAGCATTAAGCAAATAGTTTCCAAAGTGAATATTTCCACTGTGACTTAACAGTGAGACACAAAGAGTGAATTTTGTACTAGAAAGACTTGATGTGATTAACTCAGACTGTATGAGCCTCTTTGTAGCTTTCGAAACACATCTGGACTTGCACATTTTGGCATAGAACAAGGAATGTGGATTTGGACCCCAACACTTCGATTGAAAAGGCTTTAAGGGGAGATTTCTTGGGGGCCAGATCAGGTGGCGTGACGTCTTACTGACACGGTGGAAAAATGTGAAGCCATCCAACAACCAACAATCCAACAATGTGTATATGAGACCTCTGATATGTCCCCTAATTATCTATAAGTCTTGCAAGAGGCAATTTGTTCCCAGCATAATTGAGACTTGGGTGTTTGTAGGCCCGTTTAGCATGCAATTATTGTTTTATATTACAAATGATTCTGGTCTTTTAAAATGAATAAAAATGCAGTAACATTTCAGTTCTCATCACCTTGAAACGTGTTGAGCTGCTTCTCCCTCAGTCACCTCCACAGCAAACTCACTTTTTGGAGTTTCATCAGTTATGCACTATTCTTCAGATGCAGTATTCATGCAACCAGTAATAGACAAAAATAATAAAATAATAAAAATGCATCATTTTTGTGTGTGCGCGTTATTTTTAAACATTAGCTTGTTCTTGCACCAGAGCTTTAGCTTAAATACTACGGACACTTTCCTGCCCATTTGTAGTTATTTGTTCATGTGTGGAGCACAACTTCCAATCCAACAATCCCAGGTGTGTTCCAGCAGATTTACAATGGGCAAAATGCACCATCACATCAAACACGAGGAGCCATCAGCAGTATGGAGAAGACAGGAAGCTGTGCTGCAGCACGTGTCAGTGATAACAGTCAGAGATGATGTGAACTGCACTTCATAAATATGTAACACTGGACCACAAACAGCCGCACTACACTTCTGCCCACACTTGCGATTCACACAAACAGATTATTTGTAGAACGCACATTTCCATATGTAAAACTTAACTGTGTGTGATGATCCTCAAACGGCTGTTTTTATGATCACTGCTGTTACTGAACATTGACCTTTTTTACCTGTTTGTGTCTTTCAGTGAGCATTAAAATGTGTTGGCTTCACATGAATATTGTTTAGATCTAAATACTGTTTTGTCTTTGCCTCAATGTTGTTGTCTTACAAAATAATTTGTTAAAGACTAAAAATGTTGGTTCAATGTTTGTTTACTGTATCACAGCTTGTATTTGTATTGTAATTGTCCAGATTAGCAATGTCAAATACAGGTGTGTAACGAAGGATGTGTTTTGAATTTTTTTATTTATTTTCCAAATGATAACGTTTAACTGTTTCTTCTTAAAGCAAATCTGTGTAGATCCTAAGTAGGAAAGTGCATTTTCTACTCTGACAAAAAAAAAATAGTTGTGAACCGCAGCAAAGGTTGACTGTAGAACACAACAGTGACCTCTGCTGATACACGTTGGTATCTACAGCCAGTTAAAGGAAACTCAATCAAGCAGCTGATGAATTTCAGCTGCTCTGACAGGAAGAGGAAACTGGTGTTTAACTGGAGCTGTGACAGACGACTTCATCGTTTCACACGTTGAAGTAGAGTTTGGTTGTAAAATGCCACAAACGCACAGCTTCACCTCACAAACTGTGCTGTTGAAGTTTCTGATACTGTGTTTACTTTGGCATCACCTTGATGCACAGGTGAGCTGCACTTCTCTGTGCAAAATCAGCAGGTTGTGTGTTCATCGTTTAAAATGGACCTAGCACAATTCAGTTTGTTGCTTTTTGTGTGTGTGTCTGTAGGTGGACAGAGAGGACAACATTCCTCCAGGTGAGATCCAGGGGCCTTTAAATGTGTCCACGTCGGTCATAAGCAGAAGCTGTAGAGGTTAAGAAACTAGTGATGTTCATAATTATCTCTAATATTGTTAGAGAGGTTAGAATGTCTGCTACCAAAGTGTGTTAATGCATCATAGCTACAGCGTGATGAGGTGAGTGTTGCCTGGTTCATTAACAGTAAAGTAACACTATTGTGTAAATAGATGTATTATCGTACAGAAAGCGGAGTCTGTTTCCCTCTCACTCACTCATATTGTACCGTTTCACAAAGTGAATTTGGTGCAACAACTAGTGAACTCATCTTCATTTGGCAGGTTCCTCTTGTTTGTTGTTGTGAACCAGTGTGCAGACTCAAACCACCAATGACGTTAATCTTACTTGTATTTTTGTCTGATTGTCCTGATGTTTGTGTCTTGGAGCTCTATGTTTTACAAAAGCCAATGAGCCAAACTCTTGCATCCTGCTGCCTTAAATACAGACATGGGTTAACACACTGCTGAAGGACATCATGAGATGCAGGATTTAGTTCTTCATGCTTGAGACTACAGGGAGCAACTGATTCTGTTTTGTTATGAAAATGTACATTTGAATCGACCTCTGCTCAAACATTGAGGCACAAGTAGAATGTCTAAGTGATATTACTGTGTTCCTGTGGCACATTGATGATTTAAAAACCTTTTGCATCCACAGACATTTTTGAATGGTAGTGTGGACAGTAGGTCTGCGAGCTTAGTACTGTCCCCAGTCAGGATATTGACTTCAGAGAGATGCACTAACACATTGTTGTGCAGCTTGAAAGACTCTCATATGAAGGTATTTGTGATTGTTTAGAGGGCAACTATTGCTGAATGTACAATGAATCCTTTATTTAAACCAGCTTCTATGAGCTGATGAAAGGTTCACATTAAAACTGATAAGGTTTTGAAAGTGGTTTGCAGTCACGTACAATCTGCAGCACTGGAACATGTAAAACCTCTGATCATCCTCTGAGATGGTGGGATTGTTCCTCAGGTGGACGTAGAAGTGATGGCGGCGCCTTCTTCGCCCTGCAGAGCTGCCACCAGTTGCTGAGCGCCAACAAAGGCGAGTTCTTCTCCCCGGATTACCTCTGCACTAACCCACCTCTGTGGTGCAACTGGACCATCCAGGTGGATCCTGGGAAGAGGATCCATCTCCAGCTGGAGGACTTGACCTCTGACAGCACCTGCTACCTTAAGCAGGACCAAATCCACGTGGACGAGCCTGACGGCCACTTTGGGGGTCACAAGATTCTGCAGAAGTGCTGGCGAAAGGCCAAGTTCACATCCTCCTCAAGCACTCTGTACGTGGTGCTGCTGATTGGTGGGTGGCCCAACCAGCCTTACAGGGGCTTCAGCGGCCGTTACCAGGCGTTTGGACAACCAGTGGTTCGCAACCCACAGGAGGGCTTCACGGATAGAGGCAGGAAACCATCTGCTGGACTGGAGCCCTTCAGAGAAGTTGAACCAGAGCAGGATTATTATGATCAGGCTTCAGCCCCAACAGATGAGGTGACCTGGGAGGAGGATGAGGTGGGTGAACGGTGGAGAGGGAATCTGCTTTAGTGTAGACCGGTGTTTGCTGCTGCTAGAAGATTTTTTTTTCCTCAGGATGACTGTTTTTCTCCCTGATGACATCCTCAGGTCTCAGAGAGTCATGTCCACCCACCGGCAGCTGTCCCCACTGTGGCAGCATCCACTCGGAGGACCTCCTGGTCAGGAAGAATTGTCTCTCACGTCACTTCACACCCATTGGACACAGCTCTCCATGCTGCATCTCCTCAGCAGCACAACCACAATCAGAACCATGAGCTCAAGCCGGCCGCTCACAACCCGTCAGCAAGACGAAGGAATGTGGACGAAGCTTCAGCTCCTGCAGAGATGGACGCCGTCCCAGAGACCAATACACAGAGCAAGAGAGGAGAGGTGGAGTCCGCTGATGGTGAGAATGGGAGAGCAGTCGGCCAGGTCTCAGAGGAGAGTCCCTCTCTGTCTGAAGGACCAGATCCAGAGGAGACTGAGCAGGCTCAGCCCAACATGGTGGAGCTGCTGAAAGACCCCACAGGGACCTGTGAGTACACGAGGCCTGGACACGAGCAGTGACTGCTTTTCTTTTCATTTTAATCCCTGCACATATGTGTGTGCGTTTGAACTGTTGAGTCAATGTGCAGTTCTTGAAAAATACTCAAAGTCTGCCGGTCTGGACACATCCAGGTTCAGTTTTGTGTTCTTCTCTTGTAGCCCAGCTTGGAAATCACTCAGTACATCCGCATCTTCCTGGTGGTGAGTTCTGCACGGAAACTGTGCAACACTACAAAACACACCTCCTCATGACAATGTGCTCACCAGTCAAAAGTGTAACCTTTTTATTCATGAACGTAATAAAACAAAAGCTTGAAACATGTAATTTTATCTTTTTATGTGTCATTTTTTTTCAAGATCCTTATCAAAATACAGATCTGTATTTTGTTTAAAGTGCAGTGTTTATATCCTGAGAATCTTGACAATATTTTTCAGTTTTCTGTATCTTCAGTTGTAAACACATTTTTCCTCGTTGGTACTTTCCCATCGCAGCCAGAATGTTCTTCTCTCTGACAGATCACCTGTTTGAAGTGGCCATTGAGGTGGATTTCACTCAGGATTTGGAGCAGACCTGGGACAACCAGGCCCGGTCCCTGCTGCTTTCAGTGAAGTCTTTGGTAAGTTGATGGAAAGAAGAGGTGCATCATCATAATCACCATCACTGGACTCACTTGTGTTTCTGCAGGTCAGAGAGCAGCTGGAAGCTCTGCACACGCATCTGGTTATGTCTTCGAAGAGAATTAAAAGGTTGGTGTAAACACTCCATATAAAAAAATAATAAAAAATTATTTTCTGCTTGTTTTCACTTCTTGAATTCAGTCCTTGTTACCTTTTCTTCACTCGTCTCTTTTGGTTGCATTTGTCCTCCTCTCACTAACCTCTGTTTGCAGGTTGAATGCAGGAGTGCTGTACATCCTGTGGCTGCAGATCGGACACGGGCCTGGAGGTCCTCATGTCCACAAGGCCGTGCGCTCGGCTCTGCATGGCCTCATCGCCAAGGACGTCAGCCTCAGGGAAGACCACGGGAAAGCTGTGGTCACCTCTGTGTCGACTGCAGGTTGAGCACTAATGTTGTGATTGTCTGAGTTACTGTGGGCTCGCAGGGTCATGAGGTCTCTAAGCCCTTTATACAGCACTGTAGTGGAGCTCATGGACGACCCCTGTCCAACTATCCTGGATGACCCCTCCTTAGACGAGGGTGGTTCCCGAACAATTTCAGTCAAATTCTTTAGTAGTTGTGACACATTCTGCTCATGACAAATAAAATCAAACCTCTCAGATGTCCTCTGTCCTCCACATCTGTCTTCATGTGTGTTTCAGATGTGAATGAGTGTGGGACCCAGCTGCTGCTCTGTGATGTCAACGCGGACTGTGTGAACCAGTTTGGCTCGTACTCGTGCCGATGCAGGACAGGCTTCGAGGACAAGTCCCGCCTGGGATCAGGAGGAACCGTCTGCGTGGACATGAAGGCTGCAGGTATCCGAGCTGTGATTGGATGCGGCACCACACACAATGCATTGTGAACAGCTGCTGACTTGCTGTTGTCTGTCTGCAGGCTGCAGCTCAGGCCTGTCTCCTGAGACTAAAGGCGTCTACGTGCTTTTCTTCCTGCTCAGCTCCTTCATCCTCATGCTGCTGGTGGGGGCTGGTGTTCTGTACCACCGTCGCCACCGGGGGGCGTTCTTGGTTCGCTGCAACAGCAGCGGTAGCAGCATCGCTCCACCTGACCTCAACAACAACAACCACCACCACCACCGTCAGGATGTATGCTACACCTGCCCCGCAGAGTCCAACCCGCCTGCTCCACCCCCACCTGCCCGTGGCCCCAGAAGGGGGTGGCCTCAGGGGAAGGAGACCTGTCCACCTGTGGATCTGCCTTTGCTGCGCTTCAGCTCACTGCTGCCACCAGATGACTACGTGGAGCCACAGGAGGGAGGGAAGATGTGAAGACACAGTGGACGCTTCACAGTATGTGAACTGTTGGTTAAAATCTTTTTGGTTTTCTTTGATTACCGTCTGTAATCTCTTTATTAAAGTCAACAAAGCAGCATTTTCATGTTTTCTGGACATTCATTTGCACTTCTGAAGCACTAAAGGCCTGTGAGAAGCATGTTTATCATGTTTTAGACATTTGCTACAACTTGTGAATGACCTGATCTTGAAGCTTTTAAAAATGCATGTGAGTGCACTAAAAGGTGATTTAAATGGTTGATTTTTACATCGAGCTGCTAAAGCTGCTCTTATTGCGATTCAGCGAATAACTTTACAAGTTGTCACTTGGAACGTGAACCATTTCACAATTAGTTCTTTGGCAGTTTGTGAACCCTTTAGAAGTTTTCTGCATAAATAGGATCTAAAACTTGATCAGGTTTTTATGTCACCACTAAAAGTGGATAAAGGAAATCAACTCAAAAGCATAAAAAATATCTTCATTATGAAAAACAATATTAAATAGTTATTGTAAAACCGAACAGAAAAACTTTATCCCAACGCTGTTGGTCGAGTTCCTGCATGAACATCCTGCTTCAGGTTCTCTCACAACATTTCTGTAGCATTAAGTTTAGGACATTCTTCTGCTGTCAGTGTTGTTTGATAGAACTTCAGTTCACTGATGGAGACTTTGACTTTTTCCTCGAGAACTTGTTTGTACAACTCATAGCAGGAACAAATCCTGATGCTGCCACATCATGTTTCACAGCTGGGATGGACCTGTGGCCACCCTGAATCTCTTTCTTCAGCAAGTGAAGTTCAGTCTGTGGTGGCCCACCCAGTCCAGACCACTTTAATAGGCTTACAGCCGCTAATCCGGGGCGGTGTTGTGTCACATGGGGAGTCTGCTGACCTTACTGTGCTTTATTACGGGGAGCTGGTTCACTCTGCTCCAGGAACAATGCTTTTCTGTTACATCTTATGCACAGGCTCAACTACAGATTCCTTTTAGTACTGATCAACCCACTATCCACCATGTGATCTGCACCAAACAGCAGAAGAACACAGAGAAAGGGACATGGGTTTAAAACTAGAGCTGAAAGGCCAAGGTGCAAAGGCATCATCCACCCATAATCCTCTGCTCCAGGAGCTTCTCCAGCAGCACCAGAGCAGTGAGACCATGAGCCCGTCCTTCAGAACCTTCTTGTCCTCCTGTGTGCAGTCTGAGGCCTCCACACTGTGTGTTGTGGACCCAGGTGGCAGGAAGTCGGAGCTCTGCTTGGTCAGAGCCACATGGGCACTGCACAGACAGAAGGACCCGGGTGTCACACGGTGTCGGCCTGATGAAGGTGGGTGGCAAACGAGCCTCAGCGACACAAGCAGCTCAACATCCTCATTGGAGTGAAAGGTGACAGCAAAAGAAAGCGTTTGACCTCGTCACATGTTACCATCAGTTACGGCTGAGTGCAGTGGTCAATGTCCAGGTGAGGGTCCACAACCCGCAAATTCTGTGAAATGCAGAGAACTTACTCATATTGATCCCACAGAGTTTCAAAGTATAAAATGCTACAGGTGTAATGTATTTGTTTTAGCAGTGTGTGTTTTAATGGCTGGTTGTGTAAAGGCTGCACAACGATAAACATAACCTGTAATAACACGTCACTACTTTTGTCTGAGTGTTTCAGATGATGTTTGCTCATTTGTCTTTTATTGAGCTGAGAGAAAACTGTGTTTAATAGTGTGTTTTTAGCGTCTTCTAACAGCAGAGGAAAGCTGACCCTGCATGTCCGGTCGGGACGGGCTGGGCACTAAGCGCATCAGTGTGTAATAACCCGATTCCAGTGTTACAGGCGTCGTTATATCAGAGGAATCAGGCCCTCGCTGCGCTGGAATTGGCTCCTCTGCAATTTATTTTTCTATTAGCGAGGCCGTGTGAAGTGTGGCTGGACGGCGAGCTGCAGGTTGACTGGAGGAGCTGCTCGGCCTGATAAGAGGCCGGTCAGCGACTCTCAGCTCTGACTCTGGGAAAAATGACTGCTCAGAGGTGACCAACGCACAAACCTGCAACCCTGAGCCGACCCCTGACGCGGGAAAAGCAAGCAACTGCTTGTACAAAACGTGAACCGATGACTATTTATTTGAGGATCCGTTACCTAAAATAAGATTTGAGTTTAAATGGATACACTCATGTTGAGTGGAGTGAATACTGCTCATTTATGCACATTACTTTGTCTGCGTTAGTCGTCAGTCACTTGGTTCTTTTTTCATTTAAACATTAAGATTTAGTGAAATGATAGAAATGAACTAATGATGCCAAAGCTCTGATGCTTGTTTCATGTCACTGCTTTGATGCATTGTCCCAAAGCCAATATGAAATGTGGCCGCTGACATCTGACGCTTTAAATGTCATCGGTGACTCACAAAACTTCACTGATTTTAAGAGTTTCAACACTTTGCAGTTAAATTAGAGACATTACAGCAACAGCGCTGCTCTGTCAGTGCTTAGTGTTCCCGTTTGTGCAGGTGATCGACGCTCTGAGCTTGACTCAGTGTAGCACCATAGAAACCCAGACGCTTTCGATGTTTGAGGCCTTAAGCCTGGAAAAAAAAAAAAAAAAAAAAAAAGGGAAAAAGACTCTTAGGGAGGTGGATGGTACAAGACACAGGAAGTTTCCTCAGGAGACCAGGGTTCAACTCTAGTGCGAGATGTTGTTGCTCTAATGATGATCGTTACACAAGGTGGCGCATGTGGCTACTGTAGAAAGGAAGTACATTCAGTTTTAATGTAATTTATCCTGTAACGTAACTTTACACTGAAGCTGTTCTCTCTAACCGCGTGTGTGTGTGTGTGTGTGTGTGTGTGTGTGTTATAAAATTGTTCTCGTGGCATCAAATGGTGATGATCCTGCAGAGATGCCAGAGGACATAAAAGCCACGCAATTGGAAGCGTCATTATCAACGAGAACGTGTTGGACATTAGTGGTATAACAACAAAAATACGGTGACATAGCAGTAGGACATAAATGTGACAATATTCCCAACTTGTACAAAACAGTATTGTTCTAAAAGTAATAGTAATATTACATGAATAACAATTTCCAATCAGATTGTGACAAAGTAAATTTCATGACGACACACAGCTTGTTGGACTCTCATTCAATGCAACAGATCATGTTTTTTTTTTATTCATTTTGTAATATAATTTCTGACTGGAATAACATTTACATACAATACAAATTTGTTTTTGCTCTTGAAGCTATAGATAGATATTTTATATTATAAAATATATATTATATAATATAAAATGTGCAGCTGTTATTAATTGACTGTTGAAGCTGCTGGAAAACCAGCAGAAAACTGGATCTGGAGGAAGAAGGAGGCAACATGCTGCTTTGTGTGGAGAAGGTGGTGAGTGACAAAGGTAAAGTAAAACACGTTACTAATGTGTTTGCAGGGCGTCGACCCACCGCTAACTCCTGCTCCTGTTTTGTACACGTTTAACCGTGTGGTGCTAAATAAGATTCACTGTTTGCATCACACACACAATGACGTCTGCTGCCAAGGCCCATTTGAACCAGTGGAATGAATCTGATGCCTCTTATCAAACTCTATCACTTTTAAATACACTATTCAACACCGTGTCACATGTGACATTATAATGGTGTTTTCTTCTGTCCTGATTTACATAATGGTCAAATAATTAACTCCATGTGTTGCTCTGTCGATTTGACAAACTTCTACGTGAGGCCTGTGCAGATTTTGAAATCGAATGGGTCTGTGTGTAGCTTTTTGTGTGACGATCACATGATTTGTTTTTTATCAGTGTCTAATCACAATACTTCTTTTAAAGGACAAAACTGAGCTTCGAATTTAACGTCAGTACAATAACTTGCGTCCTGCTGATTCTGAGGCTTCATCCCATAAACAAATATGGACACTTTCTGTTTGTCTTAATGTTTCTTACCTGAGGCTGCACAGCTGAAGCTGTACGAATGTTTGTTGTTATAAATAGTTTTATAAAATGTCAAATTCATTTCTGGGGTTCTTTTGATTCTTGTTCTCATAACTTTTTGTAGCATGTGTCATCACTTAATCTATACAAATGGATATGTACAAAGTTAAAAGATCCTGGGTAAAGGTCAGTAAATTACCTATTTTCGCAGCACGACAGCTGTAGTGTTTAGTCAAGTAGCTCAGGGCGTTAGAGGACAGATGTTGAAGGTGCAGCTCCTGAAGTAAACACTCACCTAACTGTAACAAACGCTGACAAACTGTCTCTTCAGAGCTAGTTCAGCCTGTCAGTGGACAGTTTGGTAGTTTACAGTCCAGCTGCTGAAGACTCAAATGCTCTACAGGAGACAGCTTGGAGACTTTTCTCAGAGCCGGGGTCACAAAGCCATGAATTACAAACTTAAAGACGTCATGCAGGCAAAATCTCGATGTAGCAGTTTTAAGCTGAACACAAGCTACTTCCTCTGGGCCACACTGAGAGGAACACACAGCATCAGCGTCTGGGAAGGACCACAGGGGACAGATTCTGGTCTGGATGGGGTCACCATCTACCTCGAAAAGGTAAAAGGAAAAAATTATTTAGTCTTATTAAGACGTTTTACATTTAGTGGTGAGAAAAGGAGGAAAGATGATGTTATACAATTTCCACAGCTGCGGTATTTTGAACTTTGTACTTTTCTGACAGCTCCATATGTAAATTTTAGTTGGTTCATTTCACTTAAAAAAAGCACACAAGCTACTTTGTACCAATAAAATATAAAAACTCAATAGTTAATACAAATAGCTGTAGCTGAATTATTCCACACTCCAGTTTGGTATTGAACCATCTGAACTTACAGCTTTTGTTTTTTCTGTCTTACAGGAAGTCAAAGGCCGCTCCATCATTCTTTTACGTTTCACCAGTAACAGCTGTCTCTTCCATGATGATGTCTTTGTCTATCGCGTCGTCTATTTGGGAAACGATCTCACGTGGTTGGAGAAGAGATTTGCCCTGAGATTCTCCGGTGACATTAACTCAGGAGCAGTTAAGAAGGAAAAAGAGATGGAACAGAAGAAGGGGATGTGCCAGAGAGAGACTGAGGATAAAAACGCAGAACTGACAAATGAGATGATAGATGAATTTGTGAAAAAACCCAAAGATAAGAGTATTCGGAGAAGAATAGTGCTCTGGCTGGATGAGATGATACACAACTACTATAAGAAGAAGATCGCAGAGACGTACAGGAGAGAATGGGAGGAAGGACACCAGTTTTACCTCTGTAAGTTTCCCCGTCACCACCAGAAATGACTTTTCTTGCTTTGTTTAATTTGCCCACTGATACTGTGCTGTTGTATCACACTGTACGTCTCTGTCCTCTGCCAAAGCTACTTTCTACTTCATCCGTCCAATGAGCCGAGCTGACAGAGAGCGGCAGAAACAAGAGACGTGGCTCCAACGTGACAACCAAACGCAGAACATCCGGAAGCTCTTGGACTCGTACTGGGAGGAAAAATGCAATAAGAAAGAAGTGCTGAGAATGAAAGAAGAAGAATGCTGTAAAAAATGGGCGGCTGAACACGGCGCTGCTGTCCCCACCTGTCCACCAGCTGAGCCCAAGAAGGGAATGAAAAAATGGGAGGAGAAATTTTTAAGGTGAGTCCTGGTCATTGCATTTGAGCAGCTTCAAAGAATTAGATGTTTAGCTATTAATTAGAATCTCATTTAATGAGTTTCAGCAGGTATCATCACCCTCATCAGATGATGGATCATCAATAGTGTCCTCACGCTGACACTGACGCTGATGTATCTGTTACATATTTGTGGCTGTCACACAGAATTGACAGATCTGTCTCAGATGCATGTTGGGACTGAAACACACCAAGCCCACGGACGGAGTTTCCATCGGCCTAGTCAGCACTAGTCAAAGTCGGTTAGTGACTTTTTAACGGATTTTACATGACAAGACATTGGACCATTAGTGAAAGACACCACTCTAATGTCCAATCAATCCAGTTTTAGAAGTAAGGCCCCTTTAAAAAGACCACAGTTGGACAAAGTGCTGCACAAGAACATAATGACAAATAAAACAGAAAATTATAGATATAAGACATTTAATGGAACAGACCTGAAGAACGAATATAAGACAACGATAAAAACAATTTTTAAAAGAGGAAACGTTAAAAGCCAACATCTCAAACTGAGTCAGCGGTTTTCTTTACTTTTTTATAGTTTTTTTTTTTAGTGGGACATAAATTTGTTAGTCGTCTGCATAAAAATGCAATGGCCTGCTCTCATAGAACAACACCAGTACAACTTGTAACGTCTAATGAGAGCCACTGTAGAAGTAGTTAGGAGTTGGGCACAGAACCTGCAGTGCTACACGCTCGTCAGCCGTCTTCTTTGCCGTGTGTTTAAGCGGCAAAAACGTGAGCCGTCGGTGCTGGTTCTCTCATGTTGGCTCAGTATGACTGTGCACATGTGCCACAGCAGCTTCAATGTCATTAAAAATTTTAATGCTCTTCAACAGACCTGAATATGAGTTAGGTGACTTTATTTAATTTGTTATTTATTCCAAGATACTAGTGTATATGTTGTCTTTGAATATTAAAGTGTGTGTGTGTGTGTGGAATAGTAGTGACAGTGCTAGAAAAATGTTTTAATGATCCCATGAAATGTTTTATTTTCAGAGTGAAAAGATTCTTCTTCCACTGAGTTTCTCCTCGCTGTAAAGTCCAGTTGACGCTGACAGGAAAGACCAGACTCCCCTATGTTGCATGAAATATACACACTAATCATTAACTCCAGGTGATTTCTTCATTTTCTGTTAGCAGCTGTTGTCTCTTCTCTCTGGATGTAAAAGAAGAACTTGAGGATTAAGCTCTTATGTGAGTGTGTTCGTGTAGTCGAGAAAAGTTGTTGGGGTTTATTATGTGCAGGACACAGGAGGAGTCTTATTGTTTTATCACGTCCTGGGCCAAGTATTGTCTGTGTAAACTAGTTCTATTCGTGTTCTCTATAACTTTGATCATCTGTTGCAGAGATTTCACACACAAGAATGTAAAGAGTCAGAGCACAGACTTAACATAAAGAGACAAGTCCTAACAGGAAGTACCATGACTCTTTTATTTTGGACTTTATGTGGACACCTCTGTGAAGGTACATGCCTAACGGTTGTAAAAGAGGCTTTTAAGCTGTAGGCTTGTATTTTTAGGTTTTGTGTGTAAGTTGTCGAGACCTGTTCAAAGCAAAGCTGCTGTATAATGTGCGACACTACTGTGACACTGCTCATGTTGTACAGGGGTAAGTGAGAGAAACCCAATGAAGGTCTCGTTATGTTTTCCGTTGAAATTTGGGGAATTATGCTAATTATTCATGTAATTAATTTCATTTGTGGTAATTCATTAATCTCTTTATGTGGACACCTCTGCAAAGGGGATGAGAGCGTGTAACCAAGAGAAACCCTGTGAATAGAGTTGTAGCTTATGATCAGTGGCACCTTTTCCTTTTGGAGCCAGGACTGTTCAAAGGAGCTCGGGGCGGCAGCCTGAAGTCTTCTTCCTAATTTTAGTGCTGTGAAAACATAAAGCAGCAGTTAATGAAACACGGTGCCATGAATTAAAGCCATGAGAGCTGCAGTGAGCAGAGTGATCCTACAGGGGGCAGTGCTTTGCCTCGGCCTCCTCAGGATTTATCATTTGTTATGAATAATAAGAGCAGCATTTATAGTCATATCCTTTTAATAAAGGAGGCGTCTCTTTGTCCTTTTTCATTCAACACACTGTCACAACCCAGAGCCTTAATACTGCAAACTGACAGACAGTTGCATCCTGGGAAAAGAGCCGCATGCCATTGTTTGAGTCAAATCTGTTAAGCCCTAATTCTTTTGTGGCCATTTGCATACTCGGAAGTATTCTTTTAGTGAAGGGCCAAATCCTCCCTGTGTGATGTGAGGCATTTTTAGTATCATTTGTGAAGTATCTACATGCACTATTAGCGCAGCATAATGCCTTCGTATAATACGGAGGCATAATCTGGCAGATAAGAAGGGTTTTTCTAAAGTGCTGCATTACGTCGGGATGAAACGCTGCAATTCCAGGCAGATTCAAACGGGCTCAAATGTCATCTGAAATGTCAAGAGCTTCTGCGCTGGCAGGATATGGAATGTCGTTGCCTTTTTTTTTTTTATCATTTTCATCATCTGCCTGATTCCTCCAATTTACCTCACAGCTGAAAGGCTCAGAGCGTTGCAGTGTAATTGTAATAAAGATGGCTTCCTCTGACTCACCTGTCCTCCCAGTTTCTTTCTTCCTGCCTCTTTTCATCCTGATTTCCTTCTCTCCCACTTGTTCTCCCCTGATTATAGCAGGATGCCGTTCTCTTTCTCTGGCTCCCTGATAAACACTTTATCTGTCTGTGGCTTTCTGCACACTGTGCTTCACACATTCATACCCTCTGCAGCCCTTTGTCTGCTGCTCTCTGGAGTCCTGGCTGCTGAAGCTCTGATAAGATTGAGTCGAGATGGCAAGTGACGAACCTTTAGCCCAAAATGTCTGTAACTTATTATATTAGAGTTTAAAAAAACATCTGATCATCAACATCGTGTTAATAAATCTTCCATATCAGCAGAATATCAAACCATCATCATCAACCAACAGGTTAACCAACACTTAAATAAAACCTGCTTCAGCTTTTTTATCATTTGCATATATTTACAGAGAAACTACATTTTGTTTATTGACCCCAGTACAGCTGAGTAACAATGAATGAAAAAAAACCAGATGTGTAGAAATTAACTGATTGTTCACTAAGGAAACGGCCACAGTCTTAAGGCTCAACCTGCACACGAAGGCTCCATACAGTTAAACTACATCTGTCTTCCAGATTAAAGTAGAGTTGGAGTCTGATCTGCGTTAACAGGAAAAACAAACATTACACTGACTTTATGTCAGGTCAGCAGAGGGGAAGGATGGGAACCGTTCCCATGGCAACGACTAGAGACCATTCACACAGTAAAGGATTTGCACTTATATACTGCTTTTCTTCCAGACTGGTGCACAAAGGTCTTTACACTTTAAGTTGGGCTTCAGTGTCTTGGTCATTATTTGTACAAGTGAACATAGTTTGAGCATCTACCTCATGAAAATAAATAAAATAATAACAAATATTGGCTTTATTATAACAGAAACAAAGACCCAAATTCCTGAGCTCTCCACCCTCATTCTGCTGCTTGTAGTAGTGAGTAGAGCAAAGATACTCTGCCACTAATGCTGCTGAATTCCACCAAACTTCAGCCACATGTGGAGCCTTGTTTGCAGAAAGTAAAGATGTGTTTCTCATCTGTTTTAGTTTAGTAGAACGCACCATTTATACCTACTGACAATTTCATTAGGATTTACAATGATGTTTGTCACATGTTTCAGTTTTATAACCAACATTTCAGGTGTGTGACCTTTCTGTTTACAATTAGAGATGTTCCAGTCATGCCGATGCCAGTATGGGGATCCTCAGGTAGGAGGAGGTGGAATAACTGTCTGTGTTTTAGAGCAGTTTCATGCAGTGGCCCTGAAAGCTCAGAGCCCTGAAGATTGAGAAAAAGCAAATAACACAACAGAAATGGCTCCAGGAGCCACTAAAAATGTATTTACAAATCTAAATGTCCGTCACTTTTTAGTGTCCCCTGGAAACCTTGCTATGCCAGCTGTCTACAACAGTTCCAGGGGACACTAGTAATAAATGTCCAGGGGATATTTAGTAAATGTATTTTTAGTTGCTCCTATTTGTTGTGTTGTGGCTTTTTGCAGCGTGTTTCTTCGCCTGAGTTGTCAAATTGGTGAAGTTTCATTTTGTATATTTGCTTGTGTTTACTAATTTTTCCAAAGTTATTTTACCTTCATATTCCTGTGTAGACTCTATCGTCCACGTCCCTGCTCCTCCATCCAGGATCTCGCCCTAAATCTCTGCATTGCTCCGTTGGTTAAACACCTGATGCTGCCATATTTGTTTTGGCAGCGGACGTGAGAATTTCCGTTCTCCCAGGAATTTCTAACCGAGAGTAGATCGATGCAACTCATACTAGAAGCAAAACAGTTAGTAATTGTATCAGTACTCAGTATCGCTGAATACTCAGATGTAAGTACTTGTACTCGTTCTGAGATAAAGTGACATTGTGAGTTGTGACATCCAGTCATTTGTTCTCCCCTTCTGACTTTAACCTAGTGATTGATTTAGAAAAAAACTAAGGTTTAATAAACTTAAATTATTCTTTGGACTTTAAAAGCCAAGTTCATCTGTGTCTCGTGTAAAGCTCACAATTGCAGCCTTGGTGAAGGATGTTTCGCCGTGTTGCACCATCACTTTCCCTTCACAATCTTTCCAGCATCACACAGGAAGCTGCAGCTGCTCTGCATCTGTTCTCTGGCTGCCATTCGTCTGTTTGTCTTCTTCTTTTCCTGCTGTGTATTTAAGCATCAATTTCTCCTGGCGAGGGACTCGTGAAAAGAGCCACGGCACGAACAGACAACAAGCCCTCAGAGACGAGGAGGAGGAGGCTGAAACGACAACGGCTGGGGTTCAGTTTAAGCTGCGATTAAACTGAAAAACAATCAAACTGTGGAGATGAGAAGAACACAAGAAAAACACGCACAACAATGAAAGCAAATAGAACGGGCCAACATGGAACGTCACACGTTTGTGAAAAGACCCTGGTGAGTTTAAATTACACTGACGGCCATTTGTGGATGTCTGGCATCAAAGGGGAAGCAGAAGAGATTTGTTGGAAGCGTTTGTCTGATTAAATGACAGGATCAGGAAAAGCTGCAGCGTTGTTCAAACAACACATTACTGCGTCCTCACATTAGGGCTGAGAAGAAACTTTAACCAAACACAAAAGAACGAGAGTCACTGCGCTGAAAAAGACGACAAAGACGAGCTGGAAGCGATGAAATATTGATGCAAAATGATTAAAAAGAGAGAGAAAACAACCACAAAGCCTCGTCTTCCATCTGTGGCTCGTGCCTCAGCGTAGGAGGACGATTGTGCTGTGATCTGTCCCTGTTGGTTTTTGATTCTTCTCAATGTTTTCAGGTTTTTTAGTTTATGACAATAACCCTGCTATTAAGACTGATGATCAGTTTTAACAAGATATGAGCATGGGATTTTTTTTTTATAAACTTATTGCCCCATAGATCTAATGAGGGTCATTACCCACAGTTCCATGTTGGTTTTAGTGTCTGTGTGTGGATTGTTGAAGATAGGATTCATTTAGAAAATCACCAGAGTTTATCTGTAAATAGATGATGGGGAACTAAAGCAACAGCCCCTGTGTAACCTAAGTCCTAATTCACCACAAATACAAAATATATTCAAGGAAACAGGTTTAGAGCCACTTGTCTTTGGCAGCTAAACATATTAAAGCCTTGTTAGACATGAAACTCTGTAGTTACAATAGTTGTGATCATGTTGGGGGGTGGGGTGGGGGTGGCGGGGTAACTAGCTCCTTACATTAGCTTAAAATGAGGGAATATTGTCTCAGGCCAAAGTGGAGCAGTGAAAAGACTCATTTTATCAAAGTTTAGCTTGTGAATACATTGGACTTGTGCTGCACCTCCCTCCAGTTGTGCAGCTCCCTGGTTTTTTTGGGGGGGGTGTTCCACTTCAGCGGCTCTGTGACGCCCCGACACCGAGGCCTTTATGACAGATGTAGACTTTTTAAGTTCCTCTGTGTGGAGGCAGTGGACTGGCTCCTCTTAATTAGTACTTTGTCTCTGCTCAGAAGTGACCTTTTCTCTTTTGCACTTCAGCTAAATTGACTCCCACCTCTCGGCTGTGTGTTTCCTCAGTTGTACATGGCCGCTGGTGCGTGGCTCACCCCTGGGTGCTGCAGTACCTCCTGTAGTTAAGGCTCAGCTGATGTGCTGGGCTGCAAAAAGACAAGGCTGCTATATTCATTACTCAGTTATCACATATTTCAAAGTTACAGCATCTAATAAAAGTTTCATAGAATCATTTTCTTCTTGAATAATCATTGTTGCTGGTTCTTATTTTCTACACTTTGATAACAAATAATACCTGAAGGACTGTGCAGAGCACCAACACCAGTAGATGCATCCTGCCTATGTGTACTTGTAAAACGCCTGATACCTCAGTGGCCTCAGCAGGTAGGACAACGCAGTTTTTTATGATAATCGACAACAGAAGCAAAGCAGAATTCAAACTCTGCTGTTATAATCCTGTTTCTCTAGAATGTTTTAAAAGCTTTTAATGTTTGTGCCAGACGTCAGCAACGAGTGTTATATACAGTAAGTAGAGGATCTCACCCTAAATCTGTTGGTTGTCTCTGTTTTTTATGACTCTTTTTGGAAAGTTGCTCTGTTTGTTAAAAAGCTGTCACCACCATATGTGTTTTAGCAGAACGTGCGAGAAAATCTCTCCTTGCAGGATTAACTCAGCTGCAGTGGACTGATGAGGATTTGTACTGTCCAGCAGCTCATACAAGAAGCAAAACACTCAAATGTACGTACTTGTAAAGTGAGATACAAGCGTGTGCACTCACTTTTAAAGACGTACGTCCTGATATCAAGTCCACTGCGAGTTTCTGTGATGCCAGACAAAAGTCTACATGCAGCCATGAAAACGTTTAGTAACCACATAGCATCAAAAGTTGGATCTGCAGGATTGAAACATGTCTGTGAGCTTCTGCGTATATATGACTTCTACGTTATTAATCAACTCACCCTCTTTACAATTTCTTGATTGAAATTTTCGTTCAGTTAGGAATTTCTAGAATAGATTCAGCAGTGACTTCCTTCAAAGTGACAGTGCTTTTACTCCTGCCTGTGCTTCCTATCTTTGAGGAGAACGCAGTGATAAATTCCAGGAAGAAGCACCCACACTAACACCGCACACTTTTCTGGGTTTTATCGTGGTTTTCCTGCTTGGAGACCCTCCACAACCATTTCCCCCTTCATTTGGGGAATCAGAGATGACCTTTGCATGAATAAAGTCAGAGAGGATTAAGGCAGAAGAGACCTTCCCAATGTCGGGCAGAGGAGGGTGGAGAGGAAGGGGAGTGGGTGCATCTTCCCTTTGAACGTGGCATGTGTGCCGAGGTCTGCAGCCGCCTGAAGGCCACGCTGTGTATGTTTGAGTAAGTGATGCCTCAACATGGAGGCTGCAGAAAAACCAAATCTGCTTTGTGAAGAAACAGAAGCCCGTGTGGTGTCGAGACTTACAGTGAATATGACAAATGTGCCTAATTCAGCTATGATGAAGAAAATACTGTCAGTGTCCTTCACCTGTTTCACTGGAGGTGATAATATCTAATCTGATTTGTGTTTCATACGTTACAAGAACAGAATCTAGATGGTGAAAACTGAATCTATTTGAAAAGAAAAACGTCTCTCCATCATATTGCTACACACTAAAAAAACAAGTCGTGGCCTTTTCCTTAGACACTAATTTGCATTCATGTTTTTAAAAAGTTCCAACTGTGGCATTTTGTAAATCCTTTGTGTATTTTAAAGGTACAGCAGCTTCCAGTGCACTGAACATGATTTGCCTCTAAATGCTTAGTTATCTAAATAGTTTTTACTTCCCTACTCAAATGTCCATTTCAATTGTTACCTTACTTTTTTGAGTAATATTATCAGGATACATAAAAATGCTCTCAGTCCATATTATGAAATAACTCCTCAAACTGAGAACTGAGTTCACACAATGAACTTGCTCCTGTTAGAGCCACTTTATACAACAGTCAGTTCATGTAAATCAGCTGTCAGTGAGGAATTTCAAGTGTATGGGTGCAGGGACTGAATTCAACACTGCATAGTTTTTAATGTCATCAAGCATATTTCTACCACGAGATTTTCTTTAAGCTACAAGCAAAACATATATATCTGTATGTCTATATCTATAGATATATAGATATAGTGTATGTATATATGTATGTATGTATATATATATATATATATATGCTGTATATTTGAAAAGCTTATACTCTCAAACAGTTCATGCTGGGAAGTTTGCTAATATATAGTTTTAAGAGCTGAGTGGACTCAAAGAAATTCAATCTTTAACCTCATCATTATAAGTTGTATGACTTAAGTCATAACAACTGTTGTTTTCTAACTCTAATGATAATACATTTAATTAACTTGGAAAAAAAAAAATATATATATATATAACTGTGGGTGAGCTATTTAGTCAAATTTTAAAAAAG
Source organism: Channa argus (assembly GCF_033026475.1). Taxonomy (NCBI): domain Eukaryota; kingdom Metazoa; phylum Chordata; class Actinopteri; order Anabantiformes; family Channidae; genus Channa; species Channa argus. The sequence goes on from NC_090199.1 coordinate 1,653,076, forward strand.
TTAAACCTCACTAGTTGCACAAACTTAATAATTGCTGCTGATCATAATGTGTAATTAAAACAATTATGTTGTCACCTGACTAAAACATGTACACATAACACATTTTTTTCATACTAGAAAATGTCATAAGTGTTGCCTACTAAGCCCTGGAATATTTTTTAGAGTGTAGGATTATAGTAATTTCCATCAGCTGTCTTTGGTTACTGCTGCTGTACAGTGTGATGTCAGCTGTGGTCGGCTCTCATCAGGATTAATGAAATCCCATTTTGTGATTATTACCTGCACACAACCTGTCAGACTCATCTGCAGCTGAGGATTATGAGAATACATTAAAAAGAAAACAAACCCATGTTACTGCAGATTTGTGATGGTGGAATAGTTGGGATCAGACCATGGCCGTCCACAGAACCTACGGTTTCAGGTGCGTTTCCATCTCAGTGTTGCACAATTTTTAGCACATTTCAGGAAAACTGGCACCAGAGAATTAAGGTCCATTTCTGTAAACTCCCTTTGTGTAACACTAAGAGTTTGTTGATGCAAACTGGTGCTGGTCATTTTCTGGATCTTCTTAAACTAGTGCAGAGGCAACAGCAAGGTGGTCCACAGATCTCTCTCCCCAGCCACATTGTCCAGCCTTTCCTGAACCCCCACGTGATCCCAAGCAAGATAATATAAATGTCTTCAGCATGTTCTGGGTCTCCTCCTAGCTGAACGTGCCCAGCTTCCTCCAATAGAAGTCATCAAGGGGGCTTCCTGATAGGATTCCTGAACCACGTGTAACACCTGAACTAGCTCCTTTCAACACATGGAGCAGCTACTGTACTTCGAGCTCCCTACGAATGTTGGAACTCTGTGCTCCATCACTGAAGGAGGTCTGACAGGTGTGGGTGTGCGAGGTTATGGAGGGCTTTGAAGGTGAGAAGTAAAATCTTATAGTTAATGCAGAGATGGACTGGGAGCCAATGGAGTTGTCTGAGGATGAGTGTAACCTGATCTGTGAAGCGGGTTCTAGTAAGAAAAGGGCACCTGATTTCTGAAACTCTTGAAGTTTATGGAGGGATTTATGAGGCAAACAAGCTACAAACAAGCTAATAATCTTTGCAGGATGGAACTAAAGCATGAAGGAGAGTAGCTGTACTGTGGAGGGTGAGCGATGATCAGAGATGTGGGCAGAAAACGAGAGGGTACTGTACATGATGACACCCAGACCCTTAACCTGAGGGGAGGGTCGAACAGTCAATGTATAATGAGAAACTCCTGGTTTTGGAGAGTATGGAGACAGTTCCTACCAGAATAAATTCAGTTTTATTGTTATTAAGTTCATTCAATCCAACAATAGAAACAAAAGAAATGATAAAACAGAACATCTCTGTTCAGTGACACCAAAAATATAACAGAACACTGGAATAAAGTGTTTAGTTTTGATGGACCATTTCAAAATCTCACATTGGTTCACAACTCGCTGTGTGTGCATTCAGAATCATTGAGGCCTTGTTTGGACGTCAGTCCGTGTTTTCTAAACCACTAGTGCTGCCTGAGGAGGAACAACATGACCCACAAATTAGTGAAGAATTGTCTTGGGGAGCTGCTTCTTCTCTCTGCAGTCTGGGGGCCTTTGCTGAAACATTTTCCAAGATCACTTACCCGGAAAACAAAAGGGGAAAAGAAAACTGTGGAGTGGGCAGACCCCAGCCCTGAGGATTATTCTCCTAGTGTTACATGGATTAGCAGCAGCCCAACCTTTGACTTCTGTTAGGGACGACTTGACTCATAGCTTTATTCAGGTGGGGAGGGGCCTCAGTCTTTAGCTTAGTACGTGCACCTGAGTCTGTTTGGAGGTAAGTGGCTTCAGTCAGAACAGAAACCTGTGGTCTGGATGGGCCCTATAGCAGCCAAACGTCACACGGCTGCAAACCTGTGTCCTTAAAAATAAACTTCTGTGCAACTAAACTCTACTGCAACTGGGATTAGATTTTACAGGCAACGTAAACAGTGGGTGGGTTACGTTTTGCTGTGACTGGGGGCTGGGTGAGGGTCATATAATGAACTAGAGCTGTAGTCCAGAATCCCACGTGTAGTTGGGTTTAGGCAAAAAAAAAACAAACTTGAAAAATCGTTGCACTCCAAGCTTGGATGTCTTTACTCACTTGATAAATTCAGTGTTAGTGTATTTGTGATGTCATTATATTAACAAATACATAATCTGGTTGGAATTAAGTTCCAGAGAGCGTGAGACACAGACGGCTGCGGTTGCTGGTTCAGACTGCTGTGTTGAAGCAAATTCACAAAAAGTTGGCTTTTGAAAGTTGGTTGGGACGAAAAGTCGGGGGAGAAATTTGTGCACAAGCAGTAAAGACGACCACAGGCTGAAGAAGACTGTCAAGCGATTTTACAAGTAGACAAGTGCAAATGTTTATGCAGCCGTTTCTATTAGTCCAATATTGATTTCCATTGTGGTCCTGGACAATCTCCTTCTTCACGAGAAAGCAAAAGAATTTTGTCCATTAAATAAATGCTATTAATCTGAAATGTCACATCTGGCCACATTTAATTGGGTTTAACCTGAATTTTTGATGTGTAAATCACATTTTTGTGTCTGAGCCTCCTCTTGACTTCAGATCGTGAGCCTCAACCCCTTCATGCTTTCAGTCAACACAAGTGAAATAATGCAGTGTGTGTGTGTGTGTGTGTGTTAAGTCCCTGCAGATCTCCCAAATACCCAGGCACATGTGTAAAGAAACAATTTCCAAAGCACTGTGTAATCTTCCTTTTAACGGCGCTCGTGGTTTCATCTGCTGAGGATTACTGTACCACTTTTTGTGTGGAAACTGCAAAAGGAGGAGGGACGTACAAAATGGCGGAAAAAGGAAAACAAATTGTAGCGTAATCTCTGCAGAGAAAGGACGGCTGAGCGAGGGAGTCCCCCAGACCCTCCATCTTTTTTCGGGGCAGAAAATCCTATAATCCTCCATGTTTGATGTCTCGAAACTAATGGCGTTTATTAGTGGAGCCCAAAAGGCGCTTTGTCCGCAGTGCGTTTGCCGGTGAGGTTTTGAATGACATTGCAGGCAGAGAGCTGGTAACTTTAGCTTAATCTGGGCTTATCCGGCCCTGATGCATGCACAGGTGTGTGGCCCTTAAGCCCAGAAGAGGCCGTACTCTCCTGTGCGAGCCAGGGCTCAATCCTGCTCCGGGGGCCGAAAAACATCCAGTGGAACACACAGCCCACCTTTTAACCCAGGAGGTTTTAGCCCCCTCCCGATCCAACCGCCTATTATCACATTTTAATTAAAGGACTGCTCCGCTTTCCTCTGTCTGGAAATAACTTTTCCTGCTGAATCAGTTTTCATTTCGTGAAGCATCAACCGCTCCCTTGGAGGACTTTGGTTTCCGTCTCTGAGTTCACCCCAAAACCAGAAATCCTCTCGATCTGCTTTTATGGTTTATTTTAAAACGTATTTAATGCTGCATGTGCAGCTTTTGGAGCTGAATATGAATTGGACAGTTATTTTAGCTCAGAGTGACCAAACAGCAGCATGAGTGTCCTGTCAGACGCTCGTCTCTAACAGTGTCCGTATGCTGTCAACATGTGTTTCTAGTTAATTACTGTGTTTCTTGGTGATACTTATACAGAGCTATTACCTGCTTAATTACTATGAGATTGCTGTATTTTTTGTAATTAAAATTAAAACCCGCTACATTATTTTTACCCCTATCAACTTGTTATCACAGGGATTTTACTCTGGTGTCCTCACACTGTCCACAGACTGCATGTGTCTGCTTTAGCAGGGATGGATGGTTGGACAACAAAGCATGTGACTTGGACACAGGACACGATGTGTCTAATCTAACCAAACCAAACGGCACTTGTTGATGGACATTGTGCTGACAGTGGGGCTTTGAATGCAAACGGAGATCAAGCTGCAGGGAGGTGGTCATCAATGTCTTGTGGGTCTGAAAGTCTTCAAGCTGTCAGACACCAGTTTGTGTCTCCTACTGTAAAAGTTCTGTTGTCAAAGCATCTGTCTTATTAATACGTCATGGACAGTTGGTTTTCCACCCTGGGTGCAGTTTGTTTGAGCAGGTCTGAACACAGCAGACTGACTTGGATGTGGACTAAAACAAGACCGTGTACTGGATTTGGTGAGAAGAGCAGGTTTTTGCTAAACGAGCAGTTTGTGCTTTGAACATCTGCTGCAGAGTTTTGCTGGTTTGTGGCGCAGATGATCACTACATAGCTATGAATGTTGTGCAGTTTTGTTCATGTACAGAACAGGATCTTCTTCCTGACTTTACTTCTTGGTTCCCCTCCACAGATACATTAAACAACGACATGAATATTTTCACTTGTTGTGCATTTTAGTTCACTTGAAGTTTGTGTAAAAAGAAGCTGAAACGAGAAAGTTTCCAATCTGGTCCAATGATTCAGACCTGAGCAAACCAACGATCTTAGTGAGTTAATATCTGCATCACGTCTTTGTCTCCTCTGCGTCTTTTGTCTTGCTGAGGTTGGACGTTGCACACTTCCTGTTTAATTCTCTTCACGTGGTTCGTGACCTGTTTATCTGACAGGTTTATTCCCTTGGTTTCCGTCAAAACTTAATGCACATTTGTGCAGTACAACTGCTGCAGCATAAGAAATGAATCTTAAACCTTTACTCAGATGTTGCTGAGCAATGTCCTCGATTCAGTGTCAGTCTGAAAACTGCAAGTTTTAACAATCTGCTGCACTGATTTTGTTCCCTTTAAAAAACAATTGACATCCATTAGTAGTAATTTCTAAATATATTTTAAAAAAAGCTTGAATGAGAAGTTGAAACACTGGTTGACCTCATAAGATTCACGGCTCAGAGCTGGTTGAAACCCTCAGAGTTTGTGGGCAGGCCGACAAATATCTCCTTTTTAATCTTTGCTCTTTTAACCTTTTATGTTTTTCTGTGGGTTTTAAGACCCAAAAATCCTGTAAATGAGCTCTACAGCTTCTTTATACCTGTTTCACGTTTCCAGCCAACATGTCGGAGCAGCTTGACATTGCTGCTGCTGCCGAATGCTGATGGCTTTTCACCGAGGACTGCTGATGCTTTTATTGGATTTGAAAGCCACTCCTCTGATTTCCCTTAATTCAATTACAGAAATCAAGGCCGGCGGCCCAGTGATCCATAAACACTATGATGATGAGGTCATCTTCGCCATCAGAGTGGCTGCTGCAGTAAAGAGACGTGTTTGTCTTTCAGTTTTAAATGAAGTACACTGGAGTAATGGGATATTTTTAGATGCCTGCAGGTGAGGAGGAGATTTTGATGTGATTCAATTAGTAAGATCAAACACGTACAGTGAGTAGATTTTTATCTTTGTGTTCTCATCATTCTTTCCCTGAAAAAACCCTCATGATGATGATGATGATGATGATGTGAGGGTCATTTTTTCCCCCTCAGATAACATCCTCCTCCTCCTTTGCCCTGTGGTCACACTCCCCCGTGGACTCGCACGTCTGTCCCTTATTTTGCTTTTGCCACAGAAGGATCCGTTCGTTTGTGTGGAAACACCACTTTCTTTCAGTTACACAAATGTCTCAACATTACACTGTCCAGTGTCCTCTCTGTCTCTGACCTCTCACTTCTCGAATGCTGGTGACACTGATTTGTGACTCTGAGTCTCTTGGCACCATCTTTGGGCACACAGCTCCAAGCCTGTGTGTCAGAGCGACCAACAGGGGGCGTCAGCGTTCAGCCTCTGGAGCTTTGCTGAGCTCCTACTGCCTCAGTATCACAAGGCAACTGGCCCAGTGTGTACTAGATGTGTCAGATGTGTCATATTTTTACTCAATAAAACCAAACAAAGCTGTGATGCCATACGCACAGTATGGAGCTATGACGCTTTTGGTCATTTGTGCTCATGTGGGAATTACGTTTGTACTGCAAAAACTAAATTTCATGTCTTTGTCTCCTGCTCCACAACAGGAACCAATAATAATAAATATTAACAGAGTAGAAACTGAATCTGTTATTTAAAAAAATAAAAATACTACAGAAATAAATAAATATTTCACTGATAATATTTCACGTGGAAACAATAAAAATAAAACACCTCACTTTTCTGTGAATTAACTTGAAAGTGAAAGTGAAGTACTAAAAAGATTATATAATAAATATAATAAAACCCTGACTTTGCTTTGGACACAATATTTTAAGTAATACAACAAAGAAAATGTCCTGAACAGATTTGCTAGAAAATATCATAAATAACTGGATTAAAGTGATATTTCAAACTAAGTGCTTCTTGTAAATATGACACAAAGTCGTAGACACAAAGACCACAGACACTTGACATGTGGTAGGTGGCCACTCTACCAAACCAGTCACTGCTGTGTTAAATAGGCAGAAGCAAGGTTGGATTTTGATTTCTTAAATTACTTAATTACGTTAGTTATGTTTGTCAGTTTCAATTCATTTCCGAGAATATTCAGTTCTTTGTTTTATTCGTAGAAAGGTTCCAACAATTTTGTGTAACTCTGCTCACAATAATCAGCAGCAGCATTGGTTGACTGAGCAAACTGAGCTGGAAGTGCAACTATGATCTTTACCTGAATAGTTTTAGCTGCATGACTATCACGGAACCTTAGAATCTTCTCTTCACAGATGGATATTATCATTATTGATAATCTTGTCTGGTTTAAGGTGGAAAAATGTCGATTTTCCTACTCTGAACCATAATGTTCCCAGAACAGAACAAAATGAGAGGGAGCTCATAAAGAGATTACTCTCCTGAATCCTTGTCATTCTCAGAACAGCTCATACGTTCTCTAATCCAGCGTTCGATAAAGCTTCAAAGCAACATAATTAATAACATGTTTGACATTATTCACGGCAGCGAGTTAAATGACCCTCTATTATGTGACGCGTGTTCTCCAGAGTCATTACACTATGCCTGCAGGCTGTGCACTTTTATTGCAGGCAACACTGAGAATATAAGCATTTCTGCTTCCTGGGGAGTGAGACGCTGGCGTTTAATCCGAAGTAGCACACTGCACATTGCACTCTCACCAGGACTAATACCTGAGAGACGACCGTGTGCTGCACTTTAGGTACAGAGGTGATGCAACAAGGTGCGAGAGCTGTTACAGAGCCTGTGGTCTCTGGAAACATCTTCCTCCTGTTAACGTGCTTTGTTTCCTTTTGTTTTCTTAAAGGCCCTGAACTGTGTGTTTGCAAATCTTAATCAGTTTTACATGCAAACTGCACAGAGTCACAGGGTGGGGGGGTATTAACAGGAAGTCATTCCTCAACTCTCACTCAGCTCTAAAGAAAAGTGGGGAGAAGTTCTCGAAGCCAATTCATGCTTTCTGTGTGTCCACTAGAGCATCTGAGCATCTGAACAACTGTAATGTCCGACACAATTGAATGCTGCAGCAGTGGCAAAAGGCTTTAGCTCCGATCCCAGCAACAGGTTGAAGCCGTCCCGTAAACTCCCTGGCAGGTCAATAAATCTGCTGTGAATGAGGGAGATGCTTTGTTTTCTAATTTTTTAGGTTTTTTGCGTTGCAAGTGCAGCTGCACAAACAAAGTTGAGCTGAGTGCTGCTGATTGCCATTGAGGAGGAGCCATCCAGTTATGAGCTGGCATCACTTTCTGATAAGTGGGTGTTCACGTAAGTCAAAATGTTTTTTTGGTTGTATTGAAATGCCTTTTTTAAAAGCATCATCTAGGCCCTAAAATGGGGGGCAGCAGTTGCTCAGCTGGTAGAGTGGCTGCCACTGACCATAGAGTCAGAGGCTCGTGCCCAGCTCCTTCCAAACACATGTCGAAGTGTCCCTGGTCAAAACAACGAACCCCTAACAGCCCATCCACATCCCCAGCCGAGCAGCGCCGGTCCCAAGCCTGGTAGAAATTTGGGGGGTGGGTGCATCAGGAAGGGCATGAGGCATAAAAACTGTGCTAAATAAAGATGCAGACAACGATTCGCTGCGTTGACCATGAACTTAGAGGATAAGCCGAAAGGATAAAAAAAAATAAAATAAAACTAGAGTATGAGTAAAATAAATATCTCACTGGTGGTGGCACATAAAGCTGTAACAAAACCCAACAGTAGGCCCATTACAATAATTATGTTATTGGCTATTAGCGTCTGCTTTTGTTGAAAGCTGCGGGTCTTTGGGGCGAAATGGTTCATGGATACAAAGTGTAGGTGTTTTGTCAGAAAGTGGTGCTTGTTGTTGGGATTTTGTTGGGCAGTTCAGCAGGCAGAATAAAGTCGATATCTTCAGGCAACACGGTTAGAAAAGGCTGGAGAGTCACTGTGGAGGAGCAGACAATCCGGCAAACTAGTGCACAAAACATGGAGGCTTATACAGGGAGTGAGGACTACAAAATAAAACTCTGGAACAGGAAGTGACACTGGTATCATGACGTCAAGGCCCCCACTTTGAGAGAATTGGTAATTAGTGGACAAACGTTTAAAGAAAAACATGGCTATGAGAAATTCATTCTCTTCATTATTGGAAACTGTCCTATGACCCCACAGCCCATTTGTGCAAGCAGGCAATTACATGCAATAGTTATGTTTGGTTGTGAAGCAACATGTAGGTGTTGTTAGAAACCACCAGGCTTTTTAGGAAATACCCCAAAATAACATGTTTTTAACATGTTCAAACCGTGTGGTGCAGTAAATATGATGAGAGGTAAGAAAGCAGTGGACACTGTTTTATAATCACATCAAATCCAAGAAATTCCAACGAGGAAAATATGTGGAACTTCAAAACTCGTCATTGTATTGTTTCTTTGACATCTTTTGCATCTGTCACTTCACTTTATACCAACACAGACGTTGTTTATTCCTGTGGACAGTTTTTACCATAGTTCAGTGTATATTAAATGGTAAATGGGAGGAGTCACTTTGAAATGCACTTTGATGCTAATGCCGTTAGCTTCCATCTATTAAAGACTAGCTTATGGTGAATTCGTGTGTGTTGTGTGTGTCGTGTGTACACACAGGATGGAGCATGAAGAATCAAACCACCCACAGAGTCAAATACTGACGCACAAAGACTGTGGGGTCTCCAAGATGCACACAAGGTCCCTATTGTTTATTGAGTGTGGCCTGCTCTGATTGGTCAAAAGGGTGAGTCTCACTGCTTCAGTGTTCCAAAGAGTTACATAATGCGGCTTTACGTAACAATGACGCATGTGTTGTATGACTTTCATGCCTAATTCACAAATTCACCAAACAAAAACCAATAAATTTTGTACTTAATATATTAACGCTATGTTAACTGCATCTGGACAGAGTTGTGAGGTTAATCTATAATGTATCTGTTTGCACAATATAAAGAAAAGGTTTGTCCCAAAATGTTTGGCCGACTTATTTCTTATTTTGCAGCTGCACCGTCATAGTCGCATACTTTGCTAGTAACTGTTCGTTCCTGCGGCTTTTTGCTCGGAGCAATTAGTGTCACAGGAGTCATGGAGGCCCAGGAAGGTCCTGAAGGAGAGGAGAGTCCAGGTGAGCCGCCTCCTTGGGATCACTGGCATGTTAGAATCAGTTTAATTGGGGCCTGTTTGATTTTCACCGACGACAGCCACATCGCCCCCTCCGGCACCTCAACCTCTCTGCCTCCACCCAAGGCTCCCACAGGCCAGCAGACAGAGAAACTACCCTCCTCCTTCTCCTCCTCTCGTGCTTCATGGCAGAGCAGTGACTCGTCAGGGTTGACAGTGACCTCGCGGTCGGAGGGAGGTGAACGGCTCAGAAACTGCTTTGAAGTGTCAGCGACTTCGCTTTGGTCTGCTTCTTTGAAAGAGCCACCTTTTTGTCTTTCTGGATGAACAGCTTCAAAACACATCGGGCAGGCAGCTGCTTCCAAACCCTCAAGGTACTTTTCTGCCTTAAGCTCTTACTCTGTCTTAAATGATAAAAAGCATAAACAGCAAATACGTTTGCAACACGTGATTTTAATGCAATTTTTTTATTTAATGAAAGAAATTTAAACCCTGCAAATGTCTCATAATAAAAGATTATAATCGTTTTAATAATTGCACGTAGAATTTGTCCAAGCAGCAGAGAGGAAGAGATGCTGCTTGACTCCTGTGAATGGATGGATGAGAGAAGTTCAACAGTACGTTTAGCTGGACTTTTCTGGGCAGACGCTGATCTAAAACTGAGGTGGCATCGCTCTGTGCCTGTCTGCAGCCTTTTCTGTCATGCACATGTGCACTTGTGAAAAGCTGATTAGAAACCTGGTTGTGCGCATACATCAGGTTTCTCTAATCCTGTATCCCGATTACTGAAAACAGGTTTCTCATTTACATGACAGTTAAGAAAGGATCAGAAGGACGACTGTAACCAGGTTCCTTCAGTGCACTGCCAGAGACGCAAGCACCACAGCACCAAAGTGCAGAGCTGCAGGGATGTAAATGACTTTAAGTACTCACTCTGATCTTAACTTTAAATCCATCCAGCGACCGTCCAATTTATGGTCATCATTACTTCCATGGCTGCACTGGCGCTAATTGGGGCGGTTTGTTTACATAAATTCATGAAGAAAGTGGAGGGGGAGGGTGGTGCCTGGGTGCTGTAACTCATCGATGCGTCATGCTCCCTGGACGTTTTCCCATTTAAAGAGGCCAATTAGGCCCTGCAGACCTCCCCGCTCATCACATGCCGATCAGGTCGAGGGCGCAAACAAACACACCCAGGACCCTATTATCCTCCTGCAGTCCTCAAAGCCAGTGAAGCACTTTCTGCCCTTAAAGTCACAGTCCACTAACCATTAGTATCCGACCTTCTGCACATACAAGATAGTTGTACAATGTTTGCAGCACTTGAAAATGTGGCCTCTGCTCTCTGTGTAGTAAGTGTTGCTGGAAAAATCCACACTTTGCTTTTTCATCATCATAATCATCACTGGTTAGTGTCCAGTTTATCCTACCATCAAAAGGTCCATGAAACCTTTTGAAACTATTCTTTCTCCAATCAGCATGATCAGTATAAGTTTCTTTAGCTGTTTGCTGGAGATGAAATTATCTTTATTTTGATGTGGGCAGGTTCTTGGCATGTTTGCCAGTTTAGACTGAACATCTACTACTTGTAAATGATAAATAGTCCAGTTGTCCCAGATATGCAAAGTAGGCAGAATGTCGCATTAAGAGCATTTTCAAACCTGACTCAGTTAGTCTAGTTAAATTGAACTGGTTCATTTTCCTCCTTGTTGAGGTTCATCTGGGCAGGTCTGTTCAGCTCTGACGTGATCCGAACTTGATCCAGCCTGAGACGCTGGGACAAATCAGGATCATCTTTATTTTCTTTTGCCACCGGTCTTCTAGTGATGCATTTTGGTTTGCTTGGATTTTCTTCTAAAGAGCCAGGAAGACACGTTTGAATCAGCCTCCCCTGCTTAGAAATCCAACCGATGAATTTACAACAAAGACCAGATAGACCATATAGCCTTTATTAAAACCCTGGACACTGTGTCTCATGTCCACAGAGAGATGACTAAATATTCTCATGTCGCATGAAAACATCATGTCCCAATACTGATCCCAACAAGGATTAGACTCAAAACCATGATACTCGTGCACCTGTGACCACTGTTTTCATCTGTTCGTGAACCTAATATTTCAGGAACTTCTTAAAAATTCACACACATCCTGTTGGACTCGACAATGAACTGATTAAAGGTCAAACATCAAGGTCACCATGACCTTGCGTCTGTACCATTCTCAACCATGTCCCCATAAATGAACTGATCAAAATACATGTGTGGACAGACAGGCATCTAAACTGCAACTTGATGGCTGCAGCAATGAGGGGGGTCGTTCTATTTTACAGAATCCTGTAAAATAAACAAGTAAGGAAACAGAACAGATTAGTGATGAAATGCAAAATGCACAGGAATGACTGCAAAGACATGCAGTTATCCCCAACTTTCTGCAGAGGACATTAGACCAATGCAGAAGACCAGAGAGAGACACAGTGTTATGTTGAGGGAATTTCCCTCTTTAACCTCCACCCTTCTCCAACCTTCCACTCCACTCCGTGTGCTGTGGAATCTGCCCTAAATGAAAGCACATATTCGTGCTGGGGGGCCTGGGGGCCGTACAGGCTGGGCATCGAGGTGTTTCGTGCCGCCCCGTCAGTTGGTGTTCATGAATCAGCTTGAAGCCAGATCAAAGGAGTTTCTCTCCCAGAGCAGGAGCCTGGTGGTTTGAACAGAGAGGCTCCTTCGCTCCAGCTGACAATCGAACGGTCAGGTGGAGCCGGACGTCCTGTCTGTCCGCTACACCACTGGGATAACTGCCGGACGTGGACATAGGAACAATTTGCTTTCTCACTTTGACCTTTTCCCAACGGTGGATGATAGCAGGACGGAACATACAACATATATTTGGACAAATTATATTGTTCGATGGATAACCCCCCTTAAAGCCTCCCCCTCATTTCCAGTGGGGTCTCCTGGCAAGACTTTGCATTTAAAAACTGTTCTATATTGTTTTTGGTGCAAGTAAGATAAAAACAAATGTGGATAACAAACACAACAGCAAATTCAAATCTGAAACGTTACAGCCTCCAGGTGAAACTGATGGAAATGGAAGTATTGTACTGTATGTCATTAACTCTGTGTGTTCTCTCCCGTAGTTGTCTTTGTCCTCCTCTGTCCCCCTCTCTCTGTCCCTTTCTGCAGGTGTCCCCCGGCTTTGAAGCTGTGTGTCTTCCAGCGTGCAGCTACTGGTCCTACCAATCTGCCCGATGTTTTGTTGTTGCTTTTTGTTGCTCTGTTCTTTTCTCTCTCCCCTTTCCACTCACCCCAACCGGTCGAGGCAGATGGTCGTCCACCCTGAGCCTGGTTCTGCTGGAGGTTTCTTCCGTTAAAGGGAGTTTTTCCTCTCCACTGTTGCCTATGGCTTGCTCCAGGGGGAATTGTTGGGTTCTCTTTATATATCTTTATAATCTTGACTTTATTCTGTAAAGTGCCCTGAGATGACTTTGTTGTGAATTGGCGCTATATAAATAAAGTTGAATTGAATTGAAAAGTATTGGGTTAAATTACACTTCCGATCTGACAATTGGTGAAATTTAAGATGGTCACAGGTACAAAAGACTGGTTCTGAAGTGACACCGACCCTTTGCTGCTCAAGAACCAAGAACTGTTTTGTCAGGGCTTGGTGATGGGGTTACATGTGACTGAAGAGTTAGTGTAAAGATGAAAATTGGTGTATTGTTTATTAGATTTTCATAACTGCAATGTGAAGGTTTGCAGGTTGAACCAGCTCTAAACAGGCTCTTGCACCAACCCAGCACTAGCACCTAATTCACCTTGGTCCAAAAAGGGGGGTGTCAGTCATCAGGTGTCTGCTGCTTCCAGACTGTCAAAGTCTTCAGGTGTGTCCACAGCTTAACCAAAACCAAGAAACCTGAGAGTCTATACACAACCACAAGTTTCATAATGTTGAAGTCACAAAAACTAGAGGTTGATATTTTTACAGAAAATGTTTTGAAGGTATCAACGTATTTGCAGCTACAAACCATTTATGTTTGCAGTTAATCTTTTTTTAATCTCTTTGTTCTCATTGGGTCTCGTCCATCACACACTGCTCACACAAGCATGTGGTTGTGGGTTTTTTTTTTTCGGGGATTGTAGTTTAAATTTTTCAAACTGCTTCCTCTCATCACCATTTGGGGCCACCAGCATGCAAACGTACCCTAGAAAGACCCCCCCCCAACCCCTTTGCCCAGTCCTCCTGCAGCCTCACACCACTCCACTATCACCGTATCATCCTCTCACATGCACACCGCATCATAATTAGCCCGTGTACTGAGTGCCAGATAACACGTACAGTTTATTTTCTGTCTTAATTCCTTATCGGATGCATCGATCGCACAGCTTGTCGACTGATCTGGGGCGGCTGTCTGGAGAGCAGCGATAAGCAAAGAGTGTGCGTCTCTCTCTGCAGCTCACCATGTGTGTTCAGCCTCTGTAGGGTGGAGGAGGGTGTGGGCGTTTGTGTGCACACAGCAGCTCGGGATTAGCACCTTATTAGCTCCGTAGCCTCTGCCTTTTTTAACAATGCCCGATGGGCTCGAGACCAATAAACACTCCAAACCAAGAGGCGTTTGAAGAATGTGATAGAGCTAAAAACTAGCTTTATTCAAATGAGATGGACGTCGATTTGAGTATGGACAGTGGAGACATGTCCCTGCCAATCAATGTCAAACCCAATCACAAATGATAAGCTTTCTATAGTAATTTGTGTGGCACCACACCATCACCCTACCACCACCATCCTTAATTGCATTTTGTTCTTTTTGTGATATTTTATGTTTAGTTTACACAAGATGTAACAGGATCCCTTTTACTCTTGCAGGGGCCCAAACAGTTCAACTTTCCAGTCAGTCCACAGATATTCTGCGTTTGTTAAGTTATGGCAGAATTCAGACTTAATGTTCTTCTGGGTAATTAGAGGTTTTCACCTCACTGCTTATCCATGAAGCTATTTCTACTTTGTGTTTTTCATAAACTGGTCTTGAAAACTGACCTGTACTGAGGTCATAAAGGCTTTTTATTAGATCGCTTGTGACTTCCTGGATGAGTCATCACAATTCTATCAAACTAATAGTGGAAGTTCAGCCACTACTGGGAAGAATCGTTATGGTTCTAAGTCGTCTATTGTTTGTAGGTAGTGGCTCTTTCTATGGATCGGTGGAGTCTCAGAGCTTTAGATATCGTGTTCAGTGGGGTTCAGTGTGTTGCCCAGGGACACTTTGACATGTAGCGAGGAGGTCTGGGAGTTGAACCACTGACCTTGTGATTCATGGACTGAGCTACAGTCGCCCTTCAAGACTTGAGGTTATGGTTTCTAGGGCTTTTGTTTTATGTTCCAACTGTCCATGTAGCTGCTGGTACTTTAAAAAAAACTCCCAGCAGTAAAGTGATATTATTATAAAAATGATTCAGTATAATTTACAATAATTGTCAACACAGCATCTTGATTGTAATAGAACAGTTGAACAGTTGAAAACATTCCACCCACATTTACAGTGAGTTGGTTTGAGCTTTGCTATTAACTGAAACTGAACTGATATGAGGTGAACAAATGCGAAGCGAGTTCGGATCATGTTTACTCTTTAATCTTTCTTTTTATTCCACATTCACACGTTTAGTTGCTAACACAATGTCCAGTGGTTTATAACACCGTAAACTACAGCTCTGAAAACTAATGAGCAGCAATTATTCAATCTTTTTTGTTGTTATTGAACAGGACACTATGCCTGAGTGTAGTATTTTGTAGTACTTTGTGTGTAGCTACAGCTCTGCATATAGTCCTGTAAAAGTATCTCAGCTTCATCAGTCAATCAGGTGTTTCAACCCTGAGCTTTCTGTGTCTCTGAGTCTCCATGTGTTGTAACCTGCCTGTTTCCAAACCCTCCTGCTCCTCCGATAAAGGGATGTGAGGAGGAATCACCAAGGACTCCGGGCTGTGAATGGACTCCCATTAGGACACTGTTATTAGGTCTCCGTCATTAGCATCTCATCCATTGTGTCCTCGAACAATGGAAACAAACAAAACATTAACATGGAAATGGGTTAAATGTACCTAATTAGTTTTCTCTGCTGCCATTGTTTAGCCGAATAAAGATGGAGCTAAAATACTTTTGGATCCACCTGCATGAGCTCTGGAGCCCTGCAGCAGCAGCTCTGCAGTGCATTCTGGGAATTCAGCAGGAAGAAAATAAATACGTGTTAATCAACAAATGCCAGGTTGGTGTGTCACAACCCCCAGAAGGAGGTGAAAGGTCAAGTCCCAAAGTGTTGATTAAAGACAAAAAAAGTAAACAGGAAGTATCAGAAATACGTGTTTGTTACAATAACTAGAATGAACATAACCAGATTCTTCTGTCTTGGGCTGCATTCACACACATTTGACATTTGCAAGATGTAAAAACAACACTCTGGTGGGTGTGTGATGTTTCATTTACAGATGCAATGAAATCTGTAAATCTGAAGGGAGGGAGTTACGTGCTCATAGCTTTGAACTTGCAGAACACCGAGTAACAGTAACACCGAGACGCCATCTGTGATAGACACCACTCCGATTGGCTGTTCAGCTTAGTGAAATGACCACAGCGTTACAAACGCAAGTACAGTTTGAAAGTTTTTATCAGACATCTTAGTTCTAAACCTTCGGAGTTGAGGGAGGGAGCTGTGAAAGTGAAGCGTTAACACAGCTGGGATTACAGTTTGCAAATCTTTCTAAGTGTGTGGTTATTCACACCTTGTCTGCATCTGCCATATTTACCTATATTTATATTCTACTTACTGGTGTCTATGTCTGCGTGTTGGAGTCTCTGGCTCTGCCACAGGTTTTGTTTTCAGCCCCTGACGAAGGTTAGGAAGTAAGTTGATCGTGGATCAGCGCTTCTGGAGCCCTGCTGCTGAGCAGCAGTGAAGAGCAGGATTAGGCTTGTTCATAGGCTTTACCGGGCTTTAATCTTTAATCCAAAACCATAATATCCACCACACCTTCAGTGGCTGCCTGTCATCACAACACAAGATAAAACCGTCACACAAACACTTCAGTGTCAGAGGCCACTCAAACAAAAGCTGTTTGTTCTAAGTCCCCCAGAGCCTGGCGGTGCTTTAATTGTGTATTGTATGAAGTGACACACAGATATGAAGCCTGAAGGGATCACAAGTGTTTTATATGAGCTCACACAGGCCTCTACAGGACTACAGCTGAGTCACGAGTCTTTTTCAGGACATCAGCATCATCACTGGGATACAGGTGGCATCTAGCTGTAATACACAATAGAAGATCTAATTCCTGCACTGCCATCGCTCAAAGTCTGTTAATCTGACCACCTCGCACTAACCAGCCATAACATTATGACCACCTGTACAATCCAATACAGCAGCTCTGCCTTGAATTCTACTTTTACAATGTTACGTATATTTTTCAGTTTTGAAGTTGAAACTGTCAGAAAGGTGATGCACACCTCTAAAATCTGTGAGGTGGCCCAAACTTTAGAACCACCTCTTCTTATGACGCCCTGCAGTACAACTCCACCAGCTACTTGGATCTCAATAATAAACAGAGAGTAGAATTACAACCTTTCCGACAGTTTCCCTTCATGAATGGGGCCAATAAACACAGACAGCTGCTTGATTGACAGATAAATCAGCCTATCACAGTCTGCTCCTCCTCTTTAGCGTCTTTACCGTTTACCAGAGCGACATCCCCTCACTTCCTCTCCATCCTCCTCCTCCTCCCTGCTCTCACAGTCAGTTGGGGATTTTCCCAGACTGCCTGTGTGCTGTGCTGTCGGCCCAGGATCAATAGGTGTTCACCCCCCCTATTATTCAGGAGCGTCTGTGAATCAGCGGCCCAGTGATGTTTTACCGCTGATATCATATATATGCTAATGTGGAGCTTTAATTGGAGGGGAGGGGCCTGAGGGCGGGAGGCTGCGGGGGCTGTGATCATGTGTAAAATTGATTTGTGAGGGCTGATATTTGATCGACGGGTGGGGGGTCTGGTGCCAGAACTTATCATCCTGCAGGCTTTCTGGACCTGAGAATGAATGGTCCTCATGTTGCATAATTACTGCCAAACCCAGGTTGAAAGTCAGTGGAGAACTGAGTTACAGCAAAACCAAAAAGGTAAAATCTCACACGGAGGCCGTCAAACCTTCACATACACACATTTCACTGAATTCATCAGCTTTGGTCATTTTCCTACTGAACAAGGCAAATAGTTATTTACATAAAGTAGGAATATGACAAAAGGACACATTTCTCAAATTTCACCATATTGGATTTCCACAAGTCAGTGATGGAGTTTGCTGGATGCATTATGGGACAGTTTGTGATCATCACGGTGAAGGTTGTGTAGCAGCATGAGAGGAGCAGAGACGCGTTATAGACGGATGGTTGTCAGAGTTAAAGAAGACAACAGACCAACAAAAGGACATTTTCGTCAAACCTCAGGCTACTTGCCTGAGAAACACGATGAGACTGAAGGCGACTGCAGCGGTGGATTCACAGTGTAACTCTGCTATATTTCCATGTAGTGGGTTAAAAATGAAAGTGTTACCAGAGCCACATGCAGAGGAAACAACATAAATATTCATACTAATGTTTTTTAATCAATTTTAAATTTCAGTTTACAAGTGTGTTTGATAAAATGTTGTACGTTAAAAATCTGTTTATAAATTATGATATTAACTGATTAGTATTATATTTCAACAGCTGTCTTTATGTTACAGGTTTATACCATCATAGTTTATTATTTACTTTTCATTTTCGTTTGACACCATTTTATCTTTTTATTACTTATGAAATAGTTTATCCGCTCGTCTCACAGTTCAACTTTGACCAGGATGTTCGCAAACTATCCCATAATGCTTCCTACATCCTACATCAGTGTTTCACATCCACTCACTCAATGCAAAAACAGTTTAATACAATACACTGGTCAAGCACGTTTTCTGGGCCTGAGCTCCAGCTGTGTGGTGCACATGCTTCTCCCAGACCACCGAGAGACCTTAAACGTTTTCAAACCATCATTAGTATTTTAGAAATCCACAGAGTTCGGTCTCAGACAGAGATTCAAAGAGATTTTCAGGTGACAATGTTTCATTTTATTTGTGAGTAAATGTAACAGAAGACTTTTGCAAGAAAAAACAAGAAGAGTTCATTAAAGTGATGGTTTCTCAAATTAAACCATAAAAAACAAACTGTAAACTATTAAGTCTTTTTTTAACTTACAGTCAGTTTGAATGTGTCGCTAAAGATGTGATGACTTTTGACGTGATGGTGACAAAAGAAAAAAAAAATCCACAAGAATCATCAGCAACACTAAAATACAACACAGGTGGAAAATAATAATAAATAAGTTAAACACTTTTGCTTAAGTAGTGGATGTAAATACTTCCTGCTTTTTAAAGGTGAACAGTGTTAAATATGAGTCATTTCCTGGGTTTAAATTTACTTTAGTTAAATCTAATTTTTGTCACATTTTTAAAACAACACAACGTCAGTCTCATTGCCCAGATGCTGTGTCCAAGAAGTGTCCTCCAATAGTTTGCCTTTCTTGTGGACAAATGCTTAAGACATGCCACGTTCAAGGACATCACTAATGAGACAAATGACTCATTTGATTCAGACAGTGATTAGAACATGAAACGTGTCTCTTGGACAGGCTACCTCAGATCCAAACTGAAGATCCCATTCAACCCTCTCCACATTTCCAGGACCAAACCGGGAGTTTTAATGTATATCAAGCGTGCGGGGACCAATATGTTTTTCTTTGATAAGTTGAATTTCTGCCGCCAGCCGCCGCTCATTGTGGCTCCAGTCGCAGGTTTTAAGCTGCCGTACGTGAGTCGCATGGCTAAACGTCTGCTGGCTTTGAAACAAACAGCCCGCAAACGCTTTAAGTATATTATCAGCCAAGTTCTTTTTAGGAACGCATTGCTAAAGGAGCTTACCATTTAATTATTGTAACTTCAGCAAGATTACACCCGGCCCAGCCTGATTCTCCGTCTTATTGACCTCCTATGCAAGAGCTTAAAGACACAAGAATGGCGTTTTTACTTAACTTTGATGGGATAACTAGTATAATCTTTCCCAGGAAAGGCAGGAATAAAGTGTTTAAAACATAATACCCTTCCAAACTCTGAGAGGGCCTGTGTGACACTCGAGTGCCACGCTGACACAGCAACTTTGTTTTATTTCATCAACCTTGACCATTTAAAATCCCTTTGTTTCCTTCACAACTGACTGAGAAAATGAGAAAATGTTCACTAAATGCTCTGAAGGTGGAAAAACGATGTCATGTTCTTAACACTTAAATGATTTGTATAAAAATTGACAATACAAACAGCTGCAAAGACAAAATTATATCGGCTGCCGATCGCGACGTATCAAGTGTTTTTATACTGCATGCGAATGATAAACAGGAAAGAAATAAAATAAGACTGATGTATGTACATTGTGTTTTGGTGCAGTGGGGAATTGAAATTGTCAAGAAGCAGAAAATTCACTTTAAAATGTAAAAACGGACCCAAAGTCTTGTCAATTTAGAAATTTCTATTTAAAAAATCTTTCCTTTTTCCATTATTCAGTGTTCCTCAACCCCCCCACCATGTTCTCATATACAAACCCAGATGCTAGTGACCCCCCCCCCAACACACACACACACACACCAAACCCCCTTAGTCTTTTTTTTTTCTTTTTTTGAATTTTCGGTGTCGCCCTTTCAAACATTCTTTAACAGTGGGATAAAGAGGAGGGGGGTGGTGGGGGGATTGAAGGAGATTAGGCTACGGGATCCTCCAGGCATTGTCTGAGAATCTGCAGATAAAAAAAGGCATTGGTTTGGTTTTGATTTGGTGGCGTGGGGGGCAGGGAGGGAGGTAGGGAGGGAGGTGGGTGGGGGGTTGTTAGTAGATTCAGGGGGCAGGTGGTGGTGGCGCTGGTTGGGGTTTCACAATAAAAGAATCTTGATATTTGGACGTGATGGACTGAGGAGACGCTGCAGCTCCTATTTGAGGAAACTTTCAAAATCTCTGATCCAATACATTTTCACATATTCAACTTATTTATCATTATTATAATTCTTAGCAGGTAAAAACGAAAAAAGTGTAGAATTTTACTTTTTAACAAAACTGGCATTCCTGTTAAAGTACATGCACACTTTGATTAGTCAGCATCATTTATTAGTAATCCCCTCCAAAAGTATTGGAACGGAGCAAATAAAGGTAAATTAATCTTAATATTTAAGCCTGTGACTCACTAACATCGTCAAATTGTTGGTTTCTATTATTTGATGCTTTTTGGTGGTTGGGGGTTTCCCCCTTTGAAGTGCATGTTCATTTGAGTTATGGTCTGATGATTGACTCGGTCAGTCTGATGCCACCACGTCTCCTAAAAATGACATTCCTATCCAATTAAACTGCAAAGCCATTATGTTTTATGAAGAAACATAATCTCAACTACATCACGTTTCCTGTGAACATAATGAGAATATGTCAACACGTAAATATGCATAACTGCAGTACAAGGTCCAGTTGGTGTGACCACAGTGTTATAAAAGCATTTTATGGTTGTGTTCGGGCAGTTACAGCAGCTGGTTGGAGTCAGAGGAAGATTAAGGGCTTTTTCAGGAGATAGAGATGTCTGATGAAGTCCTTTATTGAGTTTGCTGCGTGTTATGGATCATTGTGTTGCTGCACGAGGAAGCTCCTTCACATTAGTTTTGATGCATGTCTCCGTAAATTTGCAGACGACACATTTCTGTTCACTTCTGAATTCATTCTACTGCTGCCATCATGTGTTCTAGTATCAGTAAAGATGAGTGAGCCTGTTCCAGAAGCAGCCACGCAGCCCAGAACATTTGTGGCTCATCCTGCTGATGAGCGGTTTCCATCTCCTCATGTGGCCTCTGTATTTCTTCAGATGATGGATTTTAATACTTTCAAACTGCTGTGTAGAGGTTGTTGCTGATGTCACTGACTGTGGTTTTTGGGTTCTTAGACCCTTCGTTGGTCTTCATGTTAATGTATTTTTTTAACAACAGTTAAAACCCGGGGTTAAAACAAAGAGTAGTCATTTAGAACAATTAATAGATTTATCGATCTATTTCTTTACTTCTGGAACAGATCAAATATGGATGATCAGATACAAACCGTGCTGTGTTTTATCAAAGTGTAAATACAATCAAATAAAACTGAAATTCTGAACATTTGCAATGCAAATGTCCTGGTGTTCCAATACTTTTGGAAAGGACCGTAGATATTAGATTTACAGCAGCATTGGAAACGTTTACGCAGAAACACTAAGGAAACATGATGTTTTGTCGATTACTGCAAATCTGTCTTTATTATGAATTTAATCATCATCATTGAAGCCATTTCTGTGGAAACTATACAGTTTTTTTTTGTGTGTACATGTTACTGCACATGCCCAAATATAAACCTTTAATATCCCGATTAATAAAGATCAATGAGGAGCATGATGTACATGATGTCTCCATACTAACATTATTTTAACTTCCTTTAAACTAGAGCAAACACAAATCAGGGAAAAATGCACCAAATACAAATACATAAAAACATCCAGATTAGGTTCAAACTGTGTGTTAGTATTGATCAACTCCTGTATCAATCAGCTTGTATTGACAAAGCCATTAACACTAATCAGAGGTGGAAGTGCTGATTGATCAGCCTCTGGAAGCTCAAGGAGACAGCAGTTTGTGTTGCCACAACGTGTAGTTATGTTCCTGGGAAGTAGGACTAGAACCTAATATCGTGGTTCTGCAACATTTTTTCTTTATCAGAAATATTGATAAAATTGTCCTTAATAACATCAAATGTCAGTCGTGCTCTGTTGAGTCTCACGGACACATGCTTCTGTAAAAATGCTGCTAAAGGCTCTTGCAACCTGATCACCTGTGAGAAGTTTTGCTGTGTTTTTTCAGCCTGGTGGATCAGCAGGTGGTTATCTGCCGCTCACCAGCAGCCTGTTAGCGGGTCCATTCACATGCTCATATCAGTTAATTAGCACCGACTAAATCTCTCAGACTAATCTGCCTGCATTCATGTGCCAATGCAGCCATCCCTCAACTTAAGTAGTTGTCATTTCCTTTTGTCTTTAATGCCTCTCGGTTGCAAAACTGCCACATGCCAGGAGTCGTGATGCATCCCACAAACTCCTGTGTGGCTCAAACAGGAAAAGGATTTTGTGCTTTAGTTACGCCAATAGTTTATCACGTTTACATTAGATTTTCTTAATTTTCATGCTGTTCTTTGCTTGTACTCTGAATTATTATTATTATTACTAAAGTCCTCCAAATTACCACAGTGATGCATGTCACATGTCTCAGCTGATTATCAGACAGTAACCACTGAACATGCAAAAAACTGCAGAGTGCTGAGATTGCAAGATTTTTACTCTGAAATTTAAATCTGATTTCTCCTTAATGTCTCTGCAACATCTTCATAGTAGAACAACTTATTTTGTTTAACGGTGTGTCCTGAATTTCCCCACAGGGATCAAAAGTTCATTTTAACTGTATTTTTATTAACTTTATTGCTCATTTATGGGCTGAAATATTTCGTCCCTGCTGGAATCTTTCTCCCCCGACACTTCTGTGTCCTAATGGAGTTGGTTGAGCCATTAGCTGAGCAGATTGATTCATTACGCTAATGTGAGTCTAACCCTGTTGGCCCTGTTGAAATGCGTGCAATATGACACTCCTCAAATTTGTTCTAACACATGCCCTGGGGAGCTAAACACAGCCGCTGCTAATGGGGGAGGTGGAGCCAATTATGCAGAGAAGAGCTGACTGTCAACAGCTATTAGGACGATATCTGCTCTGTGTGTGTGTGCTATCAGCCGGCCTCCTCCTCTTCAAACACAACAATCTCACAGCTTCACTGAAAGCCGCTCAAAACAGTCCCATGTGTAAAAGCACATCCCCAGGTATCCTGATGGGAAAACGTCCTTGAGCTCATTGCTGCCTTTTCAGCCCGTGCAGCCGTTATTTTATTGACCAGAATTAGAGTCACTTCATTTTGCAGCAAAACAGAAATAAACATCGGCAACTGTGAATTTATTACGTTTATAACCTCACGAGAGAAAACAAATATAAATATGCATATAAAAGCATCAGCATCACCACTGTCAGCATGTAATAGATTTTTATGTAAGCAAGCTGTGTATTACACATAAGCACATGTAGTGTTAAAATACCATTTTATATATCGTATGTAGTTTTGTTTTAAAAATTTTGTCCAAACCAGAAAAAATGCCATATATGATCATCTTACTATTAGGACTGGACACGTATACGGCAGCTCATTAGTGTCAAAATGTAACACCAAATTAAAATAAACTCAAGTTTATTATAAAGCTCAAAATTACAAATTTGCCTCAAGGGAAAAATTAACAATGTTCAATGGCTCCGCTTTAAAAAAGCCTTTGTTAAGTTTAAACATCACACGTGTGACCTGCAGCAAAAAAAAATGCATGACAATAAAAATCCAAAAGTCCTTGTCATGACCAACTGAAAAACACAAACACTCAGATCAAGCTAAGAAACGGATTTAAACTTTTATTTAAACCCAGAATGCAGCATATATGTCTATATCAGTTGATTCTGTTACAGCTTAGTATTTAACATGTAGAAACTGCAGATTTGTTCAAATGCTTTAAAGTCAGTGACCAAACAGAGTGTGTCCATAGTGCAGCATTTCACATTTAATGCCACAGTAAAAGGGGTTTGGTATTTTTGCGGTTTGAGTCGTCCTCATGAGCAGCTGTTCAGGGCTTTTGTTTACAAGCCGAAACAGCAAATTTACCATCAGACACCAAAATGTAATTTTTGCTGATATTTTACAGTAATATTACACGAATTTACACAAATATAACTGCATGGTTTTATGTACCTCTGAAGGTTAATTTTTACTTTGGTGTCAAATCAAAGATCCTTATGTCGTGGCCTGACATTAAACCTGGGACGACCGGAGCAGTTTGCACCGGTTGGCAGGTGCAGA
Source organism: Channa argus (assembly GCF_033026475.1). Taxonomy (NCBI): domain Eukaryota; kingdom Metazoa; phylum Chordata; class Actinopteri; order Anabantiformes; family Channidae; genus Channa; species Channa argus. The sequence goes on from NC_090199.1 coordinate 1,677,622, forward strand.
AGTCTCCCGAAGAGCTACAGAATTTTCTCATTGCTATATTCCTTCCCAGGAATATAACTACACGTTGTGGCAACAAAAACTGCAAACTGTGATTTGTCCACTCAGTCCTTCTGCCTCAGTGTGTTCAGTGGATGTGTGGACGATCTCCTCTCTTATCTCCTCTCTTTCTTGCCTGGCAGTAATTTTAGTAAAAGTACCTGCTGTTCAACTCAGTGTTAGTCACAAAAAATACTAACAAAATCATCACAGTGGCAAAGAAGCTCAACACGATACCACAGAAATCCCACAGCCTCCTACTGGTTTGGTGTAATTGCAGCATGACACAGACACACTAGTGCACAAATGATCAAAACAGCATAGATTCAGGATTCGACACACACGTATCAATCAAGTTTCAGTTCCTAGATGCTAAGCTTACACTTGTGCAAAAAGGGGCCCTCAAGTATCCTGCATTGATGCATGTTATCAAAAATTAATGCTACGCGTACAATTGATGCCATCCCAAGTTTTGCCGTTGGAACAGGATTAAAGATCTTAGCAGCAGCTTTAAATCACAGCAATAGTAGTAAAAACCACCCACATCTACATGGATGTAATTTCTTACATTGTTGCTGTTTTTGTGCTGTGATCTCAACAGAAACCTCTTCAAGTGTTGCTACGTCTTCTATGTGGTTCTATGTTGTGGAAATGCAGAAGTTCATGTGGAAGAAATGCCGTTGTTGGTCAGATATGCTTAGGCCCAAGTCTGCCCCCCTGCGGCTGACTTTTCAAATCCTCCAGACCTTTACAAAACACAAAAAGAATAATAGGAACAAGGATGCTGATGCTGTCAACGCATGCACACTGCTAAACATCAAGCCTACCTTCGGCCTAAAGCGTTGCATTTCTTGTAGTTTCTGGGATGAGACATGAAGTTAAACAGTCCAGCAACTGAGGATTCAGAGACACTGTGGAAAAAAAAACAGAGATGTAAATTACCTTTGTTAAAAGTTAGCATACCACCAAAGTTAGTCTACAGCTCATATTTTAAAATTAAATTGTTACTACATACTGGTGCTCTTATCATCCATCCAGCCAAAGAAATCAATGATTTTGTTTTTGTGTGTGTGTGTCTATATTATATGTATGTCTATATTTTAGTCATCACAACTATAATTAATAGAAATGTACAAATCTACCATAACAAGATCCAAGTCGTTTTAAAGTTTCAGTGTGCTCCAACACTCACCTTCACATGGAGAGGTGCAGCAGAAGCCTCCCATGACTGAACAGCACTCGCAGCTGTGCAGAGATATTCATATTTAAAGGCTGTTTTGAGCCAGGCTCCCACTAATGACCAATCAGAGGAAAGCAACAGTCAGCATCTGACGTTTTGATAACTACAACTATCCAAAGGGTGGTGGAGTGTGAAGAGCAAAGCAAAGCTTTATCCGAGCAGGATTAGGGAGGACTTATTCGAGTCTGTAGCTTTATATCATACTTTTTATTTAACATTTAAGGTTGGAAGGAAATTTGATGTCTAGAGAAAGACAAGAAACTACTACAGTGATAAAAACCAATCAAGCAATCAACCTTGTGTCTGATGTGTATCAGAGTACACACACTTGGCTGGAGGCATGTGGTCATTCCACAACTAGTGACTGGGAAAGAGATAAACAGGAGGAAAAACATCCGAATATACAGGAACTGAAGCCACATAGCCACTGAGGAAGAGTCACGATGTGGTTCAGTCCTGAGAAGAGGAAGACGACATGAAGAAACAAACTTTGAGTGAAACCACAGGTCTTTATTCCTGGTTCCTTGCCTGGTTTTATTTCCCATGTGAGGGTCTGCACCAGAGTGTGCAGCGGATGGAGATGATGTTTGTTGTTGTGGACGTGGGGTTGGGTGTCGTTATTTACCTGTAGCTGAAGGGGCTTTCAGCTCCCTGTTGGCCACGGATTAACATGGTGCCCCCCCCACCCACTGCTCTGTCAACAGTCATCCTGACTCAAGAGCCCTGAGGAACATATGGTCTCCAGCTCGAGTGCCACAGCTGTCGAAATGAGGTGAAATGACCTCCAACGCTGGCTGCGACTGAAGCCACTACAGTATGATTGTTAGACTGGAGGGTGCTGGAAGACCCTGAGAAGACAACTCGGGTCCGAACCCATCTCCACACTGATGTAAATATTCAGAAATAAAACATTAAAATACATTTGCAAAACACTACTCAAACAGGAGACATTGTCCATGTTCAGATAAATCAACATTTGATGCTCTAGTGAATATTTGGAAGCAGCATCCTCACTATCATATGCAACTAAATCGTTTTTGTAGGAAACCAAATACATTGAACATATCTTCCAATGCAACACACGTTATGAACTGTGGACTACTACTACTACTACTACTACTACTACTACTACTACTACTACTACTACTACTACTACTACTACTACTACTAGGCTAATTCAAGTATTTAGATGTTTAGAAATTTGATTTATAGAAGATTCAGAATAAGTGTTTAGTGTTTGTTTCTACATTGCTTGTCGTAAAGAATTCGATTGATTCACAGGTTTAAAAAGTTGAGACATTGAGTGACTTACAATAAGTTGCACAGGACCAAGCAATGATCTGCGAGATTACTGGATTTTTAATTTAATGCAGCATGAACACTGTTAATCCATTTATTGATCACCACAACATTGGTCTCCATTTCTCTTCTCAAGTTGTAAAAGTCTTTACTCTTGAATTGACTTCAATGTAATAATGTATAAAGCTCTGTCCTGTGGTCAGGACTGTGCTCCTACAGCAGGAGACTCAACATTTATGTGTGTGAAAATATGTTTCAAACTATTAGATTCTTCTTTGTTACTTATCAATTTGTCTTGATTCAACTTATTTCCTTGTTTGACAAATAAAAGCCTGGAACGTGGCCTAACGTTACTTGGTTTTACAGGCAGAAGAAAAAGGCAAAACCTTGAAAACATGGACTTTTTCAAAGACTCCTCAACATCATGAGCAGTCACTTCAGTCCTGAATCAGAATGTGTTGGCTGCAGCTCATCAAACCTTAATGAACCTTGTGTGAATATTAGCCTCATTTCAGGAGGGAGCTCCTCAAAACATGCGGATCATTTTAAGCTCCTTTCACTCGGAAGCCTTTAAGAACACTTGAGTATCAGGTAAACCAGTTCAGCAGGTGAACTCTCAGAGGCTCCACCCTCGTTTGAGAATTGTTTTGCCGGCTGTTTCCTGCCTTGTTTGCTCATTTGTCTGAACAAGGGGGCTAAAAAGGGACTCCGTGTCCAGATTGCAGTACATCTGCTGTTTTTGCCGAGGCCTGGCCGCTACGCCACGCAGGTGCTGCTCCTTCCCCCCTGAAGGCCACATTCTTCTATAGCCATGTGCTGCCTGAGCAAACTGCGCTTGTGAGCAGGCCTGTCCCAACGCTGACTGGCCACTGCCCCGGCAACATGCATTGTTGCTCTATGCAAATCTGCTCACACTGGGACAGAGACTTTGGGAGGGGGTATCCTGAGCTCAGGAGCCGGGATAGAGAACGGAGGCCGGCCAATAAATGAAAGTTTGCCTTAAATCCTCGGGATAATAGAAGCAGAGGTTGGGGCCGAGCCTCGAAGCCGAGATAAACAGAGGGATTACTCCTCGGTTTTGCATCACTCACTCTCCTCTGGGTGGCCCTTAACCGTCGGGAAAGCGAAGAGGGGAGAGGGGGTGGCGAGAGAAGAAAAAACGTTTAACGCATGGACATTCACACAGCACATAGGGGGAAAGAAGTGAGCCTAATTCCATCAAAGACTAAAAAAATTAGCAATTAATTTATTCCAACCTCCCGCCCCTGCTCCTTTTCTATTTTCAGCCCAATTGTTGGTGAGTTCTGCAACATCTGGTCCAGAACAGTCACTGTGCCTGATGACTGATGCACCCTCCATTAAAGTAAAATAGCGGAGAAAATCTTCCCTTTTTCATTCATTTCTTGTCCATGGGAGATTAGTTTGGTACGATGTGAAAAGTAATCATTAAAAATGTTGCTCTTTTTGCAGGCCATGCATAACCACGGCGGGCAGTGCCTTTATTTGCAATTGTAATTTAAAGAATAATTAAAGAAGTTAAATGATTCTGTAAATGTAGAACAACTCGAGTCTTTGTGCTCAAGGGTGCATGAACCTGTGCCTTATGGCTGGTTGCGCTGATAAACTCAGTAATGAAAGAATGCGGCGCCACACTAATGGCAAATTTTGAAGTGTTTTGGATTTGCTCACTCTCCTGTCCTCGCCTCACGCTCTTTCTGATGCCCGACTTTAATTTGAGAGACAGAAGGTGACAAGGAGCATTTTTGACAAATGATCAAAATAATGGACAGAATGATTCACTGACGGGCTTCGTTTAATGACAGAGAAAAGGCAAAAGTGACACTCAAACATGTAAACAAAGAGATTATTAGAGATATGATTGAAGATGAGTGTGAGCTGAGAGCAAAAACCCACCATCCAACATTAAAAACTCATATCCACTTCAGGTAGCTTCTGGTAACTAACCACTATTTACTAAAGTAATCAGGCTCCAAATGTCTTGTTTTCTCTACCCAACAGTCCAGAACCCAAGTGTTTTCACTTTACTGTGATGTAAGACAAGAAGCAGCACATTTTCCCCCCGGAGAAGCTGGAAACGATAAATATTTGATAGTCTTTAGAAATCAGAATATTTACAGACGAAATTTTCTCTCTAATGACAAATTGATGGTATTTTACTATTTGAATTAGAACATGTGTGCAGATGAGATGATATGTGCATGAATCTACCTGCATGTCACATTTTAAAATACTATAAAAATGATTTTTTTTCTTTGATATTCTTCAATATAAATAATACAGTATAAAAATGTGTACTTTTTATTAAATTGAATTAATTTAAACCAGTATTTGCTTTTTAAACACTGAAGTTTTAAGTTGCATCAAATTAACGGGAAAATAAATCTCTAGACTCAGCATCTTGAAATCGTTTTGGATAAATTGGTGAGAGGAGCAGGAATGGCCTCATATCAGTAACATCAGTCTGCTTTTGAGCTGCAGCACTAGCAGCTTATATCCACCTCCCCATCCCCAACACACACACACACACACACACACACACACCAGCAGTTCTCGTGGAAATGAGCTGTTGACATTATTTAGGGTCAATGATATCGAGGCCAACTGCTGGGATTTAGCAGATAAACCATTTCACTGAGACTTACATCCATTACACATTTTATTACATCTGTTAGCCGCTTAGTGGCCGAATGGATCCCATATTCCATCAGAAAATGTTTGGAAACACGGTTTGCAAGAAAAAAAAAACTTAACAAAATCATTACTGAACTAGATGAGTAAAAACTGCATGTCTGTAAATTCCCGTTGTGTGGAGGTGACCTTGAAGGCAGCGGTTGTCCTGCACACGACCAAGGTGTCACTGTGGTTAAGTGAGGTGGAGCTGCAGCCATTCCTGGGGGGTCCATCAGCAGTTTCTAACAAATACAGCTTTTGGTTGTGTTTTGTAATATGGTCATCATGTGAGCAGCATCCTCGTTATTTCCATTACAGGTTGGAGTGTAATTAAATATTTTACATAAAGGAAACATCTGGTTGAGTCAGACTGAACAAAGCTAAAGAGCAGAGGATGATGTGCTGTTAGAAGCTACTGCTCTGTGTACAACAAGCTCCGGTTTTATTCTCAGTTACCCTTAATTCTATGTAGACACACAACAGCTGTTTAAGTCAGAGAGACTCAGCTCTGTACAGGTTTAGGTTCTGGATAAAATTTCACCTGAGATTAGCTTATGTGACCCAGAAAGAAACATGGATCAAGGAGCAATGTAAACTACAATTTTACGGATTAGGGGGTCATGTTTAAGATGTAGGCAGTTCCAGTAGAAACGAACAGGAGGAGGGAGGTATAGGCTCATGTCCTAGAACGATGCAATGGACGATGGACAGCTACATTCCCTGAAACAACCACTGTGCAGCACTTTCTGTAATTTTGTGATTTTAATTTCCATGAGTAAAAAAACAGAGGTAGTTCTTTTATTTGTAAATCCATATTTGCAGATTTAAATATAAGATCATTTAGACTCATTTGTTGGTTACATGTCCACACACGGCCCACCCACCATTCATCACTGCCGTTTTGGAACATCTGAAGTCATCATTACAGGAGAGCACCAGAGGGCACAAGTACAATGTTTGTCTCATCTGGGATGAGCCTCAGACTTCCTGTCTTTCCACATTTCAGTGACACACTGCAAGTTTTACTTGAATTGTAATGAATTTAATTCCTGGATTTGTGGATAAAGTCAATTTACTGTTATCATAAACTGAACCGTAGCAGCATTTTTTTTAAAAACGTATGTAAAGTGTTGTTTGTTTTTCTTTATTCATTAGGCTGTTTGTCACTTCTATACCTAATATTTAAGCGTTAGAATGATTTTAGCCTACAGGGTTTGTAATGAACCCTAACGAGATGCGTAGCCTAAAAGAAAATCCTCTCTTGATAACAGAAATCTAAATTTACGTGGCATTTTCGAGCCATCAGCAGGGCACTTTTGACTTGAGGCATCAGTGCGAACACTTGTGCAAATTGTAATTAAAGTATAATTACTTCAAGATGACATGTTTAAGTGAGGATAATAATTAGAAGTTGTACTTTTGTCCAGGAACTTCCCTGCCTGAACTTTAATTACTAACCTTAAATCCATCCCTGCCTGCCCAAGTACATATTAGCCACATAACGTGCAACTACATCCAGGTCGTACTAGCTCGATCACTTTTCTACGACAAAAGTAAAAAATTGTGTTCTTTTGCACAACTGGTTTGTTTTCAGCTACCTAACTTACTAAATCTAGCAAATATGACAAAACACTAAAATGCCTAAAGGGTTTAATGCAGTGCTTGTCAGAACAGGAGGAGCAAGTTTAACTAATAATATCACGCTGAGTTAGCACCAAAAAAGTATGTAGTTATATTAGTAGCAGAGTGACGAGGGAAAAGGTTTGACAGACAAGTCTGAACTTTACACAAAACCACACTGACTGTATTAAAACACAGTTTGCACTGTGGTCCTGTTCTCCAAATGGATTAATAAATAAATGGTAGAAGTCTGGTCATCTGCAGAATTGTTTGAAAATATAATTGATTTAATTTGTGTAATTACTTTTTGTAATCTAATCCATGTTTATGACATGTTAAAATAGTGGAGAGTCCGATTTTATAATAATTTACAAGCTTGAATTTTACCCAAGAAATTGTCTAGATGTCTATGAGTTTGACCAAAAACAATTTTCTGTGGGTTCAGTTTTGGTGGTAAAATTCAAAAATGATTAGCAAAGCTTTGAACAAAGTGTTCAAATGTTTTGTAGGTTTTCTTCTAGAATCCACACCTTACATGACTTAATTGAGTTTCATCAGGTAATTTCACTTTAATTTCGACGTGAACCTGTCCACCTGCTGTCAAAGTCCAGGACAGCGATGACACCGCCTCTTCCCATGATCCTCTTGGCAAAGTCCCGCAGAGGAAAGGACTCTGACATGAAAAAAAATCTTGAAAGAACACAAAGGCACAAAGAGCCGGAGGGCGCAGCGGCAGAGACGGCCATCTCTGGCCCGACAGAGGACTCGGCCTCGCCATAGAGCCGGGCCACTCCAATTCTGAGCGAATGCTAATGAGATTGCTCTGATCCCTCCGGTGCTTCCCATGTTTTCAACACCTTCAAGGACCACATGGCGCTCGTAGCATAAAGACAACTAAATGAGAAATCTGAGCGTTGTTTTGTAATGCTGGGGGCCTCTTCGCTTTTCAACCTGGCCGCCCATTCAGTGTACCTCCCCGAAAAGAAATGATAAGAAAGAGTGTGCTACAGGGGGTGTGGATGCGTAAACTTTTCAGGAAAATGGTGTATTTGCGAACCTGAAGTAATAATTTATGGCCACGCAAGGGCGAAGCCTTTGACGCAGGAAGAATCACAGGTTTGGAATTTGAAAAGGAGGGAAGAGAAAGGGAAGGGAGATGCTCAAATTTGGAGGCTGTTTTCTCACAACCGCTGTAATGAGATCACTAACATCTTGAGCCGGCCTCCACTATAGCCGCCAAACAACAGGCTCCCAGATGAAAGGTGAATGGGCCTAGGTTCCCGCTGGCTTGTTCAGAAGCACTTTAATAGCACAGCACCCTGTGAAAGGTTCCTGGGCAGTAGCTCATATCAGCGGCGAAGCACACGGCTTAATAGGATGATGCCTTTTGGCTTTTGTCATGAGATGATTAAGGGCTTCGTTGTCACTGGTGCCTGTTGAGCACAAGGCACTAGAGTCCATTCTGTCAGGCTTATTGTCTGGGTCTGTGTGGTAGAAAGAAGGCCTTTTGATGAAAACACCTTTCAGGGACCTATCAGGTGAGCTCTACTTCAGTGTCTCGCATCCACAGCTCCTTCAAAGTACCTCAAGTGCTTTGTTTTCCTCTAAAGACCCTTGAATCTGTCATTGTCTTCAGTTGGAGATGAACGCCACAGCGGGGAGCAGCAGAGGGATGAAACTTGCTGGTAATGGTCCTTGAACAAAGATAATATGTGTGCATGTCTGTAATTAATTTACCTGTCTTTTGTTACCTGTGCAGTGAGTGTCCAGGTGGGACGCTGCATATTTAGCGTTTTTAAAGTTTAAAAAAATTAGTATCAATCTAAAGTCTAAATTGTAACCAGACATTTACTAATCATCTAAAACTCCTCCTGACAATACAAGTTATCTTGTGTTTTTCAGTAATTATGTCTTTTAAAGAGTCTTTATTTATCGGGACACTGACGCTCTTTGAAAGCGAATCACTTTTTTCAGTATCTGACACGGAGACATTTAAGAGATCCGTCACGTTTAGTGAGATCCCCGGGGAAAAACACAAATGAAAAGCCCTTTAAATTACCTCTTTTTTTGGCTTCAAATAAATGAAAGATTGGACGCTGTATGTTGGCCATAGTGTAGCACAGAGAGCAGCCGACACAATGGGATGAATGTTGGCCAGATTGACATTAAACAGAGAATGTAATATGTCCATTTTTTGCAATCAATGCAGGTCCTTTCAATCAGGAGAGCTTTGTACTCAGGATTGGTTTTGGTGACTTAAGAAGCTAGACTCCCTTCGTACCCCCACCATCTGCAGCTGCACCCTACCCTTCACCCACCTTTACCCCCTCCAAACCCCCCTTGCAAGGATACTGCCAGCCTTTTCACTCTCTCCTAACAAGGCAGCTCCAAAGCACAGGCCCACTCCAAGTAATTAAATCAATCCCTTTGTGTTTCCCAATATTCCCCTTCAGTGGGTGACTGCCCAAGTTCTGATTATGGGTCTTCATGCATATTCAGGCTGAAGCTACAACTTGTCTAGAACAACCTCTTACTTTTTATTTTCACACACGGGCAGTCAACATGCACAATCTTCCTTTTATGACCCTAAACTTTTTCTACATACATCCCAGGATCCACACTTAGCTCCAGCAGAATAGTGAGATGAGGATTGGTCACTGACTCTCGAGGCTAAGGCATATTTAAGAGAAAGCCATAAGATGAGGAGGAAAGTAGGGTCGGAGCCCAAAAGACAAATTGGATTAGCAAGTATTGGATTAAAGGTAAAACGGAGGAATAACAAACAAGAAAAGCCGCCTGTGATCACAGGGTTTAATATATTTCTTTTCCTCTCCGAACCCTTTCTTCTCTCCCTCCCCCTTTTCCGTCTTTCTTTCCGAGTAAAGATCCTAGGCTTAAGACAGACTTATTAAAACTGGGATTAATTTGTAATGCCCCTCTAACCCTCAGGGTCAACTAAAGATTTGTTATCTAAAGCAAACAGGAAAAATGTACTATAAAAACACAACGAGGGCTTTAAAGCCGTGTCTGTGGGGCTTTTGTGAGATTTGGCTTTGTACGAAAGGTGTTATCCCTGAGATATTTCTTTGAGCAGGGAAAGGAAGAATAATAATAATTATTGCACAAATCTTTGCAATTATGAAGCTTTTGCCTTTTAAAAAAGCTTTAAAAACTGATAGATCATTGAAAAGACTGTAAACAAAACGGTTCCACGTGCACAAGGTGCTGATTTAATCAAATTTATTATCTGTGTTCTTGATTTTAAAAATGGCGTATTATAAAAAAGGAGGAGAAACAAACACTGTCCTCTTGTTTGATCAAGGAAATGTCGGGGTTTTGATCAGCACTTGATGAGAGGTGTTGGGAAAGGAGACCACTCTCATTAGCCTTATCTTTTTAATGTAGCACTGGCTCAGATTGTGATCTTAATCTTATTTGGTTATGGAGGCTTCGTTCACTCTGACAAGCACAAAGACCTTTGGGGAACAAATCCAGAGGCTTTGCAAGAAAGAAAGAAAAAAATAAATCAGCGCCCTGTTTTCTGCAATGGCTTTTGGGTTTGCTCCTCGGGGTCGTGGTTCAAGGGGCCACGTTGACCGGCGGTAGAGCTGAGAAGCTTAAATCTCCTGGTCATTTGCCTGTTCTTGTTTTGTTCTTTGCTTTCCCCTCACTGGCTCCTCAAATTCGTATTTCTGTTCCAAGAACAACTATGTGTCCGAGCAGAATTTATTGACACTTGTGAAAGATAAATCTTTCAAAACATAATGATACACTTTTACAGCTGCCGAAACATTTTAAGGAAATGAATGATGACAATGTGCTTAAAGGTGATATGCTGTCACTGACTGAGTGTAATTTGAGGAGTCTGTCAACGTTCAGTCATCTTACAGGTTATCTCATGTTTTTATTTCGTTCTTGGTAAATCTTTGTTGCACTTGATTGACTTTTGTTATCCGTTATCCATCTGTGATTTTTTGCAGTGCTCTAGTACATAGCATTTGCATCTCAAGCTGACAGAACACACATAATTACTTTTGTTTAGTTTGAAAAAGGTCAGATTTAAATTTTTGCTGAAGTCATCATTTGTCCAAAAAGTATTAAAAAAAACAGCAGCCTGTGACATTTTTCTTTGGTTCAAGCAGTTCCAGCCATTTTTAAATGGTTGCATATGCACCGTTGCGGTCACTTACACTACTCACAAAAAGTTAAAGATATTCGACCTGAGGTTTCAGATTGCACCTGCAATGCACTATAACCTTTACAGGTGGACTTCATTTGACCTTCTTTAAACTTTTGAAAGCACATGTCCAACTGTTTATTGTTTCAGTACTTATTGCATAACATGCTGTTTTCTAATTAGATGACTAACCGCAAAAATCACAACGTGATTCATGGATTGTGTCTGGTCCACAAGACATTGAGACATTACCATTGTGGTTTACCCACCACTGCTGTTAGCTTTAGTTTTAATAAATTGTTTGAGATGGAGAAGTTACCATTGCATGCTGCTGCTTCCATGATACAATCTCCCTCTAGTAGGAACTTTATACATTTAACTTTTTGTGAGTGGTCGACTTCCGAACGCTGCTTGGACACAACTTGCATCAAGTATGTTCCGTTCAGTTCTGTGAACAACAAAAAACTTAAAGAAGTAAAGATCTTAACTTTGGTAGCAAATTTAAAGTAATCCAGTCAGAGGAAGCTGTGTTTTCCATTCCCCACAGCAGGGTTTAACGGAAACTTTCCAGGCCGTGTTTCAAACTTTCCACTCTGTGTTTTTATAGAATTAACATGAACCAGATATTTTTTCCATCCACCTCCCTTAAAAATGTAAACGTCGGTTCTTTTTCCAAATGCTGAAATAACAGCTCAGTAGTGAAACTATACTACATTAAGTGTTGCATTGTAAAAAGGTCACACACTTCCCTTTCCACTAGCCCCTGTGTTGCCTACTATTAACAATGTTCTAGTTGAAGTATTGTTTGAGATGTCATTTTTGAGTTGTTCTGATGATTTACTTGTCGGTTGGTTGGGAGGAATGTTCCCTGTGTTTCATTGTGGTGTGGATCAGCAGGGTAAGGATGGGTTGTATGATGTTCAGAGTGGATTTACTCTCCCTAATGGATACAATTGTATAGGGATGTAGGTACAGCCATTGTTAGTTGGCACTGGTTGCACTAAATGAGATATGTAGTCTGTATATTAATAGTCCGTTTTGAATATGGGAATTGTCAGGTGATTGAGCTCACTTCATGCTTACCTGTGCAGGTGGTGGGTTCTACTTTGGTGAGAGCATAAAATGCAAAGTAGTTAATTAGAGGGTTTTGTTTTCCAGCTTGCTGTGAGTCTTGTTTGCTTTGCTGTATTTAATTTAAGTTTGGTTGATTGTCTGAGATTTGAGTTTTGCCTCTGTTTAGTATTTTTTAAATAAAAACCACAGTTTTGTAATTGTTTTGCTGTGGTTGTGAGTCCCTTTGTGTTCATGTTGTTTCTTTTAACTGGGCTTTTTCAAACATGAAGTACCTTAAGATACTCTGGCCCATGCCACCCCCCCCCCCCCCCCCCCCCGACCTCTCGGGCCCCTGCTTGGTGGACCCAGTCACTAATCAATGCATAAACATATAGAAATAAAGACTCTAATATGCATTTTTTTTCTTGGTCTGGAAAAATTATCATTGGCTGGTAGCAAAGGGCCTTGAACAGTGTGACTGCTGTAGATGTAGACTAACTAGAACACACTGCTATTTCTTCTATTTCTTTCTGGTCTATTTCTTCTCGTGTTTCTACCTTGAGGACAAACAATGACATTACATGGAAAATAGCATTTAATTCAGTGTGTGGAGCCGTAGCATGTTGGTATATGTTGACTGTGGGTGGCCTCCTTGAGAATCAAACTGTGGTGTCAATGCATTCATAAACAATGTAATTTCTATTTTGGTTCAAAAGCTTCTTGACCTGTTGAACAACAGTAGAAGAAATGGGTGACTCCTCTTCACACAGCCTGAATCTTTCATCCTTGCCACAGAAAGTGAGATCAATGTCTTTTACGTCCATTTTCTGTTTGTAATCCTCCACAAATTGCCCTCTGTTGCAGTTTGTGTATCAGCTATTTGCACTGGATTAATGTGAGTCACTGGTGGCAAGTGTTCAAATCAATGTTTATTAATGGTTTCTTTAAGTGTTTAAAGATTAAGTCATTAACATATTGATGAAGTTTTCAAAGTTGCCCAGGGAGGGAAAAGAAGCAGGAGCTGGAGAGGGTTTGACGAGCTGCTGAACTGACGCCAGCTGCCGGAAAAACAAGAGGCTGAAGAAGGGAAAAAGATGGAGGAGAGCTGTGGGTTTCCTGAGAGGACGGCATCAGGCGCTCCACTCACCGATGCACACTTTCTTCTGGTGATTCAAATTCAAAGTGTTGCCTGAGAAAATATCACTTGACACTGTGCACCCTTGAGTCGCCGGTTACATCTGGATATACATGAATATTTACAGAAGGAAACTCACATGTAAAAATGGGATTTTGTTTGCGGCGCAGTCAAGTCGGATTGATTTTACCATTCAGTAGCGACCTGCCACAGCCCTTTGGCTCACCATGGTAATTCCCTCTCTTACCTGATAAGGTACCTGATCCATAATAAATCAATTCTAATTAGTTTTATGTGTGAAGGGAGGACAGACACTGCGCTCTGCTTAGGGGACTCTGTTCACCCTGCCTCTTCCCATCATCCTTAGTTGTTTTCAGCCGCCAGTCATCTGCGCACCTGATATCAGTTAATCTCCTGATTATTAAGTGCGGATTATTGACAGGGGGAAGCGGCTGCTTTTTGGCGCTGCCTCTTGTATCAAGCACATGCAGGATTTGTATCCTTGGCACTGTTTGTTTGTGAGAGGCTGGTTTAAGCATGTCCTCAAACTTCTGCTGATAAAAGTGTCCCGACAGTCCGACAAATTGTAAAACTGATGGAATCTGAAGGGGTGTTTGAGGCCACTGCTCGCCTCTCTGCAGGACATTCTACTGATTAATGTTCAGTGAGTGTCACATCTGGAAAGTCTGAGAGTTTGTGTTGTGACCTGTCCAACACCTTAACTTAACTCTAGTTATGGTCTGCTGGTGATTTTCTTCTGATTTTTAGATTAACAACATGAAAATCATTGTGATTTTTGTGAATATTTTTGTAAACAGATGTTAAACATACACGAGTGACTTTTCTACATTGGGACACTTCCATGCTGGAATGTAACAAAGACTGAAGTAGCAGAATATCTGATCAGTTTGCAAGTATTTTCCTTTTGTCACCTTTTTCCTATTTTTTAAAATGCAATTTAGTTTTATAGGTCAAAAGAAATACAGGTTCCTTCACAGCTGCTCTGATCCAGCTGCTGGTGCTGTGGTTTTCTATACAAGTGTAAAAGACTATATCATAAGAAAACATATATGCTGCACAGAAGGAGCTGCATTGTTTGGCTCTCAATCACTTGCTCAAAGATGACTGTCCAAGGAAGATCAACCATTAAGTTGTGAAAACTAAACGACTTAAAGCTGGGAAGGAGACAGTGGTGTCTCTTTCCAGGGGAACATCTTGAATATATATACAAAGAGGCAGGGCTCAGCACAGCAGCGGTACATCACAAACGTTTCAGCATTCAATTGGATTCTGAAACAAAGTGCTTTCAAACTGAATTCATGACTTCATTTGAGACACGATATTCGGACTATGCTTTTATTCTGAAATTACGTCCCAATCCCTATTTGAATAGTTAATCAGAGCGACAAGGAGACTTCCACTGCATCTTTTTTTCACACTCAAAGCGGCTAGAAACACTTTGTGTACAGCAGGACATCACATTTCAACAATACTAGATGTTTGTTTCTGCTGGTCAAGCAAGTTCTAATACAAAATTTTTATTTCCAAAATTGCATATGGGTCAATTTTTGTTAATGTGGTGCAACTACACATTTTGGAACAATGTGTCTGGCTGATGTGTTTTTATGGTCTATGATGCAGATGAACAAGCCAATCCAGGCTTCAGACTGACAACTAACCAAAGATGAGCAGAGAAGATTCAGTGTGTCACCTGTGTGATGATTGTGAACAATATTTAGAAAATTACAAAAATTGTCCCTTAACCATTTGAAATATTGAATATTTCCACCAAACTTCAAGCTAGAAAACATGCAGCCACCCCCACCCTCACCCCCTTCCATGGAGACAAGTTGTGAGTCCTCTGTTAACAATGTGCCACCGTACCTCATCTCTGCCATTGATTTTGCCACCATTTCTTTCTGTTTTGGTTCATGCTCTGTATTTGAAAGTTGATGCTCTCGTCTAAAAGACATATTCATGCATAGACTCCGCTACTTTTGTAGTCTGTGGCGGTTTTATATGATAAGCTTTTAGACGTTCAAAATCAATATGTAATCCTGTGCAGGGGCTTATCCCCAGGACTAGGCCATTTGTGAGGCTCTTTGAGCTTTGTTACAGGTCTTCTGGCAGCTCTGTGCAGCAGATTGATTAGTTGCAGTGCCAGAATCCTATCAAATGGCCGCCTGTGATGATGGAGCAAACTCTCTCAGCACCTCCAGTTGACTGGACCTGGAGATAAGGCTGGGTGGCAATGCTCTCCCTCCTGCACACTGAGGTGCAGGGAGGTAGTGCTTGTTTCTGCCCTGTGTGCCACTGTGGCTCAGAAAAGGATCAGGAGCTGTTGGAAAGGTGTGCGTTCACATTTTTGAACATTTAGCTGACTCTTATCCACTGGGAAGTGCAGATATAAGTACAGCAGAGAACGCTGACCCTTTTTACATCACCACCATCAGCAGCTAAAATTACCCGCGCTCCATTTTCCCCGGGGTGAATTTCAGCCGGAGAAAGCTGATTTTTCAGTTTACGCGTCACCAAATGTCCGCTTCCCTATGTGGCAGCACCATTTTAACGGTTCTATGGGTTGTATGAGAAGGTGGGGACACACAACCTATATGGACGTTAAGGTCGGAGGACTTGTTATGTTAAAATGCCCGAGAACCACCAGAGTATTTTGGTACCAATGTGAATGCTTACAACCAAACTGACCAACTGCTCCTTTGGCTTCTGTAAGTGAGTGTCACTACCTTTTTTCATATTTGGAACCTGAGCAGTCTTTCAGGCTCTTTCAAAAGTATTGGTTTTATCTCACATTGCAAAGGTAAAAATATTACTTCTCACACTGTGGAAAGTTGAAACCAATCCAAGATCAGTGATCACATGTGCTACATGTGACTCCTCACACAAAGGCCTGCTTTGCTAATTGTTCTTTCAAAACAGCCATTTTCCCTCAAGACATCTGGGAAATACTTTATTGCCTTCAATATTTTTCTTCTTCTTCTTTTTTTCAGGGAGGGTGATGGGAAACAGAGTCTGTGCATTCCTGCATGCCTTGCCAGCGCTCACATGGTTACCACTGCTACATATTGTTAGAGATATCTGAATGAGCGCTGGCCTTGCAAGTTTTAACGTGATTGCCTGAGGGGCAGCGGAGTGAAAGAGTGAAGAACAGAGCCAGGGAGAGGAGAGGAGAGGGGGGGCATAATCCTAAAAGGATTGGAGGTAACCCCCCCCCCCCACACACACACACACACACACACACACACATCTGAGTAATTCCCTACACACACACACCTCTGTGTTTCAGGGGGTGATGGGTACTGGATGGGTTGGATGGTACTGGATGAATAGTTTGGTGGCTCTGGTGTCTGATTTCTCCCTCCTTGGCCCCCACCCTCCCACTTCATCTTCATTGTTTGCCTTCCTAATGAGAGGGGCGGGACTACATGGCCTGTGATTGACAGCTACACACTGCTCTCTCAGTGCTCTTCACTGTGCCTCTGGAAGGAGTCGGCTGTCTTTACTGTACTTGACGTTGAAAGATGAGCCGTTTATTCGTTTCCTGTTTCTGCTCTGGCTTCTCAGATGTCTTTCGCTGTGGACTGACAGCTCTGTAAACACTGTACTAATACTGTCTCATACATGTTTTAGATGTTCAGAATCTGCTTATTGACCAAGTATATTAACACATACAAGACATTTGCTTCTGGTCCTTTTTAGCTCTGTCATTTTCAGTGGTAAACAAATACAAACTATTTAACAGGGGCAGAGGGCTGGAGGATATGATGAGGGGACATCATGTGGGGTCTTCTGCACAGTAGCATGTTCTAAAACCCAAACAAACGCAAAAAATATATGCTCCCACTTTTATTTTATAATATCGCTTAGGATTTTATGGTCCTAAAAAAGACAACAATAACTAAGATTTAAATCTTTGAAATATTTTTTTTCTAGTGATATTTGCAATAAGACCTTTCTGTTTACTGAAACTACTTTTCCTCCTGTTTGTTCTGATAGTGTTTAGAACTTTTTGTTTTTGAAAATTTTGTTTCAAATAAAATAATTCTTCATTATTCAAGCTTATTTTACAACACTGAATGAGCTGCTTCTAGAAAATGTTACAACAACTCTGCTGTTTAAGGGGCCTGATAAAGCTGACAGGGACAAAAGTGATGAGAAATAACCAAGTATGTTTACTTAAGTACATTTTAAGGGATTTCTGCTTGAGTATTTCAAAATGTATTTTTAGTCCATCACATTTATTTGATAACTCTTTCAAAATCAGATTAATAAAACTGCAGTTTAAGCATCTGACTTTAATTGTGAATTTAATAAAGTTACATAAAGTGATTATTATTTAAAAACCTGTAATCATCAAACCAGAGTATAAATTTGTTAAATCGATTTCAGCTGCAAGATTAAAATTATGAAAACAATAATCCAGTAAAATTCTATTCACTGAGACTCTTTCTGCCGAAAGAGTACTTTTACTTTTGGTACTTATTTGGTATTTTTTTGGATACCTTTGTAATATTGTAGTAATATTTTGAATGCAGGAGTTTTACCTGTTACACAGTATTTATACGCTGGAGTTTTGCTCCTTTAACTTAAGTAAATTATCTTAATTTCTTCTTCCATCACTGGCAGATGATATAGTTTTTTTTCCAGATAGTTTATTTTTTTTAGGCTTCTAATGGGGTTTGTTGACAACAGGACATAATAGAAAATCAACAGTCAGAACATAAATCATTGTCAAATCAACAAAATACCACATCGGTAAAACTGTGTTTTCTCCATTCAGTTTATAGTTAAAATAAAATTCAGCCACGTCTAACTATCGAAAGCCTTTACTGTAACTACTTCCAGAGAACTCTTCACTGTACATTAGCCCCTTCTCTTGAGTGTGAGCCACGTTTCAATAACAAGAAGTTGGTTCCTTGGGGTTTTTACTCTTCAGCCTGTGTCTGCTGCTGAATGCAGGACAAATGTGGCTGCAGGGTCAAGTGACTGTACCATCCACTGCAGTGTCAGCGCGCAGACAAGCTTCACTATCACACTTGTGAGGCCTGCAGGTCTGCAGCAGATCCAGGTCTTCCAAAGTGTGAATCCGTCACATTGCCTGGAGGTGCACAACCTCTGGTGTTTGAGTTCAGTATGATCGTTGTGACTATACATTGGCTTGAGAAAATACTCAAACCCCTTTTCCACATGTACTAACCAAAGTTAAATACTGCAGTGCTGCAAAAAAAACTGAGACACACAGCTTTATATATAAGGTCCCACAGTTGACACTGCATGCCAAGACAAAAACAAACTGAAGTTCTCTGCTGTGAGCTTCGCAGACAGTAAGAGACTGGCCAGAGTTAGTTCAGAGAAGGACAAATGCAGCCAAAAACCGAGCTGTCCTCAAAGGAAACCTGCTCCAAAGTGCATGAAACCTGAGACTGGAGCCTTTAAAATGAAATCTACAATATGACAAAGGTTTGCAAAGGAGTGTGAATAGTTTGTGAAGCTGCTGTGCAAAAAGGAATAAGGAGATGCAGACTTCAAATCAGCCAGGTATCTCCCTGCACCTCCCTGAAGGCTTTGATTTCCAGTGTTGGCACATACACAACACATACACAAATCTGTGTGTGTGTGTGTTGTTTACAGTATTTACATTTAGGAAAATACTGCTTAGTTCTTATGCAAATGTATCAGTGTGACCCGACACAGTTGTTTAACCTGTTAACAATGTTTACCTGGTTTCATTTGCATATTAGACAAGTTTGCCAAATAACACAGGAGCAGAAGAAGTTCTACTTTGCTGCTGCACACACTCCACCCTGCACTCAGGTTCACAATATAGACTTTGACCTACAGAAAACGAAAATTTATGTTTGTCATTTCATTACACGTTCATTAAAGCAAACGTTGTATTACATTATTAAAGTTTTTTTTCTTTAGAAAATGGAAAATCGAGAATCTTGACAGCCACAGCTTTACATAACAAACAAAACCACATATTATTACATCATATAAGTCCATTGCAGCTGTATTGCAACTTTCAGATGGAAACGTTCCATAGTTTAACGTGTTTTAGCCTGAAACTTTCACTGCAGCACATTGAAGAGTTAGTGTGGTGCAGACGTGTTACAGACTTATTTCCATCTGAACTTGTTATGAAGTCACAGAAAAAACTGCTATGGACTAGTCTCTCCACTGAAACTGGATCTAAACCAGAAACTACATTTTACTTTATAAGTTGCTGAAGCACTTTGCACCTTTGGAAACTAAACACTCAGAAATGTATATCTATCCCGTGTTTATCACATATTGAACAAAGTAATCTATGAATATGTGAATTCAAATCTTGCATTTATTTTTATGTGCCTTTAAATACTGAGCGAGTGTATTTAAATACACTCCCCACATGGTTTATCAATTTATGACAAAAGAAGAGAAATCACCTCAAAGATCTCTACTTATTAAGACAACCGCGACTATTTCAAATATTCACAGCAACATTTTTCTACAGATTATCACACTGACACAGCCTCCAGGAAGAATTAACATGTACATGACTCACCTCAAATGTGACAAGTAGGTGTGTTTTTACCACATTTTCGACCGCATGGAGACAGATTTCCCTTCTAGAAAAAGCTTTGTAGTAACCACAAACACTTAATTAACTAGACAGAGTTCAACTCTGAGTTTTTCTTACCTTACAGAGTCTCAGGCAGAGAGAAGATCTTTTCCTGAAGGATCCAATCAGAGTCAAAATAGACGATAGAAGCGTATTTTGCTTCTCCTCCTCTATGGGAATTCTCCTGCCCCATCTTCACCTGTCTGAGCTGCACTTTTCCTTCAGCCTGCAGGAAAAAATGGTTGGGTTTTTTTTCCCCTTTTGTTCGGGTTCTGCCCAGTTCTATTTCTGCACATCAGGTTTTGTGTGCTTTTCATAAAGTGCACAGTGTGCAACATCCAGACCGGACCCTCCTGCATGTTTAACCGACAACCTGGGATTTTATGCATCGTGCTTTTAATAAGCGCCAGCAACACAGATGAGAAGTCTCTGCAAAGCTAACCCCCACTGCTTCCAACACACAGACACACACACACACCTCTTTCGGCTTCCTGATCCCTGGATTTACAGGCTTAGTATTAAGAAAATACTCCGGCAATTTGGGATTAGAACCAAAAAAAAAAAAAAAAACCTCACAACAATGACTGCGTCCATTTGATATCTTGATACTTGTGATCAATCACTGGCTTTGTTGCTGTTGGCCAGAGAGCATTTTAGAGGACACCCGGAGGATGTGAGACAACAAAGAGTATTAATAGAATTATTCATTTTAGGCATTTAATTAAAGTGCTATTTACATGTAGGCCTATGCTGTTATATTTGTGAGACCGTTCTATATAACATATGAATATTATGTATATCTGGGGCTATAGACACTGTTACAGTTGAGAGTTAGAAGGGCTGAAAAAAAACTTTAATTTTATGTATAAAACTCATTTTATTCTAAGGTCATAAAGTAAATTAAATCATGTCACTTACTTTATAATTTTCCTGTAAACTGTATCAGACTAAACACTTTAAGAAAATATTTGTGCAATAGTTTTTCAATTGCAAACAAAGAAATAAACTGAAGTCATTACAATAAATTGCAGAGGTTTACAGAGTCTTATTGTGGCCTTTTTATTGAGTTAACTTTTATGGACTTTAAAAAACACACAAACCCATAATTCTAGTAGTAATCGTGTTTGCTTTCAGCCACATTAAATGCTAACTGTCTCCAGCTAACTTTTTGTTTTAATGCAGCAGGAAGAACTTAAACGGGGTCTATACTTGTCCTCGTGCCTGTGAACATGTGGCTAAATGTCTGTGCTAATAAAAGTATAAAGCTTATTTGAAATAGTTCACTCGTTACCTTCCGGACTGTCATGGCAGCCCAACGAGCCTTCTCCAACTTTCGGACACAAACTTTTCGCTCGCGTCACGTGGTGCGCGTTCCATGCGAAGAGGGCGGGCGTTTCGCCTTGTGATTGGCCGTCGCCGTCGCCCCGTGACGTCCCGGGGCGCTGTGATTGGCTCGGAGAGCTCAGACCCCGCGTGCTTACTAGACTCATAGAGGCTCGGGCCTCGGAGACGAGCATCAATCTCCATCCGTCAACAGCGGCTGGAGACAGAAGCACCGCGGGTTCACGGTTTCATTTTTCTACGGTGAAATATTAATTGTCTTGAGTTGTGAACGGAACTTTCTGAGAGAAAATAGAATAAACTTTGCTCCATGTGGATATTTCTCAAACTCTGGATCACTCTGGTTTGACTTTAACAGGATCTTTTAAAGAGGGAGGCCAAAAAGGTGAGACCTTACCTGGTTTAATTCTTTGATAATTATGAGTCTAATTCATCCTAACGGGCTCTGTCCTCTGTGGTCTACATTAATACATATTTAATACGCTTATTTGTGATTATTAACTCATACCTGGTGCTTATTCACAGTGGCCTATTTTGGAAGTTTGTAAAAGGAGGCCGTAGTTTAATGTATTTAAAATAAATATAAATTACAAAATAAGTACTTGTTAAATTAACAATATTTTAAAATACCGTACGATGGCTTGCTGATGTCTTAAAGTGTATATCATGTGTGTAACTTATCAATTATGTGGCTCTGTATTTGGTTGTTTTCCCGAGGGCTCGGTTCAGCCCGCAGTGTCCTGTCCGCTTACTCTTGCTGATAAGAGCCTCTCTGCTAATTGTCGCCCTGTAGATCTAATCTAAATTGTAATGGACTTCATTTGCACACAGTTTTGACGCATTTATTTTGCGTGATTGGCCTCCTTCCTGTGGTTATGGAAATAAGTCCGGCTTTATTTGGGGTGTTAACGCTTCAGTTCAGATCCGTCAGGAGGCCCGCGGCTCCTTTCAGGGCAGAGAGTGCTGCTGTTGGCCCCAAATGTGAGCATTTACCTGCTAAAAGGACCCCAGTGGATTATGGAAATGTTTAGCTGCATACAGTCTAACACTAATACCAACAGGGGAAGAAAGCTGCAGCTAATGTGTCGATTTCTGCAAAAGCAAGTTTATTTTTGCATATGAACTTTGATGGTGAAAATAGGTTGTGTTAGTATTTCAGGCTACATGTTTCGGGCTCATCGAATTCCACACATTTCCTAACTCTTTCCTCAGTTCTTCAAGTCAAAGTTTCAAGTCAAAGACTTGTTTTAAACATCAAACATTACACATTATTTTGTGTCGTTTTCCAAGGCCTCTAAAAAGCATAGTCCCCACGATGGGAATAAATAAGGTCTTAGGAAAGAATACATTAAACTTAAAAAAAACTCCTTGTGGTCTAAAAAAATAATAACATAATTTAAAAAGTAAAATAAATTCCATAACAAACTAATATTAATATATAATATTATTATTATTATTGTGAAAAGCTCAGGGGTAAATAAGCGAAAAAGTTAAATAACCGTACAGTGAACTCCAGCATATTTTGTTTTTGGCAAAGTGTGAAGTTAAAAAAGTTCCTCTTTCTATGAATACACACATGTAAATAACAGCAGAGAAATCTGGAGGTGGGAAAAGTCTCAGGTGGCCTGTGGCTTAAACGTGTCCTCACAGGTCTCTTTAATTGTGAGCCGCTAAATTAATTAAAAGGGTGACGAAGATGTGAGTGATAACGGATAACTGCTGCTGCTCCAGAGAAAAGTCTCTTTTATTTTCCTGTGATCAGACTAAACATGTGGATATTTAAATCCCTAATTATTTAAACTTCTGAGACTGGCACCAAACTGAGCCCATTTCCGGCCACGGTCTACAGGTAAAGTTAAAACCTGGTGTCACACTTTGTCCCTTTTTTTAAAAAAATTACCTCTAAACTTCACATTCTCTGGCTGAATATCACCGATGCACAATGACTCATTCTTACATTGTAGAGCCTAGAAGTTAGTTTTACTTGTAAGTAAAAACGGTGTTTGTCCGTTTTCCACAAAATAAAACGCAGTTTTTCTTTTTCCATATTTGCTCATTAAGACAAGTAACATTTAATCAGGCATCAAATGTTGGATCAGTTGCAGAATTGTTTTAGAATTATTACCGAGGCCATTTCAATTCGGGATGTTGTGATATGACTTTGTTTGTGAAATGGCTAAAATGCAAAATGAGAAAGCACCGTTTACCTTTTCCGGCTCAGGCTACTTTGTATATTTTACAGGTGTTGAAAGTAACAGGTAATAAACGACAGATTACACCATTAACGGAAAATGGTGTTTTATTCTTTTTAAAACCTAGATTTAGGTTTAATTTCGCTGTAAATAATCAGTGTGTTTCCAGCTTGGCCTAAATATTATTTTTGTTCGACTCACCAGGACGTGTGTGTCTTTCAGGATCCGACCTATAGACACCGGATCGCCGGCAGACCTGCGCCCTTTCTGTCCGTCCAGACTCCGGTCTCCCCTCCGTGCTTCTAGCATGATGTCTTATCTCAAGCAGGCCCCGTACGGGATGAACGGACTGGGGCTGAGCGGAGCTGCCATGGACCTGCTGCACCCGTCCGTCGGGTACCCGGGTACGGATCAAGCCCCGGACATACTCGTACTCCTAAATACAGATTTATTGAAATAATGAGCTCACTTTTTTCGTTACTTTGGCTCGTGCTTAAAAGTTTGAAAATTCTCTGCGGTTTCTGCTGCGGTGCATATTATATATTTATTATGTTTGTGCAGCACAAAACAACAGTCACTGAGATTATTGTTAATGTTATTTAGTTATGATTTTACGGGGACCTTGACGTGGACATAGAGCTTTAACTTAAAACTTTTTTTAAAAGGGTCGAATTAGATTCCAGTGTGTATTTAAATTCGGTCTCTGTAATTAGTTTATTTTTGTTCATATTTGTGTAATATTTCCAAAACATATACTGAAATTTGAATTAGTCTATCATTAGTTTTCGTGTTGATGATTTAACTCTTCATGTCAAATTATTATAATTTCTTTTCATCTAAAATGTTTTACAAACTAGAAATGTGACTTGCGCAAAGCCAATAATCATCATTATAAAACAAAATGAAAACACGACGAGGATTAAAATGCGAAATTGTGAAAAGCTGCATTTACTCCGAGCGACGTGGATTTAGTTTCTAACTTCAGGGGAAACACCAACCCGGCCTCTGGTCGTGGTGGGACAGAGTTACTGCTGGTGACATCAGACCTTTTTTCTTTCAGCCAACCCGCGGAAGCAGCGCAGGGAGCGGACTACTTTCACACGGACGCAGCTGGACATCCTGGAGTCGCTGTTTGCCAAGACGCGCTACCCGGACATCTTCATGAGAGAGGAGGTGGCGCTGAAAATCAACCTGCCCGAGTCCAGAGTCCAGGTCAGAAAGTCAGCCAAGCTGGTTTGTGGATCAGCGCGTTTTAAATTCACTTCGTAAATACTTTTGGAACAACTGAGTATTGTTTTCTCACAGATTGTGCCAAAGAAAAGTTTCCAAGTTTTAGATGGTCACAGCAGGAAGTACACTGAGCTTAAATTTCGATAATTTACTGTGTTTTCCGGGAGTTTAACAGAGTCCAGGGTTTAAAGCTTTGGTGCCACTTTCTGTTCCCAACCTGAGGCCTTTCTGCATCAGCATGTGTGTAAGGGAGGAGGAGGCGGGAGAAAAGCTTTAATTGCTCAGGTAGAGACACGTCTTTAATCGAAGACAAGAATTTGACTGTGCTCTGGCAAAGTGAAGGACCAGATGATTCTGTGCGAGCTTTTCATTCCCAGGCTTCAGCAGCCTTCTGCAGGGCCTAAAGCTGCATTTATGGCTAAGTGTGTGCAAATTTGTGGAAGTTTTTACTTCCTGCAAAGCTACTCTAACTACTTAAACACAGTGTGATCATTATAAACACTAATAGTGTTAAATAATTGTAATTTAATAAAATGTTACACTGTTTAGTTTGGGTTACTGAAAATGTATAAAGTATAACATGTAATACTGTGTCAGTTATATTTCAGGCTTCATTTTCATCAATGTAGCAAACATTTCAGTGTCATTGTAACAAAATATAATACCAAAAAATAACAACATTAACCCCTGAGATTATGGCGCCGTTTTACTGTTAGTGATTTAGTTGAACAAGTGTTTCATCGTCGTTCTGGTTGCATTGGGAGACGTTACTGCACGTTTTCCACTGGCCTTTCTCACCCTTACACAAAAACAAGTTAGTCAAAAGCTCCTAAAATTGCCGTGCGGCAGGAGGAAAAAAATTTAATAAGTCTAATTTTCCAAAGCTCTTCTTGCATCCAGCCAAGCACGCAGTCTTTATTACTCCAGGTTTGCACATACGCGTCTCTGTGTTTATTGCTGCTTAACTGTCCACGGTGACGTCTCAAATCTCATAACATGTTGTTGAGCAGCTTTAAAGTTGACTTCTTTGATGCACTAAATACGAGTGAATGTCATTGACCTGTTGCACTAAAGTCGATGTGTATATATACTAAATATAGACGACGGATATAAAAAGGAAAAATGAACATTGAGATAATGTGTTTTGTTTTCATTATTTTCTGTGATTCATGCCAACGTAACAAAACTCCCATTTCTGCATATTAAACTTTTTATTGCTCTCACTCCCGAGAGAACAAACTGTCGGTCCTCACAAAGAGCTAAAAGTAAAGGTCAAAGGTCAGAGAATCAGCAGCTGAACCTGTTTATCTCTAGCTTGGACTAGTTTTTTTATTTCTGTGAGGATGACCTTTGACCTGTCCCGTTTTTTTTAGGTCTGGTTTAAGAACAGACGGGCAAAATGTCGGCAGCAGCAGCAGAGCAGCAACAGCGCCAAGGTGAAACCAATGAAGAAGAAGTCGTCTCCAACCAGAGAGAGCACTGGTTCAGAGAGCAGCGGGCAGTTTACGCCGCCCGTGGTGTCCAGCACCTCCACCTCCTCTTCTTCCTCCTCCTCCTCTTCCTCCTCTTCCCTCTCCTCTGGACTTGGTGGACCCAGTCTGATCAGCACCTCTACCTCCGTCACCGCCCCGGTGTCGTCCATCTGGAGCCCGGCGCCTATCTCTCCAGCCCCAGCCCCGGCCACACTGCCAGACCCTGCTGCCCCCACCAGCGCCTCCTGCATGCAGCGCTCTGTGTCCTCCTCGGCCACTGGGGGGACGCCCTCCTACCCGGTGTCATACAGCCAGACAGCAGTGGCGTATGGCCAGGGCTACCCGGCCTCCACGTCGGGCTCCTACTTCAGCGGCGTGGAGTGCGGTTCCTACCTGGCGCCCATGCACTCCCATCACCACCCGCACCACCCACACCAGCTCAGCCCCATGACGGGCAGCTCCATGTCGGGACATCCTCACCACCACATCGGCCAGACGTCAGGTCACCACCACCATCACCACCACCCGCCACACCACCACCAGGCGTACGGCACGCCCGGCCTCGCGTTCAACTCCACGGACTGTCTGGATTACAAAGAGCAGGCAGCAGCTCCAGCCTGGAAGCTCAACTTCAACACCTCCGACTGTTTGGACTACAAAGACCAGGCCTCGTGGCGTTTCCAAGTGCTGTGACTTCCTGTATTTCTCTTCTTCTGTGCTTTCAAAGAAGTATTAATTTTTTTGTTGGTGGTTCATTTTTGAAGATCCTCTAAAGTAAGAGTACAGACAATTTTAAAAAGTTTATCTGTAAACAGACTGAACAGAAGCACCGATGTCTGAAACCTAAGCAGAAGGCCTCAGGTCCGGCTGAGCAACTCAACTTATCCAGGATTATTTTTGTACGTCAGAACTCCCGAGAAACTGACCCCATTTTTCTGAAGAACTTCAATTGTAAAATTTACATGCAACCTGCAAAATTGTGGAGCCTTGGGATTGAATTTCAACTTGGTGGGGATTACTCTTCAAAGAAAAAAAACCAACTTTTAACAATGACTTTAAAATGAAAAACAGAACGCTGCTATGATTTTCAGGTTACTGATGTTCATTTCTAACTGACGTTTCAAACTTGAATTTTGTTCAGAGACTCACCGTCCAGACTGTGGGTGTTGTAATTTGGAGATAGAGTTGCAGCACTTGTTTATAAGGTCAATGATTTTGCTATTTGTTCTTTGCAGAGGAAAGAAAATAATAAAAAAAAAAAATGTGAATCAGACACGCAATGACAGTATTGCATTGAAATTTGAAAGATGTACATTCGTGTCTTTATAATAAAGTCTTGTTAAAACCAAAAAAGTTTATTTCTGATTCAAGTTCAATGAGTTCACTAGTGTTGTCTCTTCAACAGTTTCCAACTTCAGAGTTTAGAGTATTTAGCGTCTAGTTTAGAAGAATGACACAATAACAGCTGTTAAACCCAAAGAAAGACAGCAACTTGTGACTTGTTTCATTTTGATTCACGGGTAATTTATTGGTGTCGACCAACAGGTCCTCTTCTAAGACGCGTTGGTCACTGTTTATGCAGCCTGAATAAAAAAAACTGTAGATGAGATTACAATTTTTATCAGGAAAATAATGTGCTAGATGTAGAAGCTGTGGAGGTGGATGGAGGTAAACGTACAAAGCGCAGGAAACGGATCAGAGTTTAAATCCAAAGTTCTGTGTCTGCTTAAGTTTAGACAACAAAAGTACTTTGATTAAAGTTAGAGAAACGTGGTTTTGTCTGAAGTCAATGACGTGTGTGTGTGTGTGTGTGTGTGTGTGTGTGTGTGTGTGTGTGTGTGTGTGTGTGTGTGTGTGTGTGTGTGTGTGTGTGTGTGTGTGTGTGTGTGTGTGTGTGTGTGTGTGTGTGTGTGTGTGTGTGTGTGTGTGTGTGTGTGTGTGTGTGTGTGTGTGTGTGTGTGTGTGTGTGTGTGTGTGTGTGTGTGTGTGTGTGTGTGTGTGTCATTTTTCTCTAATAACCCAGACAACAACTTTTCTCTAAACCACAAAATGGATGTTGTGCTGCAACATCTTGATCTTTGTGGGAAAACTTTGGGACATTTATTTGAACCGACGCATTGTTTTATATGTAAACAGAAACTGTAATTCAGTTCGTCACAATGTCTTGTGTGATGGCAGTTTAACTGTATATGTTTTTAATACGTCAGCTGACTTCTTCCTCCTGTCATCATCATTATTGTGGGAGGCCCAACCAATGTAACAGCAGGCCACAGTAATCTGACCTACCTGGTGTTCTTTTATGGGAAGATGGTTCTGTGAACCCTGTCGGAGCAGCTGAGAAATTAAAAATGTGCAGAAACCATGTGGGATGTTAGACCATGTCTAAAACTGGATTCATGGTGCAAACATTTAGCAGCAACCAAACATTTGTTGGTTGCTTCTTTTCCTGCATTCACATCCTTTTCAAGTTCTCCCATTTAAATACCATTATCTCTCAAAATGACCCGATCGAGAGTTTCCTGCTCACGCGCCTCTTTAGCATCAAAACCATTAAAATGGCTGTTCAGAGTAATCGGTGAGGCTCCTCTGATCTGCTGCGTGGTTTGGATGTTGCCTGTGAATGTGACAGGAAACTGTGATACAGACTTAGGATTGTCCTAATGCCAAATAATCATAATTTAAAAGTTAAATATCACATTGGCTGTAATTCAGGTGTCATATACCTTCACGTTATTCATTAAAACATGTTAAACAACATGTGAAACGACAAAGTCCATCCTACCTTTTCCAGGTATGCAGCTTGATTGCGCAGGAGATGGTCAGAAACTGAGCGAATAAGCTTTAATCAGCTGTATAAAGCAAACCAAGGCACCCAGAAGGTAAAGACAGCACATCAATCATCAACCCCCCCACCCCTGCTGTGGTTGGACTCGCAGTCCAGCAGGTTAGCAAACATGTACACTGGCTTCCCTGCTGTTTGTTTGGCCGTGTCGACAGTAATGTCCCCATTTGATCCAACAGAAAAAGGGACAAATCACGATTTTAATTAACAGCCATCTCGCTTCCTCGTGGCATCCCTCTACCAGCTGGACAAACAGTTTTAGGTAAACATGGCGCCCGGGCTGCATGTCCTGCTGGGCTCTAACGGTGTGCGTTGTTTCTTCATGCAAACACGAGCCAGGACTTAACACATTAGGACAAACTCATTTTCTGATTCGATAGCTTATTTTAGAGAATGGCCTCCCCTTGTCTTTGCAGCTATGCTGTATGTCATTATTATCATGTCAGGAGGCCTCTGAAAGAATATTCTGACTTCTCGGGGCTGACATGACTGGGCTTCAGAGGACATCATTGTCCTGACGAGGCAGCTCTGTGGCCTCAAATTAGGTGATTCACAGTGGGGACTACAACCCCCGATTCAAAAAAAGTTGTTCAAAATGAAAATAAAATCAGAATACAATGATTTTCAAATCTCACCAACTCACATTTTATTCCCAATACAACATAAACAACATATCAGATGTTGAAACTGAGACATTTTACCATTTCATGGAAAATAATAGCTCTGTTGAATTTAATAGCAGCAACACATCTCAAAAAAGTTGGAACTGGGTGATGTTCATCATTGTGTAGCATCCGTTCTTCTTTTAACAACTGACTGTTAATGTCTGGGAAGTGAGGAGACCAGTTTCTAGAGTTTAGGAGAGGACTGTTGTCCCATTCCTGTCTGATGCAGGATTCTAGATGCTCAGCAGTCCTGGGCCGTTCTTGCTGGATTTTTTGTTTTATGATGCTCCAAAAGTTTTCTATTCTAAGGTCTGGAGTGCAGACAGCCCAGTTCAGCACCCAGACTCTTCTCCTGTAAAGCCATGCAGTTGTGATGGATGCAGTATGTGGTTTAGCATTGTCTTGCTGAAATATGAAAGACCTTCCCTGAAAGAGACGTTGTCTGGATGGGAGCATATGTTGCTCTAAAACCTCTATGTACTTTACAGCATTGATCGTCTTTCCAGATGTGTAAGCTGCTCACGTCATAGACACTAATGCACCACTACACCATTAGAGATGCAGGCTTTGAACTATCCGCTGATAATAAGCTGGATGGTCCCTGTGCTTTTTAGTCCGCAGGAGACGGTGTCCATGGTTTACAAAAAGAATTTCTAATTTTGATTCCTCTGACCACAGGACAGTTTTCCATTTCGCCTCAGAACAACACGATGGTGTTTCTGGATCATGTTCACATATGGCTTCTTCTTTGCATGATCCAGCTTTAACTTACATTTGTGGATTGTACAGTGAACTGTGTTCACAGACAGTGGTTTCTGGAAGTGTTCCTGAGTCCATGCAGTGATGTCAAGTTGACAATCAGGCCTGTTTTTAATGCAGTGCTGCCTGAGGGCCTGAAGATCACATGCATCCAGTTTTGACCTTCAGCGTTGTCCATTAACACAGATATTCCTACTGATTGTCTGAACCTTTTGATGATATTATGTACTGCAGATTGTGGGATCTTTAAAGTCTTCACATTTTTTTCTGAAATTGTTCCACCATTTCTAGACAGAGTTTCTCACTGTGGGAACCATCTTTACATTTGAGGCTCTGCTTCTCTGAAATGCTCCTTTTATACCCAGTCATGTTACTGACCTGTTTCCAAATAACCTCATTAGTTGTCAAATGCTCCTCCATTTTCCATGAAATGGTAAAATGTCTCAGTTTCAACATCTGATATGTTGTTTATGTTCTATTGTGAATAAAATACAGATTTATGAGATTTGCAAATCATTGCATTTATTTACATTTCACTCAATGTCCCGACTTTGTTTGAATTGCAGTTGTAGATCCTGGACTTTGTGTGCAACCTGCTGATCGAGCTGAACACAATTCTGGGCGTCACTTCACCTGTTGAGATGGAGTCAGAGTTCGATGGAAGGTGTCCACCATCCTGTGCACGTTTTGTGATTAGAGACCTATTGAAGGAACCCTTCAATATTTATTAGCAGGTCATTGTTTCCAAAATGTAAACTTGCATTTTAAGACATTTTAATTTGATATGAACCAATTCTCCTCTTTCCACTGTGAGACGAACTAACACAGCCGTGCTGCATCAGTAAGAGGGAAAAGAATAAAATAAACTTGCTGAAGAAGTGGGTAAGAAGCCAAATGATGAGTTATGATTTTGAACACTTCCAGCATCTCTGTGTGTTTAGTTTCGTATGGAAATCCCTTTAGCGTGGCGGGTAAATAGATTACGATGCAGTGAGGGATTAGGGATTGTCTCGCCGCTGGCCAACTAATCCCGAGCACAGACTGTCAACAGCCCTGACATGTCCGGGACTCCTTCAGCACAAAATGGCTCCTCGGCTGTTTAAGAAGCTGATCTAGACACACACACACACACACACACACACCTCCTCCACCAACATGAATATTCCTATCGGGGCTGTCAGCGACTGGGAAGACAATAACACTCGTCTTCAAAGGAGGAAGATTAGATGCTGCACGAGACAAAACTCGACTCTTTGAAGTGAGTACGGTTCACATTCCAGCAACGTTTTGGGCCGAACGGAAATTCAAGTCTTTATGTTCTCAAAACTTTTGAGTTTAACGCTTTCAGTTTATAAAGCGTGTGATTATCAGAGCAGTTACAGGGGAAAAAGTTTCCTCTTTTGATGCTTCTACTTGAATTTGCTTTGAGGTTGACCAACACAAGTGTCAATATTTCTGGGAACATATTCTACTTGAATAGCTTTTATTATGTCGGGCATAATGTTATAGCACGTCAACATGTCTTCATTAGAACAGAAACAGTAAAACAGTTTGTTTAGTGGACTGAAAACTGAAAACATAAGGCAACTTAAAGGCAGAGTTCACCGATTTTCAACCAGTTTCCAGTGGTTCTAGTTTGGGTTGTACATGTATATTAATGGTTTTAAAACCTGCCATTCTCTTCTTTATATTAAAATATTTTTCAGTTTTCAGCCAAAAATTCACCTCCAGATGACAACAATGAGTTTTTCATTATCAACAGAGCAGATGATGTCATCGTGAGGACTTTCTGGAAGAGCAGTTCAACAGGAGACTACTTCATTTGTAGCATCACCAATGTGATCTGAATTGAAAAACTATTCACAATGACGTCATCAGGGGCCATTTTTCAGCTAGAAGCAGAAAAATATTTGGATATATGGAAAGCAGATCAAAGTTTGATGCCATTTACATATATGTGCTTCACAATATGCAGGTCACAAGCCACCGAAGGTTCCAGTTTTGGACGAGACCCAGGCGTCATAACTGTTACATTTCAAGCTTCCAACCAGCCAACACGGCCTCACGGCTGTAAAGCCGCGTGTGAATTTGTTTTGCTTTCGACAATGTGTTTTTGCGTTTTCATGTGGACAATGACCATATTTTTAAAACAGTGCGTGAAAAAAACACCCGTGTTTGTGTGGACTAAGCCTATAAGCTTAACTTGCTGTGTATCCATTTACATCCACACAGCACATTTTCATCAACCCAGTCACGATAAATCACTGAAAAACTAAAAACGCAGCAAGTTATCACATTTGTCACAAACATGCTGTGATTTCTTTGTCACTTGCAGCTCATTTCAGCTCATTTCAACACATTTTACTATTTTATTAAAAAGTGATGGAATATGTCTTTTTATTTGCTGTAATAGTTCTGTGCTTTTATTTTTGTAACATTTATTTAAATGAATTTAATAAAAAAATGAAATAGAATATTTTTTACTCTTACATCTACGTATGTAACAGTGGGACGTCCTCTAGGTTGAAATTAGGGAAATCAGTGTATGTATTGAATTTCACCTAAATGTACTACAAAAGCATTAATTCATGCTCATTATGTTCTTTTTTCCATTAATAAAAAATAATCTGATATTAACTGTAAAAGTGTCTTTGTCGTCAGGACAACAATCAGCGCTTTAGAACCCTGTAAACTGCAGTTGTCGGCGCCCTCTGGCTCTTCTTCAACCCGGTGTTGATGCTTTACAGACTCTGCAGGACTACAGTGCATCTTATTTTGGCGTTCCTACATTTGATGTATTTCCTTACCGAGTGCCTCTTACTTCCCAGGCAGTGCTGGCTGGAACGGGGCCTCTCCTCGAAACAAACGGCGATAGAGAATCTCTTTGTCGGGGCCGTGCCTAAGCCTAATCTAATGATTCAGATGACTGGGGGCCATACTTAGACGGATAGCCACTGGCTTGCTTCAAACAAGCCACTATGGGTGGAAGTTTCCCAAGGATTAACACTTAAAGAAGCTGCAGAGGGGGAAAAAAAAAAAAAAAAAGAAAGAAGAGAGCCGGTGCCTTCCAGGGAATCCCCATTAAGTTGAGCTTTGGAGTGCCAGAGAGGAATTTGTTTCTGCTGAGCTGTGATCCAGGTCTATTTCAGTGCTAATGGGAAAACTGGTCCTGAACGTTTGATGTGTGACTTCATACAAACAATAGAAACACATCAGTGTGATTTGATTCCATCTCTGGTGGCTGATTTTTCTGCTAAATGCTTCACATCAATATCATTTCAGCATGGACTAAATTCCAGTTCGCTGGTGACGGACCACCTAAATCTGGAGAAGGCTAAGTGAAGCAAGAAGGGCTCAGAAGTTGCACTTACTATTTTCAGATTTTACACAGAAACAATCCAATTGTTGACAGACTTTGGAGGAACAGTTAGCATTTGTCACTGGAAAAGTTAAAAACTGGGAGTCTTTGACTCGACTTTTAGGGCAACAACGTCTCTTTATTTACCAATAATTCTCAAAATGGGGCTTCTGTAACGGTATAAGTGGCAAACAAGAATGTTAATATTGAACATTTCTGCAAAATTCAGGACTTTGTTCCATTCATGCATTTTTTTCCTGATTTGTTTTTGTCAACAATATGGAACATAACTGCTACATGCCCATCCACCACCACAGCCTCACTTTATTCTCCAAAACATAACACAAAGTGTGGATGTGAGGTGGTCTGAGCAAAAACCGTCTGATTTGGCAGTTATCAGTTATTATAATGATGATTCAGTACGTACAGAACTGCATTGCTTTCAAGAGACTTGTATCTTATAATTTACCAGCTAATCTTTTAACCGTGATCACAATTATTTCTCCTGATGGATTCATTCCCCAAAAGATTTAGGACCACACCAAGCAAACAGTTGGTCTTTGTCTGAAGTCAGGCTTTCAATGAGCAGCATAGTTTTTGTGGTGTGGCCCACACTGTCAGCACTAGTCGGAGTCTCAGCTGCAGCTTCTCAGCTAAATGGGGGTCAGTCTGTCTATGACTCCTCGGACTGGGACCCTGGCATTAACAACGCCAGCACAATTTTTTTCGTACTCATCGGACAAACCTTAGATTAGCGGAGAGCAGTTTGTATGTAGGAGGTCCCAGGTCTTTGGAAGCACTACGTCTCCATTGACTGGCATCTTTGCAGTGTTCGGGTGCCACATGAGGAGACCTGAGCAGAAGCAGCAGTTGGTATTCATCGCCAATAATCGTCCTGACATGACAACCACTTACAACCTAAGACAACTACAATACAGCAACAAAGACCAAACCTCCACAAATTATGCAGATAAAAATCTAATACCTTCGAACTGAGTGAAACAGTAAGAATTCAAACTTATCTGCAGGTTTCCATTTCGATAATTCCTTAGCAGCACCTTGTGTTATAAATGACATCACAAACGTCTTCTCCGTCATTCCAATCGCTCTGAAGGTGTTTGGCTAATTGAGCTTCACACAGGGTTTGTTTGCGATCGACTTTGCTTCTGGTGCTTCAGTAACGAGTCAGTGCATGTGTTTGGGCGCAGGCTGTTTGAGGTGCCCTTCGGTGCTGCTGTCACCACTTTGACTGACAGGCCCATGCAACTCAAGAAACCCTGGGATTAAAGTCAGTCTAGCGTAAACAAACAGTGACGTTTCAAAGAAGCCGCAGAGCAGCAGGCGGAGAGAGACTCTGACTGACCCCAGACTCCAGGGATGTTGTTTTACCGCTGCCCTACGTCAGCTTGTTGGGTGAAAAGCAATTCAGCTTAAAATCCAAAGAGTCACAGGATCATTTCCTGAACTACACTTCACGTTGCCTACTGGAAATAATGTACAAATAAAATATAATGGTGCATAAAAAACCATCCATCATCATTTCCTTTCCTTCTGAAGAAGAGTCTGGGTAAAGCTCAACAAACCCTCTAGTAGCTGATGCAAACCTTCAGTCACATAAGAACACTGACTGACATCTTACCAACTCTTCTCAGGCACCGATCATTTGATGACGCGCAACTAGCGCAGATGACGTGGGACACGGTGCAGAGATAGCATATAATTATGAATCACTTATATTTTACAAACAAAATATTCAATCATTGTTTAAAACCCTTTGCATTACTGTAGATTATTGGCTCTTTTCTCTATTAATCGACGCATATTCCTTTGAGTAGCGATGTCCCGATGCTGATACCAGTATCAGGCATCGGGCCCGATCTTGTCTTTGTGTACATGTACTTGTAAAACTTTTCCAATACTGTGCCTAATACAATGTTAATCTCCACAGGTGAGCAGAGTTGGAAAGATGTCTGTGGTCTAGAGCTAATTTAAGATGAGGACAAAAGTTAAGCTGAATACAAACTCTGCTGTGCTAAAGTCTAATTAAAGATCTAGTTTCTAACAGTCATACTTGTGTTTTAAAAACGTTTAATATTTGCAACTGACATCAGCAACATCGAGGATTTTATATATATGTTACCTGAAATTCACTTTGTTGTCATTGAGGGTTATTTTACCTTCATATTCCTTTGTAGACTCTACAGTGCGTGTTGTCAGTGCTTCTCCATCCAGGATCTCACCCTAAATCTGTGCGTTGTTTGTCTTTTTTTCCTTTTCAGTGAAAGTTGCTTTGTTTCGTAAACTTTGGTCGCAGCCATATTTGTTTTGATGGAAGAACATTCAGGATTTGCTTAACTGCAATGGATTAATGAGAATTTTACTGTCAACTCATTCTAGAAGCAAAACAGTTTAGTACTTGTATAAATACTTGGTATGAGTGAGGACTCAAATGTAAACACAACCCCTATTCAAAAAAAGTTGCAACGATGTGTTAAATGTAAATCCGACCACAATGCAATGATTTGCAAATCCCACCAACCCACATTTTATTCACAATTGAACATAAACAACATATCAGGTGTTGAAACAGAGACATTTTACCATTTATTGGAAAATATGAGCTCTGTTGAATTCAATGGCAGCAACACATCTCAGAAAAGCTGGAACAGGGTGATGTTCAGCATTGTGTAGCATCCCCTCCTCTTTTAACAACTGTCTGTAAACATCTGTGAAGTGAGGAGACCAGTTGCTGGAGTTTAGCAGAGGAATGTTGTCCCATTCTTGTGTGATGCAGGATTCTAGCTGCTTAACAGTTCTGGGTCTTTGTTGCTGGATTTTTCATTTTATTATGCACCAAATTTTTTCTATTGGTGAAGGTTCTAGACTGCAGACAGGCCAGTTCAGCACCTGGACTCTTCTCCTGTGAAGCCATGCAGTTGTTATGGATGCAGTATGTGGTTTAGCATTGTCTTCCTGAAATATGAAAGGTCTTCCCTGGATGGGAGCATATGTACATACATCCATACATCCAGGATCCCCACAAGATGAATCCTGGTGTCTTTAGTGATTCCGTAATTTTTCCCTAGAGCCACCATGAGGATGACGATTGCACAACGTGGTCCAGAGTGAAATGTGTAATAATGTGTAATCATTTCTTTTCTGTTTCTCTTCCGTCAGCCCATTTTTACTAAAATGGAAACATGGACAAAAAACAAACCAAAAGCAACAGATGTTATTGAGTTTGTCTTGGTCAAGTTAAATGAAGGACCCGGTTGACAGAGGGATGGCAGAACAAGAGCAGACGGAACAATTGTATAATGCGGATCGCAGGCAGATCTGATAGCGGTCGCCTTCCTCACTAATCTTATTTATTTAAGAGCTTTAGGGGCTCACAATGAGGGGCTTTAGTCTAAGCAGAGCTGCAGCCTTATCATTAGCAGAGAGCGAAGGCGATTAAGAGCAAATTATAAAACAGAGTGTTAGGTTCTGAGAGCCAATCTTGATGAGATCTCAGTTAAACGGAATCAGTTTAGAAAAGTGCAACAAAATCTGGACTTCAGGAATGTTAACAATGAGTTTCTGTCTGCATTTTCAAACACCAGTCAACATTCACCTGCTTTTCCCTGCTGTCGTCCTTTATGACCAGGTGACTTTTGTGAACACAGCTCCACGTGCCACCAGGCAGAGAACATGCTGGGACACCATTCGCCAGTGAGCATCGCCAATTTCACCAGCATCAATTTAAATCTTGTAGCCTTACAGAACAGCACAGGCCTCCCCCAAACCTCCGAATGGTCGCCCCTCTTGCCCCCATTCAACCTGAAACGCCACAGATATTTTTCTAGACCTGCCCCTGGTTCATATACTTTCGAACTGTATGATCTCATCCACATGGGTATATTCAGTTGTGTATGAAGTAAAAGTGCAAATTTGCAAACAAAGTTATGCTTTAAGTTTAAGTTTTAAAAGTATTTGACTTTTTTCAGTTTTTCCTGTGCGTTTTGTAAATAATTTTGCTAGTTCAAATGCTCCAGATCTTTGTACTAAAATCATCAAACATCACTGTATTTACATAATATAGTTCATAATTTGTAAGATATTTTGCATTTTGCAAAACATTTACATTAACCGATTCTAGTGATTTTGGTATTAAAATGTGGAAACTTGCGTTGATATCGTTGTACTGACTGAAAAATGTGTCCTTGAACACACCACCTGCTGCAGGAGCTGATGCTTTAAACAGAAATTCGGTGTTTTCTCACTGAAGTAGAGTTTTGTCACTTCCCTGACTCATATCCTAGTAAAGCGAGGAGCTTTCACCTGCCTCACCGAGTCACATGACCATCCAAGAGTGCAGCACTGAAGGCCTTTTACTTTAAGTATTTGTCTTGTGCATAAAGCTTTGCTTTGAACTCACACTGTCAGTGTTGCAGACGTACGAGCAGGTGAAAGGAGTCGGTGAATCTTTGTTTTCATGGCTTCAGAGCAGCTGATTTATGAAACATGTCTTTAAAAAAAT
This sequence comes from Channa argus, assembly GCF_033026475.1. Lineage (NCBI taxonomy): Eukaryota > Metazoa > Chordata > Actinopteri > Anabantiformes > Channidae > Channa > Channa argus. Next base: position 1,715,873 of record NC_090199.1, read on the forward strand.
CTGCAAATATTTCAGCTAAATGTAATTTGCATCCACTTCTAGAAACGCACTCAACCCCCAGTGTGTGCATGTGTGTGTGTGTGTGTGTGTGTGTGTGTGTGTGTGTGTTGGGGGTGGGTTAATTTAGTGACTAATTAAAGTAGAGAGTGACCAACTGGGTGAAATGTCACTGCCCCCCCTCTCTCTTTTGTCATCTTTAAAGTGGCCGTAGGAGTGTTAATAATTTGACCCCCAAAGTGTCTCTTAAGTGATGGGGAGGAGGGGGGTCGTTTGAAGACTGACCCTCTGCTCTTGTCTCCCCCCCCCCCACTTTCTTTTTATTCTCTTTTCTTCTGTTGTCTTCTTCTTCTTCTTCTATCCTCTTTCATGCTCCACAGCTCCGGCTCCTCCTTTTCAATCTGCTCAACTCAGCGGTCGACTGTTACAGGACGATCGGACTGGAACTGTTGCTGTCCCCTCTCATGTGTATGGGCGTGGGGGGGGGGTCAAGCAGTGTCTCCTTCTTTCTTTAAGCTCTGTCCTACATCCTAAATATAAAAATCCATTTTCTTTGAAGATAATGAGGATATGTTGTTAAATGTAAAGGCCAGTTTGTTCCTGTAGCTGCGTTAATAAATGCAGAGCTTCATTCATTCAGATTATAAATACCATCAGATTGGACTGTTGCACCTTAATATGACTGTCACCATATCGATGATCAGTTTTACAAATGTTTTTCTAACCCAAAAATCTTCAAACTGCTTTAAAGTTAAATAATTTTTAGTTTAATCTAAATCTCGGACTCGTTTGACTTTTTCTTGTCTACGTGTCCGTTCACTCTTTAATTAAACAATTTGCTGTATTTTTTGTTTCCTCTGATAAATTTTTTTCTTGAATAACTATGAATGTTTTGATCTTTATGGACCACGGTAGCAGCAGTGAATCCAACTGTATTTAAATCAAAAACCCTTTCTGTCTTTTTTCTTCATTTTCTCATTCAAGTTTCAGAACTATGACAAGTAAATATTTCTTTCCCTCGTTTCTTCCTCTTTGCTTCCTTTTCTTTTTCACGTCATCCAAACATTTTTCTGTTTACCCTTTATCAATGCTACTCACATAGAACTTCACCAAATAAGACAGACACTATTTTTTACAGACACCTTTTTTAGACACTTACTTACTTGAGCTGCTACATCCAGATGTTTCCAAGTAAAACTGCATCTGAAAGTTTGAATAACAGAATAACAAAGTAACATGCAAATAACCGTGTTGAGTAATGTTTGAAACTTTCCCCTATTCCTATGTTTTTATGCATATTTTGCAGGTATCCCTCCTTCCATACTCACGTCCATATTTCAGTCCACTTTCAAGTGACAAATACATCAGCAGCGATGTTGACCAAGACAACTTCCAGCACTGTAGGACCTGGGGATCAAACCGACGACCCTGTAATTTTTGGATAACCCGTCCAATTCACAAGCCGCATATGCCAAAGCAAATTGTGTTATAAGTTCATCAGGAAGCTGTTTGATGAAGATTCTCACATACAAACTAATTATTAACATTTACAACTCAATTATAATTGGACAGTTTTAGCTGCACAATTGTTACCAAAAAGTATTTTAATGCTCAAAAGATTCCTGTGTGAGAATTTCTGCCTCCATTTCTTTCTTCCTCCAGCTTCATATTTTCCTCAGCCTGAGGAGGCTGCAGGCGGTGGAGAAGCAGCAGCAGCAGTCTGGTCACTGGCTGCCAAAAATGGAATTAAGTCAGTTGCCAGTCTGGATAAGGAATTGGATTCTCTTCCTCCTCTGTTATCCCTCTGGACCAGATCCTGTTTCCCCCCGAGGGGTGTGGGAGAGGAGTGGGGGAGTCAGGGCAGGTGGTACAGTGGGGTTAGATCTCTGCCAGGTCACTGTCGCCTCACAACCTCAGAGGGCCCACATCAGGCCACACCTGCCCCCACCCCCCCACCCCCTCTCAAAAAACAAGTCTCTATGTTTGGGCAGCAGCTGCAGCCGGTCAGGGGTCTGAGTCTCAGGATCGGTCAGGGTCTTGTCCATGCCACGGCAGCTTATTTATCTTTGCAGGACGCGACACCTGGCCGGGCCTCCACCCAGCTGGACAATAACACTGCTGACTGATATCAATAGAGGCTTTGGGGTTTCATCACAAATCTCGTAGCAACCACAGCTGGCACCTTAATGAAGGGACAACAGAGAAAATAACGTGCAGTGTCCACGGCATCATGGGTAAAGGACATCAGACTATAGTGCGTTGAAAATTTGATATTTCTTTGGTCCTAACTTTCAAGAAGCTAATTGTTTTAGCAAATATAGTCCTGCCTTAAAGCGCGGTGAAAAAACTAAAAACTGTCCCACCCTGGGACATTTTTTACATCTAGCGTCCCCACGCTGTGGCCTGACCCCAGACTGAATTCAGAAGGTGCAGGTTGGACTGCTAGGAGATCTTGTTTAATCAGTCCAGAGAGCTGTACCCCACCCTAACGATAGTTAGGCACCAGGACAGACAGATGTAGAAGAGAGTCCTTTAGCACGTCCTCTGCAGCAGCAGATCTGCAGGAGTTCCTGGCCCCCTTCAGCATAAAGCCAACAAATGAATTGGCCTCCAGTTTCCAAAACTTTCAGATGAGGCGCAGTTTCTGCTCATTAAGTTTTCAGGAAGTTTTCTTCTTCTGTGGTGGATTCTGATACCTTGATGCTGCTCTGTGGAGGTTGTTGTCATGAGTTGTGTGGTGTAATCAGGTAACTCTTGGGTGACGATGAATGGTTGTAATCTCTGTGTCCGTTAGCTCTCAGTGCTCCCAACGGGGGCCGTTGGGAAACATCTAACCTCCCAAGGTAACAGTGGAGGGGCAGCTTGGTCGCCTTTAAAATACATCTCTTCCTCTACTTTTTCATTAAAATTATTTTTCCATTCTCCCAAGAATGATTTGGAATTTAAAGTCCTCTATAATTGGGCCTATATTTTCCAGGCCTGCTGCGCCTGTGCTTATCAGCGAGGGGTAAGAATTAAGACCACATAGGGAACCAAATAGCATTTTTTAAAAGCTGGGAGACTTAAGTAGAAAATTGGCTTAGCATGCAGATAGCAAAGTCAACAATGGGAACATATATCCCAGCTCGGAGTGATTGAAGTCCCTGTCTTTCTGATGAACAAAGTGTTTGATTTTCACCACGGCTCTTACATAAACTGCTAACTTGATTTCACACCCCGGATCTGAGGGTGACAACAAACACTTTAATTAGAGGAAGATGATACAAGGAAAGGGGGGGGGGCTGAAGGTGATAGACGGTAACAAATCCCCAGCACACTCCAGACAGCCTAAATTTACAGCCAGCAAGGCGAAATATAATAATTTTTTCCTCCTACTTTTCATATCTTATTACTTTTCTCCTCATTCTCCAGCTTGGAATTGTGAATATTTTTGCATAGCTTAAAGCGCGGCTGCTATCTCGCCCAAACCTATGTGCTTCATTTGCATTGTTGAGGTTTTTCTGCAGGAGTTTTGGGGGTCTGGAGAAGGAGAGGGGTGGGGGGTTGTGTGTGCCATCATTAGGCCTTTTGTGGTCACATTTTGGATCGGACAGCATACCGGCCCTCCTGTCCTGTAGCTTCTGTAGCTGCAAGCCAAGTGGCATCTCGTAACTCTTTGAACCGAGCCTCTCCACACGGTGAGATTAGCTCCTTTCAGACGGCTTCCATCGTCTAAGTAGTTGTTTTTACAGCAACGGAAAAGAAGAAAGAGAAAGGGAATGAAAAAGAGCTGAACAAAGTAGCGCAAATGACCCCGTGCACTTGATCCTGGGGACGTTATTAAGCGGCCGTGCAGATCACCGTAGACGATAAACGCGGTCCAATAAATGTGCCAATCACCTTTCTCTACAACCCCCGAAACAAGCGCCACCTCTGCTCTCGGTGTGAGCTCTATTGGTCAGCAAATAATCAAAGATTTTTTTCTTTCCCTCTGGAGGGGATTAGAAAGGTGAAGCTTAGCCTGCTGAACCAGAGACTAGCGGGGAGGCCAGGGGGTCTCCTTATCAGGGCTTGACTGCTGGATGCAGCTCCGCTACAGGACAGATTGCTTTCAGCGTCGCCCGTCTGCCAAGGAGGAACAAAGACACCGCCTCCGCCGCCATAATGCCCCGGCGCTGGTGGGACACCGAGGGCTCCGAGAGAAGCCTTTATGTATTCATTAGGATGATCATACGTGCCATCGCCTCCCTCCTTTATTCTTCTCGTCTTTTCATCCATCCATACGGTCTCCGTTAAATGAGGTTAATTTCTTCCCCGTAACCTGATTGTCCGAGCGGAGGACATGTGCTTAAATACACAACGTGGGCTGTGGGTGTTGCATTGTGTGGATATATACAGTGTTTCTATGCTGAATAAAACTTCGATGGTTCCTACAGAAAAAGGAATTATTTTAAATTACAGATTGAAAGGCTGCTGGCCACACACTCTGATGTGTCACATCGCTATTGGTCCAAAATATCACATGACTGTTGGGCCTAAGGAAGCAGCAGAGTGTCAACAACAGAGACCCAAAGTTGACTTTTTTGTAAACAATGCAAAATATTTGACAGGTTGAATTTCTGAGGCCTTCAAAAAAAATGAACTTCACAAAGTCCTTCAATCATTTCAACTTAACCTTAGGTAGAACTCATGCTGAACCCCTGAAAATTCCCTCTCAGAATTTTATTTGAGTTGTTCTTTTTTGTTTGTAAAGCTTTTCTATTTTTTATTATGTCATTATCATTTATTTACTTTAAACATAGTCTGTTATTTGTTCTGTTAGTAAAAGTAAAGGCCAGTTCATATATTAAAACATTTCCCTTATTAAAGTGTGAAGGTAACATGTGGAGGAGAGCGTGGGACGTTGGTGATGTACCACCTTCGGCCCAAGGGTCCTTAAGCCAGTCCAGTTCTTATAAGACTGAACCAACATGTTCCCGCCCCAAGCAAAACTCTGTGAACAGTGACAACAGCACACACGTGCTTCCTTACTCTGGTATCCACATGTGCCACATGTGTCGTGGTCACCTTAAAAGTGCAGAACGTCTCACACTAGAGTGAATTCCCGTGTCTTGTTGTCCAGCTCCCTATGACACTTAATATTCTATGTCATTACTTTAAACGTCAAATATTGCAGCATCTGAGTTTCCGCTGCACTACAATGGTCGATCATTGATGCAAAGGGGTCATGTAACACAAAAGGACTGGACAGAGCGGCGCTTTGTGATGCTTCCGGAATGAGAACAGGCTGTTTGTCACCGAGCTTTGCCTAAAGGACAGTTCTCCAGTCTGTCTCAGTCTGTACTTTGTTACTTCGTCACTTGCATTTTTACTCCTGAGGACACACACACAAACCTTGCAGGAAATCTCTGTAAACAGGACTATAAACCTTCTTGCTGACGGCCATCTTGTTGCCCTCCTGAAATCTAACCCCAATTTGCGTCACACTAATTCCAAGTTTTAAATTACACCTCTTTTTCTGTCTCTCCTCGTCAGTTCTGTCTGTCTCTCTCTGCGTTTTAGGGCCTCGGGGTTTTGGCTCGTTTTTTTTTTGTTTTTTTTGGCGGAGAAAAAGAAAGGCAAGCATAAAGGAGCGACGTGCCCGGAGGGAGCGACGTGGCGTTGGGCGGACAGAGCGGCGCCAGGCCTCACCGCCGACACACACACCGCCACAACCCAGCAGGCTTCCTCAGATTCCCCGATGTGTCAGGTGAAAGTAACCGCAGTTTGACCCCTGCTGAAGTGTCATGGCTGACGCTGGTATTTTTGGACTAATTCTGTTCCATTTTGTGCCAGAAATGTCTCACTCATCTGTCATTTTTTCCTTGCTGGGTTTAGTTTTTAAATAACCTTCTAAAATTTCAAATGAAGACGCTTGATGCAAACTGGGGACACTGCACTTCCCACTTCAGCTGCTGCAGCTCTGTTTATTTATTTCACCTTCTCTTTGATAGTTAGTCGCATACTTAAGGCTCCACCCACAGTTACAGATGATTCTTATTTCCATCCTCCCACACTAAACTCCTTTAACAGCTTACACATCAAGTCTCATGTTTTACCTACATACTGTTACACTATTATTTTCCGTGTTGTGGAAACATCACATTTCCACACAGTCAGTGAAAGTAAAAGTACATTGTACTCACACAGTCCTGTGGCTGCTCCACAACACAGGCATCAACCAGCTGGTTTCATTATTGATTTACTGCCGTGCTTTGGAAGAAGATGATCTGCAGCTGTACTGCAGCCTCTGAAACATTGTGTAGTATAGTGTAGTATAGTATTGTGGAGTAAGTGGATTCAGACAAACTACTTTCTCCTTCAAAAAACACAACTGCTACTAACTGGCACAAATCTGAAGTGGACTTGTACAGTCATGTTATCAACAGTATCAGGTTCAATAGTGTTTATATACTTTTGTTTTTGTCAGTAACTCAGGTTACATGTAGTACATCTACTGTCTACATATAGTACTTGCACTTTTACTAGAGTAGGGAGTTTGTGAACATCTAACTTCTGCTGATTGAAACAATATTTGTTTTGGCAATTTTTCCAAAATCTGGAAAAGTGCAGAATCCTGTTAATGACAATGGTAAATGCTCTTATTATTTAGCACTTTACCCATTCAGCACCTGGTGTTTCCAGGTGGTCCCCCATCCCACCAAGTACTGGCCAGGCTGACCCTGCTCAGCGTTCAGGTTTGGAAAGAAGGTGGGTGGTGTCTCATCACAGTGTCGTCAGTGATCCCAATCAGATGTAACATTGTTATATAGATGTTATTACAGTTGTAACTGATTTGAGGCAACATGTTAAAAAATGTTTCACCCGAGTAATTTGGAAGGAAGAACCGTATCACGTTATGTCTGATGTGTTCGTTTTTGGACAACAACAACAGGCGACTACAGCACAGACAAACAGGCTAATCCAGGTTACAGTGTCAGACACTAAGCCTGAGGGAAACACTGCTGTAAATACTGCTATTTTATGTCATATCCAACCGAGAGCTCTCAATTTTGAGCTAAAAGGATGAAGAAACAGATTCTTTTTTTTTTGTGCACAGGTACAAATTATTCATCATAAGGTTTTTAAAAATACCTTCAGAACTGGGGTAAGTAAACTCAAAAATCTTCCAGCTTTTGAATGTTCTTTTGGTCTGTGACTAGAATGTGAGGTGACGCACAAGACGCACGAGCTGGAGCTACGATTTCAGATGTTTACACGACGCTTTTACATCTTCATCTGTGCAACATATTTCTATCATTATTTACACCACCTGCACCACCTTTGTTTACTGGAAGAATCCCAAGGGGCAGTGTGTAATGACCATGACATTATTCAAGCTTCGTGAAAACACCTTGAGTTTCATCTGAATCTCTTCAAACAAACCATTGCTACAACAGACAGTCGGCAGAGGTGCTTTGGGTGTAAGTGTCTGCAGGAAAACAGATACTGAGTCAGTGCACGTGCCCGGAATGTGCATTTTTAATCAACAGATGGTTGAACTCTTCTGAAAGTCATCCTCAACAAAGCAGAGAGCACATCTGTCGGCCTCCTCGTCAGGCTGCTGGTCCGCACGTCTTCGTGTATCCAACATGGCTGCAGGACTCGCAGCCGGGCAAGAGGTGGCATGACGGGGTGGGCGTGTCCGTGCGCATGTGAGAGACGTCGGTTTTTTTTTTCTAAAAAAAAAACTCGGCCTCCTGTCCCCGAGGACCAGGGCAGAGTTGAAGGGTTGAAAAGTTCAGCTTTAGGGAAGGAGAAAGGTGAGCGAGGCAGTCATGCAAAAATCTGACATGAAGACAGATCTGGTGGGTGGGGGCAGGATTAGCCCAGTCTAAGGTGACAGAGGACGAATAATAGGTGCTACAAAAGTGAGTGTTTTACAGCGTAAACTGAGATGCTGCATGTTTCCCCTGAGCTAAACAATCATGATTTTTCAAAGCCCTACTCCAGCTTTACCTAATTCGGGGGCTTCTACGTACTGCTGACCCCTTAGAGACCTTCAGTCCAGCCATGATTTGACACTGAGAAACCTGCTTCCGCTTGGAAAAAAACAAACTGACTTCTGACACTTCAATTCTGATGCCATGTTTCATACTCAGCAATGTTCTGCATGGCAACGTCTGACAGGTGAAGAATGGCTGCAGGTTAATTTACTGGAACAAGCCTCCGATGGGTTGATCCCATCCATGTGTCATCTGAACGTCAGAGTTTAGAACTGGAGGAGATTTGAGCTTTTAACCCAGTCAGTGCCGCGATTTTGCTTAAATTCGCTTAAATTCTTCTGTGTCTCTAAATCCTCAGATTTTCTAATTATTTACAGCTCGCACAGACAGGATGCAGAGAGGGAGAAATAAGAGTTAAGCTGCAGAGCTTTGACCCACACTGACACAGCAACGTGATGTGAGATGACAGACTGAGAATTCCTCACATTGTTGTGTTCAACCGAGGCCTTTGTGCCAGAGACTCTGAGGAGGGGAAGCATCGCTGCAGCCCTCAGACAGAGGAGGACTCAACACTTTCGCTCCTTCCATCTTCGCCATTAGCCATTAATCAGCGTGTAAGCAGGCGTCTCTGGCCCCGCACCAGCACTTTAGGGCGTTTTCTATCAGCGCAATTCCAGGCAGATGGTGGAGTGAGTGTGATTGGCAGGAGAAGTGGAAGAAGCAGCGACAGAGAGGATACAGTTGCCAAGGAGCATGGGGAGAGAGGGTAAGAAGGTGTGGTGAATTCTCGGTGGGGGTGGTGGTTGTGGGGTGTGACCAGCCTTAATTATCCCAAAGGGCTGCCAAGTGTTGGCGCTCTGACAAGATAACGAGTGACGAGTTCCCAACTCCAGAGATCAGGAGTTTTTTTCTTTCTGATATTAACATGTAGGTAACGGGTGTGTTTCTGCAAACGGTCGAGCCATGTTTGGTGCCGTCCGCTGCTGTTGAGCGTCGTTCCTATAAAGGAAGAAGCCAGCAGTTGCAATCAGAGCATCTGAACAGGCTCAGAGTTTTAATCCTCAGTTTAGATGAGTTCCCCGATCCGCTCTGCAAATCCCCACTGGAATGCAGCCTCGCTGAGATACGGATCGACTGGTGCGGCCTGCAAAGCAGCCTCGTGAACAAAGCCTGGTCTCGATGCTGCAGAGGTGGCGTAACTGCCTGCAGATGGATCAAAATGGCAGACGGGCATTGAGTTTATAGGGGCAAGGAGGAAGACGACGGCGGCACGAAGACACCAGGCCACTCCTCCCCTGCCTCCGCTTAATCAAGCATGGACGAGAGGATAACTGGTAATATCAGGTGAGATCACCGACGCTGGGTTCAACCTGAGGTCAGGAGCCACACCAACACCTCCTCCAAGAAACCTGCTTTGATGCAATCTCCCTTTCTCTCCGCTGTCTGTGCTGTTGTTGCGGCGCTGCAAGTTCTCGAACATAATTCTAATCCCCACATCGCTGCTTCACAAGACGTGACCAAACAAACGGCAAAGCTATGGCGCTGACGCCAGCCCAGCCCGAAAACGCTCACGGCCGGGTCAGGCCTTTCGTACTTCCAAGTTCAAGCGATGAAAGCTGAAGCTCACATCCAGCTCAGCGGCCAGAAATCTGCATTGTCCACATTCCATCCAAAGACCCGAGTTGCTGACAGACATCTCCACTGAGAGCAGAAATCCCTCATGGGAATATTATATTATTAGTACATATTATCATCAACAACTACTTCCTTAAATCAGTCGTGTGTGAATGTGATGACACGTTGATAAACTCCATTATGGCTCTTACAATAAATAAAGGGGCTGTTACATTGGTCTCTTCTTTTATTGTCTTCTAAAAGTTAAAGAACTATATGGTTTCAAAAGACTTTGGTGGACATGGGGGTGGCTGTAGTTCAGTTGGTAAGGCAGTCGTCCACGGTCCACAGGGACAGTGGTTTGATACCTGGTCCCGGCTATATATGTTGAAGTGTCTAACAGACCCATTCCCAGCTTTCTACCAGTCAAAGTCGGTAGAAATTGGGGAGGGTTGCGTCAGGAAGGACATCCGGAGTAAAAATTGTGCCAAATCCTCGAAAGGACAAAAAAAAAAAAGACTTTGGTGGACAAGCGCATAATTTCTCAAGTCTTTGTTTTTTGTTTTATGTCATTGAAAATGAGATGTTGTAAATTTACACTGAATACTCACACAACGTAACGAGTGCAAGACATTATTAGAATGAGAAATAGCTAAAAACTAACACAATTAAATGGTAAAGTGGTACGAGGTCAAAGTCTCTGTGACCTCATATCTCATATCATATCAAGAGCACATGCTGGGACTTAGATTTGGCACAAACATGGATGGAGAATATGAGTCTGGACCACAGATGCTTTGTATATTGGATATTTCTTGTTTGCAGGGAGACACACAACCACCACAGATAGACTCATAAACGATGATCAAGGATCTACAATCATCCAAAAGAGGTGCAATGTGACCAGACAACACACAAACTCACTATAAATAGAAACAAAATGGACACAATGGGATATGAAAATGACCAAAAACAGTTGTAACAAGACTCCAGAACAGGTTGGGGGCCTTTCTTTTGTCTCTGCCCATGTAGACGTGCATGCAAACTGCAACGTCACTGCACGGCAGTAGCTGCAGTTTATGGACCTCGTAGTAGTAGTAATGGAAGTATTCTGTCACACATAACACAGTCGCATCACCAGTGTGCAAATTATAGCAAATAAAATAAACTCACGGGCCACTTTATTAGGTACAATCACACTGCACAATCTAATTCTAATGAATTGTGATTGTACCTAATAAACTGGCCCGTGAGTGTAACGTGAAACTCACAACTGCACAAGTTAAGTTTAGTCATGTTTGGTGTGAAAAATCTTTGAACTCCACTTCATCATAAAGTCTGTGTGTTTGTGCATGTGTGTGTGTGTTTGTGCATGTGTGTGTGTGTGCGCGTGCTGCACATGTTTGTGCGGCAGTTGTCTGGCAGCGTGGGCAGGTGAGCATCGCAGTCATTCCCCGTCCTCGGGCGTTTCTCGCTGGTGACTGACAGCTAAAGCGGAGGGCAGGGAGGACAGACAATGCAGGGTAAAGAGAGACGCGGTAAACAGGCTGAGCCGCGCTGCTTTTACACATCAGCTGTCAAAGCTGGAGAGGAGCTGAAGTGGAAGACAGGCTCGTTAAATAAGCTGATCGTTAATAATTCTGCTTTGGCTCTGCAACATCTCAACACACTGCTACTGCCTGGTGTCTTCATTTCCAGTGGTCTACAGCTGGAATAAAGTCTGTGAGTATGTCATCATCACTCAGGGTGGAGTCGGCTCATCTTTACGTTTTTAATGCCGTGAAACACTTGGTGCCACATTTCAGTCCCATTAGTCCAAACACACAATCACCTGTTGGTAATTTGGTGCCTGTGACTTTCTCCCATGTTTAACCTGGTTTGGATTAGTTTGCCTGTTTTAGACCACCTCCACTTTTCTGCTCTCTTTTATCCTAAATCACTGTTTACAAGTTTTGTAACCACACCTTTCAGCCTTTTTGTGCCCAAATAATATCTTTCCATACCTAAAAAGCGACTGCGATCACAAACCAGCATCGGGACTCAACTTTTACGCCTGTGTACGGACAGCGCTCGTTATGGCCATCGTGAATCCCAACCACCTCTTTGAAGCGATTATTCACTTAAGATGAGGCCCAGGAAATCAATTTACCTCAGGGACACAACAACTAAAATACGTGGGAGTCATGAACAGTGAACAACTCAACACCCAGTCCTCCAGAAACAAACAAGGTCATTTAGGACCTGAAGACGTTCGTAGAATAGGGGTCGAGCTTTTAAACACCATCTACCATCACTTGCTGTCAACTGCAAATCTGCTCCATCTGTATCAGAACCAAAGTCTTCTGCTTCAAACGTTAGGAGGAAACTTCTTAAACCTCTTTAATCGTCAATATTGTAATAAGATATATGCTGATTGTTTTACTCAGTGGACCTACACAGGAAGAAATACCAAACCCTTATTTTGTTCAATCATACTAATGACACATAAAGCTCTGGCTGAACACTTCTGAAGCTTTTACATAATATACTAATAGCAACACATGTAACATTCACGAATTAGCCAGTCAGTGATCACATACAGGTTTTAGGAGACAGAGCTGTTACATGTTTTTGTTACACAGGCTGACGAAACACATTTTGGGTGGAGAATCACTTCAAACACTTCAGCCACAGACTGACATGACAGAAACACGAAGAACCGCTTCTCTTTTCTCTTTAATTTTTACTCCACCAGTGAACTGACAACTGCAAAATTGTAGTTTTGTAGTGTTTCTGTTTGATTTTTCTCTTCACAGGATGTGTACTGTAATTGGCAAACTGACTGACGGACTGACTGACTGACTGACTGACTGGCTGGCTGGCTGTTAGTTTGCATGTTAGAACCTGCTCTGGCTTCTGGATCATGCTTTGTGTGCCACTGATGGCTACGTGAAGGAATGCTAAAGTTTAAACGTTGGCACAGTATTGAACACAGTCATTTGGTTCAATCTATTTCTGTAGCTCACAAGAAAAAAACCTTTGAATGCACCTAACAAAGTAAAGTTAAGGACTTACAGAATTACATAAAGAAAGAAACAGCAAAACCTATTTTAACAGAACACATTTGTCCAGTTTGGTCCCAACATCTCTGAATCTGCTGGGTTTCCACAGAAGTTCTTGTCAGTTGTTGGCTGATCCTTCTTTGGAGGAAAATCAGTGTTGATGTCAGTTTACTTTGACCCGTCCAACCCTTTCACACTAAGGCTGAAACAAAGACCGTGGCCTCAGAAGGACACTAGCAGGGTGCTGGACTAATAAAGGTCTTTATGTAGAGGTTAAAAGAAACGGCTTCCTGTAATGTAGCTGTTGGGACGGTGTGTTTGTGTGCACCCGCCTCAGTTTAGCAGTAGGTTACATAACAGTTTTCATATTCAGTACATTCAGCAGTAAAAGATTAACACATGATTATTCTGCAACATCATTTTTATTTTCTTTGTTCTTTGAAATTGATGTTTTTAATCTTGATTAGTATAAAACACGCTTAAGCAATTGATTTGGATTTGACATGATACAGCAACAGGGAACCTGAAGGTGTTTATACTGTCAGACAACAGTCTGATGGAGCAGCTCAACTTCCAGATTCTTCCAGCCTCATGTCAAAGTGTTTTTGGACAATAATCCATCATTAGCTGTTTCCCTACATGGATTATTATATCTATTATTGTTATAGTAAAATACAAGTGATAAGATTCATTTTCTGGAGAAAGTGTTGATAAATATATCAAGATAAATATATCAAGTCATGGGATGAATGATGATTGTAACTTTATCGGTAGATCTCAGAGAAAATCCTCTCTGCAAATCATCTGTCTGCACCATCTTATTTATGTGACATATTTAAAGCTGCTGCTTCTTAGTGTCGTTAATTACAGGACAGTGTGAAGCTAAAACCAGTTCTGACTCAGAAACAAATATGTGCTGAAACTGTGATCAGCATGAGAACGAGCCTGTTTCCCGCTGAAAACTTTTGGCCACAGACAGAAGATCGACACCAACCTGTCCCCAAAACGACTTCCTCGTGTATGTGGCGTCCTCTGCTGGCAGCACGCAGGACTGAAACATCCAGGTTTGGAGGCTGTGATGGAGCCCAGAGAGGTCAGAGAGGGAGGCTGCTGATCCCACGTTAGTCCCCGATGCACTTGGCAAGAAATTGTACAATTAATATTTTTTTTTAATGTGTGTGGGCATCATCCTCATGATGATGATGATGATGATCATTATCATCGTCATTCAGAGGTGAGAACAGAGTCAACACGTCTCTGTGCCAAGACACAGACACACCATGAAAAATCATAAATAATCTCTGTGTTACAGTCTTCAAATATACACTGTACCTTTAAATTATATTCATATTAAATTTCACATTATGCCATATTATGCACTATAATGTACATCCAAGGTGGTACCTTTAAAAAATATTTAAACTCCTTTTTGGACACTGTTACATATTTTTATTTGTATTCAACATTTTCATTTTTCAGTCTATTAACACCCATCAGGAACCTTAGTCATTTCATTTTGTTCATATTTTCCTGTTTGTTTTCCTCCTTTTCTCATAGTTTTTGTTTCCAGACAAGATCTTTTCACAATCATTTTAAAAATTAATCTAAGAATATAGTAAAAGTAAAAGATAACGAACATCTTCTTGATTAGAAAGTAAACAGATTTGAAACTCATTTTAGTTCTAGTCTTAATTTCTCTGGTTAGTTTCTCATCCTGATCTCACTGTGCTGAAAACCTGCAAAACATTAGGCTCAAGACAGAAACATTATTACCTCCTTCACTGATGTGCAGTCACTTCTTTTTCAGATTTTATGGGGCACAAAGGGGACACGGACAAATAACTAAATGTAATAAATATCTGTTTTTAAATGGCAAATAAGAGAAAATGTTTTAGAAAAGCACTTTTTTTCCCCAAATTGTTTAACATTTTCTTTGTGTCTGTTTGGATCCCTTAACATTTGTACAGCAAAGAGAAACTTCAGAACGTGCAAAGACAAGAAGGCAACAACTGATCTGACCTGAAATGTCAGGAAAAACACCGGGTACTGTTGACACCAGCGTGATCTCGACCTCCTTTGTCTTGAAGACATCCAGCATGAACCTCACTTTTATGCATCAAACAGGCAGTGGAGCGAAAAATACGCCTTCACCTGAAAACACTAAAGGCTGACAGCGATCAGGTCATAACATCACAACATTTTCAAACGGATAAAGAGTTGGACAACAAAGCATTTGTACTGGACTGAACTCAGAGCCCGCATGGACCCGTCACGTGTGACCGCATCGCAGTTTTGGCGCCGTTGCTCATTCGTCCGTGTAGATTTGACAGAACGCTCTTGATAGCAGCAAATCCCTGCATCCTGCCCATATTTTTATGACCTCCCCCCCACATCAGTTTGCTGAGCAGTCATGGCAAAATAAACCAGACAGGGGATCACAGTGTAACTGAGGTTAATTTGTGCAACTATTCACATGATCAAGAACAGGCATTGTGCTGTAACAGAAAGAAATATGTTCACATTCAGTATCAGCTGCTTTATTTTGGGTGTGAAATTTACAAAAATGTTATCAAGAAACAGTTTGGAAGTCACTGAACTTTAAAATGTCACGCTGAGCAATAAAGAGTATTGGTGATATTTAATGGAAAAGACTTTAGTGTAACTGTCAGAAAGTGACCTCAGGGACTCAGAGATTCATTCATGGTCTGTGATTCGTATTTAAGCTAAGTTATGTGAATTTAATCTCAGTGTCTTGTGTTTAGCTCCACATCTCACTGTACTCAGCAACAAGGATTTACACAATAAAGTGAAACAATAAATGACTTGATTAATTGTATTTCACCTCAATGACTTGATCCCAGCGACAATTTGGTACAAAGTTAGAGACTTAGGGAGCAGTTGTATTCACTCTTTAACATTATGGACACATAGACATCTACAGTAATTGTACTGTATTATTTGTATGGGACCATCGTCATAAACCACTATGCTATGATATTAAAGATTCACAAGTTTCACCTGTATTCAGGTTGAATGAAAATGTGAATGAAAGCAGTTATTTCGTAATGTGAGTGCAACTACATTTTTCTTTACTAACTCGACCTGGTGCTGTCAGAAAATAGGATACTTTTACTCCACAGCTGCTTTTGTGTGTAAAATGTACAAAAGTTAGAAATTAATTATAAAATTAATTTGTAGTTGTTTGAACTACAGTTACATTTTAACAGAGAACAGCATATTTCATTGTCAATCTTTATCATTTTATGCGCATAAGAACGACCTTAACATGAAGGTGTTTTCAAATAGGACCTCAGTGACTCGTATTTGACCTCGGTAACTTGTACATGATGTGAGTGAAAGCGATTAGATCGCATTAAGCTGCTTTTTTTAAAATTGCAAAATACATGGTGCAGATGTGCAGAGTCAAACCGCATTATTTTGAACTGATGACCTAAGATATGAGCTGCCAAAAGTTCACACAGGGATTTAAAAGGATTTACAACCATGATTAAATCTCAAGATGTTAGATTTTCTTTATTCCCTTTGTTTGAACATACTTTCTGTTTGCTGCTCATGATATTTACATTATTTCCCATTCAGGAATGTAGACTTAAAGTAATCTCTAAGCTCAAGATAACTGACACAACTTTTTCCAACGTAATGTATGTGTGACAAATGATAAGTGTGAGAGAAAAGGCATTTAAGGATTTCTGATTAATCAGCGAACATTATTCAAAATGAGCTTTTTGAAAACTATAGCTTCAAATATTGATCACGAAAATGTTTCAAATTGAACTGAAAATCTATTAATTATTATAATGTGAATATTATTAGAGGAACTGAGTACATTTACTCTACTTGTACTTTTATGCTCTGTACTGTGTATTTTAGTCTCCTACCAGAGATCATTTCAGAGGGAAATCGCTTCAGTCGCACATTAACAAACACTACAACCACGTTTCCTCTTTGTGACTGAAATGTGTGAATCTTCATGTTCTTCATTAAGAGGAGCAGAGAGTGTTGGATGTTGGAAAGTCACATCTCGCTCTTCTTGAAGTTGCGTGTTAGTCTGGGCTAAGTTTGCACAGAACGGGGGCTGAACATTGCGGTGTCAAGTAATCGCTGTGGAAAACAGTCAGTCCGTCACATAAAGGACGTGAGGAAACATCCTAGACCCCTTTTCAAGACGCAAAACCCCCTGAGAGCTACAGCTCTGTTGTCCTGTCTGCCTGCGTCCGCATGTGTCTCTGCATGTCCTGGCCCAGGTATTAATAGTTCTGCAGGACTCATGTGACCCGAAAACATAGATTTTGGCTCGCAGCAGTGACGTCACCGAGGCTCACGCACAGAACTCCACTGCGTTTTTTATTTCTTTTACCGTTTTTAGCGTTTTCTTCGTTTCTACTCGTCTCCACTTGCGCTCACACGTGAAAAGCTTTAGCGGCGACTATTTCCGTCCTGAAAAGCTCATTAAGAGACTAGACCGACTGCAGCAGTGTGTGTGTGTGCGTGTGTGTTTATTTGCGTGTGTGTGTGCGTGAGACGGGTGGAGGTGTCACGGAGGCGCACGAAGCGGTGAAAGTCGAATTGCAGCGCGGGCTGAAGTCGCTTCCGGTGCCTGTCTGTCCCTCTTTATCTGTGGGTGTCTACCTGTCTCCCTCCTTCCCTCCCTCTCTCCATCTGTCTTCATCCTGTCGGTTCGAGTCGCCATTTCTGCTTCACAGGACGTCAGGCTGTCGAGCACAGAACCGGGCCGGCACCATGTTGACGCTGCTGACTTCCATGTATATGGTGGTTCGGGCGTTTTCCTCGCAGGTGAGTTGAAATCGGCTACAGGCAACGCAGCATTACGGGTCAAACACGGAGCTAAACTTTATCACCGCTCCCGAAATGGGCTCGTTAACACACGTGTGTGTTAGTTACTGTATGTGAATCGCATGATGCGCTTCCACGCGGGCCTTTTGACACTTCAGGTGTCAAAATGGCCGCCGGAGCAGCACCTTGTTGTGAGTGGAGGAACTCGGCTCGTTGACTCGTTTTCTGACCCTGTCATCTTTAATTCAGTGAGAGTCGTTTCTTCTTGGCAGCTTTGGCAAAGGCTCAGCGCCACGGTGAAGCCAGGCAGGGTAAACAATGCGGCTTCCGGTCCGAGTGTTAAAAATAAAAGCTCAGACTCTTTCATATCAGGTTTGGTAAAATAATGCAAGCAGCAGACACCGTTACAGATACATGCATTGAGCATCATTTAATTCATTTTAGAACAATATGTAAAAACATAAATACACGTTGAAAAATTGTGTGACTTTACAATATTGATTACTGAGCAGCCCAAATAACATGGAAAGAGATATAAATATAGAGATATAAAACCAAGAAAATCAATCCACTTATGATGTTGGGGAGGCTGAAGCGTATCCCAGCTGTCACTGGGTAAAGGTACACCTTGGACAGGTCTCCAGGTTATATCAGGCCCAACACAGATTCACACCTACGGGCAATTTAGAGTCGCCAATTAACCCAACATGCATGTCTTTGGTCTGTGGGGGGAAGCCGGACAACCCCGAGGACACCCACACAACCACAGGGAGAACATGCAAACTCCACACAGAGAACCTGCAGACAGCAGGTAGATTCGAGTGGGGCACCTTCTAGCTGTGAGGCAGCAGTGCTAACTACTCCACCGCTGTGCTGTCCCAGAAGCAAAATGTCCTCAAAGAGAAACATAACATAACTAGAGCTCCAAATTATGCAAGACCACTATTTATATCACCTCAAAGACACAAAAGGGTCAACAGTTCAATAATTGCAAACAATGCAAACCTACTGTGGAAACATTCCAAAGATATTCAAAGCGATGCAAAGAGTATTTTGAGAACTACAGCATGATGTTGTCACTGTAACTGCCTTATTTCCAAAGCGTCTCTTAACCTTAGTAAATGGTGCATTTAATTGTGAGCAAAACAAAATTACCATAAAAAAATTTAAATGAAGCGACAATGTTTGAACTTTTATTTTGAAGGTTGAGTTATTGCTCTTCCGACACGGTTCCGTGCATTTGCGCTGCCTTGGTGCAGCAATGCAGGCTGCGGATTATCAGCACCTCGGCCAGTTCCAGCCTGGCTTCCAGCAGCACAGAACTGCAGCTCCGGATGCTTTTACTGAATTTGAACCAGCAAACAGATCCAAAATGGCCGCTGGTGTCATTCGTAGACTGAAGGATGGACAAAGGTGATTGTGAATGAACCTCACCTCACACATAAGCCACTGATTCTCAGCTGTTCTTTAACAACTAGCAGCTGGTTGACCTACACTTCATGGCCAAAAGTATGTGAAAACACTATATATAGTCTGATATTTGAACATATGATTCCAAAACCACATGCTCTTCTCTAATCTGCAAGATGTTGGACCCTGCAGGCTGCTGCTGGGTGTTGCATTGATTTGGGGTCATTTTTTAAGAACTGCCCTCACGAACTGAGAGTTAAGAAGTCGCTTGCTGAGCATGAGCAATACTTTTTTCTTGATTTCCTGTTCCTTGCGGCCAAGTGCAAAAGTCCTTTTTTAAGGTAATTATAGCATCGATCACAATTAAGAATGTGAAGCTACATTTCCCCCAATACCCAAAACGGCATGACGTCAACTCTACGTATCTAATTTTTTATTTTCATGTACATTGTACATGATCGATCTCCTATTCTTCATGAATTGTTTTGGATTAAGTGGAGAGTGGTAGTGTCCAAAGATAGCAATAAAATTAATAACCCTGCATTAGTTATTTCTCTTATCACACAATCTTTGATGCCGACATGTCATCTGGAGTCAGCACTTAACCCAAATGCATTTCTTTGGACTGTAGACGGACGCTTTAGTAGCTGGAAGAAACCCAGACAGACACAGGACGAACAGAGAAAGGCCCCGTTCTACAGGTTCAGACCCAAGACCTTCTTGCCATTTAGGTGACAGTGCTAAACATTGCACAGAAAACGGTTTTTAATAGGTTTTAGGAAATGTGATCAAACACTTATATCGTCACAACTTATTGACCTGAACGTTTTACCCATCTGCTCTATAAATGTCAGCAGACCAGACGGCTCGGCTCCACACAGATTTGCCTCCTGCCAGGCTGCAGATCAACTTAACGACCTGACAAGTTCCTGTCGTCTGGGAAGTCGACTTAACTCTTGATTTCCTTTTCACCTCTTACCCTGATTGGAAAACGGTCAAAGTAACATTCGACGTAATCCACAGGAACTTTCTGTGACCTGTTTTCTACCTTATGAGAAAGAGTTGTGTGAACTTTAGTAGAGTAATTGGAGCATTTTTTCTCTAGTCATTTAAAACCCAATTTCCCAGGAAAAATACAAAGGGACTTGAACTTTATTTGACATCACGTTTTGTTGTAAGCTCTTGACATTTCATGGCAGAGGCCCTGGCTCCAGACATCATCAGAGGCTGCTGATGAGATGGTCAACTTTCAAAACCTCAGTCAGATGTTGTTAAATCAAAGGTTGATCTTTTTTGGAAGCCCACCTTCTTTCTTTATCTCATTGTCTTAACCACTGGCTGTTTCCTAATCCTAACTACTCCTCTTTGCTGCCAACCACACCATCTTCATCCTAACGTCTTATTTGTCTTCAACCGCTGTCTGTTCTACTGTTTTATGGGGCCTGTAATTGACTTAAAGGATCATTTAGTAAAGGTGCTCAGCTACCGACAGCACAGCAATGGAGTAAATACTTTTCCAAGCGTGAGGGTCACAGCTGTAATGGTGCATGAAACTCATGTTTGGGAACAGTTTGATTGTTTAGACACCAAGTAAGCTGTGATAATCTACATCCCATTGTGTGGAAATGTTTTCAAAGTGTGGTCAAGAAAACTTCTGCATTCTTGAAGACGTTCCAGGATCCATCAACAGGTCCCAGGAGCTCTTGATAGGTTCCTGGAAGTTCTGGAGGGGTGCAAAGGGTCACTGAGATTCTTCCAGAGGTTCACTGTATCTTTATGTGGAACGCAGTGGTCATTGAGGAAGCATCATTGGAAAAGGTTTCAGGAACCTCTGAGTATATTTCAGGAGTAAGAAAGGAGCTTTTGGGTACATTTGTAAGGGCACCAATGTTTTTAGTTCCATTCGGTTCTTGAGTTCCAGGAAACTTGATAATGTTGTATGAGTTTATCAGGAAAAACCATGAAAGGTTATGAAGTTTGTGATGGGGTTTCAAGGGACTGTCAGGGGTTTTCAGGGTCCAAGTGTGCCTGGGGGACTTTAGTGTTCTTAGGCATCAAGGGTACTTTTAGTTTCAGGGAATGTTCCTGGAGTTTAGATTTTTGTCCTGCAGGTTCTTAAATTTTTTTTAAATGTTTTTCATAATGTTTTATTCTGAAGTTTGTAGCAGCACAGTTTAAGGGGGAGCGAGAAAATCCGAAGAGAGTTTAGAGGAGCTTGCAGTTATTCTTTGGGATTTCCACTAGTTCTTGACACGATTTAGGGTCCTCGTTGGATTAGTAGTTGATCTTAATGAGTTTTTGGGCCGAGCGCTAAGAATGTTCTGATAGTTGTGTGTAGGGGATCATGTGTCTGTAATTATAGCAGTGTATATGAGTATGTAGTGGTATTATATATTCTAGCAAATGTAAGAAAGCAAAAATCTGACTGAACATTGTAGCATCAGCGTGTACTTAAAGAGCAAAAGTACAAGTTATGAGAAGTAGAAATATAAAGTAGCATAGGAATATTCCAGTTAGGCAAACTAGCCTGCCACAAAGTTATATTTAAACTGTACTTGGTTACATGGGGGAGGCTGTAGATCAGTTGGTTGACCACAGGGTCAGTGGTTCGATCCCCAGTTATGAGTATATGTCAAAGTGCCTCTGGGCAAGACACTGACCCCCTAGCAGCCCATTCCCCTCCCCAGCTGTGCAGTGTGGGTCCAAGCCCAGTAGAAATAGAGGAGGGTTGCGTCAGGAAGAGCATCCTGTGGAAAAACTGTGCCAACTCAACATGTGGACAACGATCCGCTGTGGCGACACTGAACTTACGGAATAAGCCGAAAGGACAAAGTAAACTACACTTGGTTACATGTATTTCGTTGCTTTCCACCACTGGAGACAGAAAAATAGGTCAGTGTGTGCGGTCCCCGTAGTGGACACGAGGTGTCGCCAAAGGCAGCTTCTCACTTGTCAAATAAAAAAAAACTTTTTCGGGGGAAAAAAAATCATCTGCCCTATTTGGCGCCGGTGGGCGCGGTTCGACCAGAGCGATGCATTATGGGAGATGGGGTTCGATTTGCCCAAACACACTGCGTTAGTGTCTTAAAATGACTACAAGTCCCGTTGTGAGTGTCTGACGAGTCGTGTCAACCCTGTCTTTGTAATACACACGGATAGAGGTGACCCTGCGTCCAGTCCGACTCAGAGCAGGAGAACAGGCGTCTCACAGTCGAAGCATCTTCATCCGCAGACAAAATGGTAAGATGGGTCGTTAACTGCGGGCGGACTTTTGTAAAAATGACAACGATAGCTCTTTAATTTAGTGAACGTTTGTGTTCATTCAAATCCTGTGTAACGTCAGAGGTCTGTGCGGCTGACATTAGCAAGACGGAAGCGTCATAAAGTGAAGTTGGAGCCAAATTAACGCTAATGTTACTTTCGCTGCTGTGGTGGAGTTGACCGTGTTTCACTTAACGCTGCGGGTCCCGGTAGGAGCCAAGGGCACCGCTGCGTGCAGGTTATGGCGCAGTTACAACACGGCCTGCAGGTGACCCGCACCTGGAACGTTAACGTTGGCTTCTGCGGCGGAGATGTTTGATTTGTTTCCGCCGTTTGAACCATCGACTCCTCCGATGAGCGTTCATGCATCTGCCTCCATTTTAATGAAGGCAGGCTGTGGCGTGGCGTCACGTTATGTCACCGGCTTGTTGTTTCATTCAGGCGGAGCTGCCAATCAGGGCCGGAGCCAGAATCTCACTAACATGGAAATGGACCGTTTTCAACTTGTACCATGTCTCAGTATGTTGTAAATAGAAAAACTGTAAAATCATGCTATGGTACTATTTTTCTCTTTTCCTTTATTTTGACAGATGGATTTCATGTTTGATAGCAGCTATTTAAGATAACATCTAAAATAATATGCAAAGACATGGCTCCCAAATCTAGTATGCACTCATTCTGTATTGCAAGCTTCCCACGGTTGAGTTTGGTCATAAATCCTGATTCATAATTCATAAAAAGGACATGCCAAGTTACAAAGAGGACAAGGTGCTTATACAACCTCACTTTAATTATTCATCTCTTAATTATTGGCTCTATTACAGTTAAAAACAAAAAACTGTTCCAACCAGCTCAGACCAACATGCTGGAATCTGCCACTTGGTTTCCTCCCTCTGTTAATAATCTTTTTCAGTTACACACATAAACCAGCCTGTTCGTTTTCCTCCAGGCTGAACCAATCCGTGTTGTGGTGACCGGTGCTGCTGGTCAGATCGCCTACTCCCTCCTGTACAGCATCGCCAAGGGAGATGTGTTCGGAAAGGACCAGGTAAGGCCGAGCTTTGATTATATAACAAGCCGCAGCAGCAAAGCCCTCTTTCCCCCAGAGCTCCATGCAATGCAATTTGTGGGGCTTGACTGTTATATAATGGAATCACCATGAATAAAGTATTTATTTTGATGGCGACATGTGTTCAGCTTAATGCTTCCCTGATCAGTGATGAACAGGAAATGAAAAAGAAACGTGACTTTAAGACGTAAAACCTTAGAAAAAGGATCTTAAAAGCAGAGATTTGTTTTTCAGGCCATTACAGCTGTGTACTCAGCTAAATATGTGACATGTCATTTCCATGACAACAGGCAAACTTCTTAAAGACAGTTACGTGATGTCATCGATGACGTCATCAATACACTTATACATACACTTTTTAATTTACCTAACATTTCAAGGAACTGACTACAGAAAAAACAAGAGCAGAACAACCACAGAAAACTCCCATTGGCTCATACATCAGTTGTTATCAGCTTGCCTTGTTTCATCGTAAAGGTCTTAGACAAAATGCAAAATCCCACTACTTTACCTGCAGTTATGCAATTTATGGAAATCCTAGATGTGTCCTGGAATTTACAAATTTGTTTCCCCATGTCATTAACATTGTAAAAAGGCTAAAAAGTGTTTTACATAAAAATAATTGTCTAATTTCACATTACGCTAGAAAAACATGCCTTGAGTTACAAAATAAATGAAAATTGACAAGGAAAGTTGTATAATAACCTGTTGGATCCATAAAGAAGTGTTTCCTTATACTGGTACAAGTGTAATGGCCCGTCATGGTCATGCCAACACCTACACAACATTTTTCTATCTAATGATGTCACATTCGCGACCAATTGTTGGTTGGTACAAAGGGCTCAGAGAGCCGTTCTTGTTAATATTGTGCCCAAGTTTCCCTGCCTGTCCTACATCCACTCCACTCCTTTTTTTTTTTACTTGCAGAAGCAGCAAAACTGTTTAGCGCAATGATCCCACGATGGTGGAACGAGCACCAAACTCTGCACGCTCAACTGAATCTCTCCCAATATTCAAAAAACTGCTAAAAACACAACTCTTCCGAGTCTTCCTATGCACTTAAATCTCTTTTTAAAAAAAAAACAAAAAAAACATTCTGCTCTTTCTCGCACTTGCATGTCGTGAACTGTGAACAATTTTCTGATCGGACTTTGCTTTGATGTTTTCTCCTTGACTTAGATTCTTGCTGCCTTGTACCTCACTTGTAAGTCGCTTTGGATAAAAGCGTCTGCTAAATGACTAAATGTAAATGAGAAGCAGCCATTGCAAAGAGATCGTCGTTGTTGACTAACGGCTGTAGGATTTGTCTGTTGCTGTTCTGAAACGGACCATTTATTTGACACATAGTGTTTGTTTGCATGCAACTACCTCTTGTTAACATTCACTTTGTTTTGCTTGACCCTCACGTGGAATTTACCAATCAAAGGTGCTGCAGTAGAACTAGAAATACCCCAAAGTTGTTTTTTTTATGGTGGTGCACAAAAAAGCTCTATTATCCTCTTTCCACCGTACCTGAAAAAAGATGTTGAAAACCGTATTGTAGAGAATGTTCAGCTTGTGAGATGTGGAAATGATGACAAAGGTTTTTACTTGGTTGAGTTTGTGTAAAGCTTGAAAAACTGGATTCACTGTCACAATTTAAAACATAACCTTTATGCTTCTCTGAATGTAACCAGATGAGACCTTGAAAGTCATTGAAAAGTCCTTGTATTCAAAGCAGGCGTTTATCTGTACTACATATCTTCATCAACTGCAAGCTGCACTTGTCACATGCATCAAGTTTAATCATTAGTGCAGATAAGAGTTTATGTACCGACTGGTTTAATGCAGTAAAAATGGTTCCATGCAGGTAATGGATTTGTCACTGATGGCTGTGTTTCTCTGTCTCATTAGCCAGTCGTTTTGATCCTGCTGGACATCCCCCCCATGCTGCCGGTGCTGGATGGAGTAGTCATGGAGCTTCAAGACTGTGCCCTCCCACTGCTGAGGGGTGAGTCAATAAAATGTGAGAGAGAAGTTCTGTTGTTGTGGAGGAATTAGGCCCAAACTCTCTCTTTAATAAAATTAGTAGGTGCATGTTGTTTTGTCCTTTCAGCTTCTCCTGTGGGATCAGGGTATACATTTAATCAGATTATTATCATTGTTAGGTTCAGTTATTAGTGATTTATGTTGTAAATCTTATCTAGAATTAAGTTGTTATTGCTTCCTTGGCTACACCTGCTGATCTGTTGTTACATAGAAATCGATTGTTGTAGTATCTCATGATGAAGCACAAACTTTCTCATCTATAAAAGAACCTTTATCAGTCCAAGCTGTGGACAAACTATAGCAGTGCATCCTCCTGTCAGCCACAGTTATTGGTCTCTAATACCCTACCTAGAGACACGTCCTGTCTCTGCTGCTGTTGTGAGGGAGGTGGAAGGAGTGTCTAAAATAAGGTTTCTGGTTGGCTGCCATTTAAGGGAGCACAGCATCAGAGCAGCGGTGGAACAATGAACAGAAGAGACCTGAACCCTGACTGAAGTCCGGACTGATAGCAGGAATAACCAAACGCTAACTTATCGTCAGGATCAGTCGAGGCAGCAGGAGTTTATCTGAGAGCCTCTGCAAAGAAATCATTTGACATTAATAAACAGCGTTTCAGTCCTGATGGATGTAAAGGGTAGAGTGTGAATCGAATGTGTTTGGATGTTCACTAAGGACAACTCACAGAGAGGGTTATCAGAACATCAGTTTGTCCTTGTCAAGCAGGACAACCTCTGTTCAGACCTAGTAACTAAAGCTGCAGCTCAGCAGGTTATTAATGTATGACTCGATTTTGAGACTTCAGCTAACTTGATTCCCAAAAGTTGCATAATTTAACTTTAAGATGATTTTTGTAGACTGGGATCAGCTTCCATAGGATATGTGCACTCATACATGCACATCTCCAAGTTAAGTCAGAGTTTTGCATTTATATTCATAGCATCAGTAAGGAGGTGGACATGGGAGAAGAGAGGGTAGCAGTCAAAGCCTGGACGCTGCTATTATGTATAATGTCCTATAGTCACATTCAGTTATAACCACAGACAGTTTGTGGAAATTATGGAGAAATATGTCTGGAAGCACAGCTGTAGGGTTTAACATCGGTCTGGCACAGCAATCATAAAAATACACTAAATAATGTGATAAATACATAAATTAACTGAGTGTGACCACCTCCTTCCCACAGAGGTCATCCCCACTGACAAGGTGGAGGTGGGCTTCAAGGACATTGATGCTGCCATCTTGGTGGGCTCCATGCCTAGGAAGGAGGGCATGGAGAGGAAGGACCTGCTGAAGGCCAACGTGGCCATCTTCAAGACGCAGGGAGCCGCCCTGGACAAGTACGCCAAGAAGACCGTCAAGGTGAGACTTTAGTCCTTTTTGTTTTTTCATCTTATGAATTTGGTAAATGTTCTGCTTCTGTAGTGCTTTAATGCAAAGCACTTTACAATGTTACTTCTCATTCACACACACACACTGATGATGGCAGCTGTCACGCAAGATGCTCATCTGACTCACCCTGAGCAACTTAAGGTTCACTATTACCATAGTTCACTATTGTCATTATGGGCTGTGGACAGCCGCATTGCAGACTGAGCTACAGCCGCTCTTTGTTTGGTAGGAAGTGTATAGAGACATCGTCTGCTACTTTGAGACACTTTGGCAGACTGCGGCTGATAAACACAAGGAAATGAAAGCGCTGACACAGCATCATTCCCCGGATAAAACAGCCTTTTGTTTTTTTACAACGCTGACTCTGTCACATTTGCTCTGTTTCACCACTGAACATCTTTCAGAGCAGCTTCAGGTAAACAGCAGCTCTGCAAAGCTGAGGATCAAAGTCCCTCTGTGCTTTGTGTACTCTGTAGTCAATGCTTACAGTGTGCAGGTCAGCAGGAGGGAGTGTAATGACCAAAGTCCTCAGTCAAGCCCAGCGTGGTGAAAGAGCTTGTGTCTGAGGTCA
Source organism: Channa argus (assembly GCF_033026475.1). NCBI lineage: Eukaryota > Metazoa > Chordata > Actinopteri > Anabantiformes > Channidae > Channa > Channa argus. The sequence goes on from NC_090199.1 coordinate 1,743,032, forward strand.
AAGGTCAATGCTTCACATGCAGCGAATTTTTGGAGAAAAGGAAACCTCGTGCTCTTGACCTCTGTGGGAACTTTAAAGTAATATTACACCTGAAACTCTCATAGAACATTAATAAGATTAGTTGAAATGCTTTCTTAGGAAACAACAACCATCTACCCTAAATGTCCGAGTGCATTTAGAAAAGCTGTGTTGAGCTGTGCATTTAGACAGCTCAAGGCTCTGGTCCCTTTAGAGGCAGAACTGTTTCAAGCTTATTCCTCAAAGCTTGGCTTTCACCATGTCCACACATTTGGATCACAAGTTTCTCTTCCCCAAAGACAAAACTAGCTATGGTTATGGGAAAATGACAAAAATTGGACTTATGAGGATATTGATTCCACATTTTGTGCCAACTACAAGTTACTATAGCTTCAAAGTTTCAGATTTATGTGCATTTTACTAAGATCATTTATTTTTTTAATGTATTTTTATATGTAGGTGTGTTTCAAAAGGTGAAATGGCCTTTGAATTCCCTGTATTTGCCTAATAGCAACAACAAAATGAAATGTAAATAAATCAGCACAGATCTGTGACACTAAGTGTATAATGTTATTTATATCTGAATGAAACAGGAAAAAAAAAACAAGAACAAAGTTGAGCAAATTTACATATTTACATCAGTCCTTCTCACTGTGTCTCTGTCCTGTCAGGTTCTGGTGGTCGGAAATCCAGCAAACACCAACTGTCTGATCGCCTCCAAGTCTGCTCCATCCATCCCGAAAGAGAACTTCTCCTGCCTGACTCGACTTGACCACAACAGAGCCTGCTCCCAGGTGCGTGCACACATCTGTGTGTCTATAATGATGAAATTAGTAGCATGACACATTCCCCTGAGCTTAGCAGCCCCTGTAAAACAGTGAGGGCCAGACACTGTCTTCACTTTAAAGGTCTAAGAATCTAGTAGGACCCTACAAAAGACACCTGAGGAATAGCACATATTATACTAATAATTCATATCTGATCTTATAATATAAGAGTAAAAGATCTACTTAGAATCTTTACTTCACACTTGTTTTGACTGGTATCACCACACATTTTGTAGTGTTCACGTTTGAACAACTCTAAATTTTGCATCAAAGGTTCCTGAATGTGTGGTTGCAGTGTAGAGCGCCACCTGCTGGATGTTATGTTCAACTGTCGTCTCATTTCCATCACTTCCATTAAGACAAATGCAAGCAACTATGAATGAGTAATAATGGAGCACATCTTAAACTCCTATAAAGAAACAGCTTTGCAGGTTTTTGCATTTGGAAGCAAGTGCATTTATCTCCTAAAATAGAGCTGAATGATACTGTGTGTTCTGAAATTAAATAGAACAACTTTGTTTCTGATAATTCCACTCATTGCTTGCAAAAGAAACGCTGAATGACCCTGCTGTGTCTGTCCCTGGCCTGCAGGTGGCGATGCGTTGCAGCGTGTCCTCAGACAGCGTGAAAAACGTCATCATCTGGGGGAACCACTCCTCCACCCAGTACCCCGACGTGCACCACGCCAAGGTCAACATCCACGGCTCCGAGTTGCCCGCCTACGACGCCGTCAAGGACAATGCCTGGCTAAGAGGAGACTTTATCTCAGTAAGTGTTCCACACGCTCCATCTGGGTTCACTGTGAAAAGGAAGCTAAAGGAATTTGTGAACTTGAAAGATTTTTGAGTTGAATTTTGAATTTTGCCTCAATAGGACAGAGGACAAAGATGGGGGGTGGGGGGGGGTATCGCCCATCGACAGTTCAGGGATCACCCAGATCCTGCACCTACACCAATTATTATAATTTTTTTCAGGTTTGTGCTTTCTGTTCTCTTTTACAAACAGCCACCTTTTTACGTCCCTCTTGCAGACTGTGCAGCAGCGCGGTGCAGCTGTCATCAAGGCCAGGAAGCTGTCCAGCGCCATGTCTGCTGCCAAAGCCATCTGCGACCACATGAGGGACATCTGGTTCGGCACCAAGGAGGTGAGTGCGGACGGGGAGGTGCCCACACACGCTAGCAATGCTCTCCAGGCCTGGATATGTTCTGAAACGTGTAACACGAGGCACAGGGAGCACTGAAGGTTCTTAAAGGAGGAAGATAATCTACACATTAATGTAAATCCTCAGCACATGAAATCCAGCCTGAAAGTTTGGGGGCTTTTAGCACCAGATTAATGCCAGTATATTAGTGTTTTACACTGAAGATGCTTTGACTTTTATGCCAAACTGGGATTTGTTTTGTGAATTTTGAAAGTTGGGATGGAAAAACCTGGGATGGGATTTGGAGCATGTTGAGAAAACAAAACTGTCACACAAACAAGATAAATAAACCCAAACCCAGCTCAGCTGTATTTCCAAAGTAGTTGCACGAATGGTGTCTTTGATTAGTGGTTTCTGCCGGACATATTGTTTTGGACTGAAACGTCATATTTCCTGCTCACAGGGTGAGTTCATCTCCATGGGTGTGTATGCTGCTGGAAACCCCTACGGCATCCCAGAGGATCTTATCTACTCCTTCCCCATCCAGATCAAGGTGAGGTTGTTTAATCAGCTGTGGATCACGTGAAACACCTCAGGGACATATGACCTTCATGTCTGAAAATGAATTGTTAAACAGCTACCTATCTACAGTACAACCTGTTGCAAATAAAGTCTTTTTCCAAAAAGTTGTTGAAAGGATTGTCGAAAATTATAAATCTGAAAAAGATTTGTTTATTTTGAATTTGAAGCCAGCAACATGCTTTAGAAATCGTGGGTCAGGGAGATGTTAACCATTGTGCATCACCTCTTTTGAGAACTCTGTTTAGGAAGTGCCAATGATTACATTACATTATTATGCCACAACTCATACTTGATAAAAGTAATAAGGGAAAGTGACGGGCATATTTTGTCCCCCACAGAACAAGACCTGGAAGGTTGTTGAGGGGCTGCCAATCAATGACTTCTCCAGGGCCAAGATGGATGCCACAGCAGCCGAGCTGGTGGAGGAGCGAGACACCGCCCTGGACTTCCTGTCCCAGTGACTGCTGGCCCCCGCTGGCCAACAGCAGCGCGTAGATCCCCTAAAGCCTCGCTGCTCGCGGCTCTAATGACGAAGCCCTCCACTATTCTAACCGTCTCAGCTGGTGTCTGTGTGTGTGGGTGTGTTTGTGAGTGTGTATCACTAGGCCACCTCCTCAGGTTGTCAGAAAACCTGTTTTAAAAACCACAACCTGGCCTCCTCCATGTACAAGATACAGAGAAAATGTGTCCGTCAGTAGATGATAACACACACTAGCTCTCCTGAAACTGTAAGAGAACACGTGATCACCAATAAAACAACAATGAAACAGAACACGTTTGTGCTTTTTATTAACCTCTATCAGCGTTAACAACATCAGGGTTTTATTTGAACACGTTCTCCTGTTGTGAGCCCTAAAAAGGAACAAACCATTGATCTTTTTTTTAGGGTTTATTTAAAGTCAAAATCCCAAATCTCTACATATTTACCCCTGAACAGTTTTTTCTCTTGCTCAGAAAGGAAAGTAAATCTAAAAAACATTTAAAAATTAATCTCTTGGGAATTATAATTTAAAAGTTAAAAACAGGGAAATTGCCACTGTTTGACTACATGCAAAATGCGCACGTTTGCTTTTAATACAGTAAAAGAAAGATTAGCTTTGTTGGACTCCTGACGTGTGTTGTGCACGTGGGGGCAGTGGACACCTGAGGGGGTTTGTGTTTAAAAATAATTCAATTATTAAATTTCAACTGAAACAAATATTGGAGCAAAACTAAAATAATCGGTCGCCCGAACTTCAATACAAACGTTATTCCACTAAATGGAACCGACAGGAATCACCTGTCTGCAGCCGCAGATGAGACCTTCCTGAAGGGGCGAGGACGTCTGACTAACGGGAACTTTCGGCCAATCACCAGTCGGCTTTGACGTTCGGACGCGCGACGTCACTAGTCTTCGGAGACGCAGCACGTTAGGCTGACTGTCAGCGCCTCAAGCTAACAGCCGGAGGAAGATGAGTCCACAGCGCATCTAAACCCTTTAAACCGATTCTTTTGGTCCCAAACCCGAGTCCCCCGGGCTTGAGCGGCAGTTTGTCTCGAGCTAAGGTTGTCCCCGTTGTCCTCGGGTGTATTTGTACGGCTGTCCCGGTACTTTGACAGTGCCGTCAGGTGGGTACCAGCTCCCTCAGTCAGACCCGGTGGTTTGTCTCTTTGTGGGGGGGAAGCAAAACCACTGAACCGTGTGTGAACCGCATGAAGCTGCTTCTGCCCGGAGTTGCTGTGTTGCTGAGTTGCTGTGTTGCTGAGTTGCTGAGTTGCTGTGTCACTTGTCCGCCTTCACGCAAACACGCAGTGACAGCAGCGCTGAAGTTCGCTTCCGTTTCGGGATTAAGGGGAAATTCTTAAATTACAGGCGTCTTTTTGTTTTGCACATTGTCTTATTTTTTATGAGTCTTATACTATTTGACTTTTGTTTGTGAAAAAAAAAACACATTCACACCATAGTGACACGTGCCAAATCTGAATTTAATTATCAATTCAATTTAAGGAGACAAGGACTTTAAAGTTTCACAGTTGTGAAAGTAAAATACTCAAATTTTGAAAATGCAACAAATGTTTTTTTTTTATTTCCAATCTAGACAACAGGTCCAGATCATAATCCACTACAAATCAATGTTGCATATCTAGATTAATGACTTTTTAACGCAGAATTAGACTTTGGAAATATTTATCAATTTGTTAAAAACCTTTACAACAGGTTGATTTTCCCTCATCTAGACCCTCACAGACCAGGTGAAGATCAGACACCAGTATCCTGGTATATGCACAATTTTAATTTAAATCATGAAGAATCTGAGCAAACATTCGTTTATTCTGTCGATTTTCACAGAAGTAGTGAAACAAAGCCAAATGTTTTCTGATTCCATCCTCATAAACAAGACTAACTGATTTTCTATATAATAAGTTAGTCAGTAAATTAAAATGTTTTTGAATATTCTGGCTTTTTATCGATACATCACGTTCAGCTCTGCAGACTTACAAATGTTTCCTCTCTCATCACAAGTAGATGTTGTACTTTGACAGGTTATACACGTAATCATGTGGGAGACATCTTTAGCAATAATACATTGAAGATCTGGAATGTTGGTTGGAAAGAAGAAGGAACATTTACATTTTTACATTTAGTAATTTAGTCATTTGTCAGACGCTTTTATCCAAAGCGACTTACAAGTGAGGTACAAAGCAGCAAGAATCCAAGTCAAGGAGAAAACATCAAAGAAAAGTCCTATCAGAAAAGTGTTTACATTTCACGGGATGCGAGAACGAGCAGAAAGATAGTGTTGTTTTTAGTGCTTAGTGTGGAACAGCTCTGTTTTCAGCTGTTTTATGAATATTGGGTGTGAGTTTGCTGAGTGTGCAGAGTTTGGTAGCTCGTTCCACCATCGTGGGATCATTGCACTGAAGAGTTTTGCTTGGTGTCTTCTGTGCGGTGCTGAATTATATCTCAATGATGGGCTGCAGGTTTTAGTAAAATGCATTTTTTAGTATTTGCTTACATGTTTTTCTTGACTCAGTAATGCTGTTACATTTTTCTGATGTGTCTTAACAAACCTGGTTTTGTTCAATCAACTTTCCAAAACGCAAAAATTATAGATTTACTGTTTACCCAGAACAAAGCTATATTGATAATGCTCAAAGCCGAGCAGATAAAATCAGGGGCAGTGGTCAGGACAATTACACCACCAACTTACCCACAACACACACTGCGGGTGAATGAGTAGGGGGTGTGTGGGCAGGGCCTTGTATTGAGCTCAGGGTCAGAGCTGTAGGGCTGCGAGCTTCCTCTGAGTTGAGGATGACGAAGAAGCGTGTTGCTCTGTGACGGCGGCTGACTTTAGCTTTTAGTTTGGGACCACTTTTCAAGAAGTGCTTGGATCTCGCTGACACATCTGCTGCTTCCTTTGTACAGATCTTCTCGCTATTGTCTCTTGCTTGTAAGCGCTGCGGTAAAATGTCCCTTCTTGTATCTGGTAAGTTCACATTTATCACAGCTATGTATTTTTATCCTCTTTGACCTGGTGTTTGACTCCAGGAAAAAACAGAGACTCAAAGTTCATGTCAAACGTCTCAAATCTGCAAGATTTTATTCTGCTTCTCACACTTTAAACTGGTCCCAGAATTTTTAAAAACACAGTGTGTTAGGGGTCAAATTATTAGGGTCTAGGTGAAGGATCAGCTGCTGCTTTTGGAAGATCTTCAACATCTACAGTTTAGAAAACCCCAGTGAAACAAGTATTAGATTAATAGAAAAAACAACAATGGGCAAGTGATTGCATTAGAAAGAGAAATATAAATTATTTTAATATTAAAACTATTTCACCCCATAACTTTAAATATGTTCTGAGGCACTGAAATGCATTTTTAAAAAACGGTGGCCAAAGGTCGACTTTAATATTGTAAGAAAGCAGTTGTGTTGGAATATGACAGAAATTCTGTGTTTGTGTTTATGAATCACACAGTTATGGTTGATGCTAAGCAGTGAAAAGTGAAACGTGGAGTAAAAACACTGTAGTAATTTAAGTCAGACAATGTAGCTGTAAACAAACACCAGACCACGAATTGCCACTAGTCATTACCACAAGTCAAATTACTGGGCTGTTAACAGCAATCAAATCTGAATTTGTTTTACATAGATAAAAGCAGAAACCAATGAGCAGTGGGACAATAGAGTCTTAATGTGCTTGTTCATAAACTTTACCTAAATCAAAAATACACAAAGACAAATAAAAGACAGTAGGAAATACAGTAACACAGTTTAAAATGGAATAAACATTTTATTTATAGTATAAAAAGAAGGATAAGGACAATGCGTTAATCTGATTGTAAATATAATATTTCCATAGATTTAGATCCCTGTGTCTGATTGAAAATACATTTCTGTTTGCCAAAGCGAAGATAAGCAAAGTAAAATAAGCGTGAATCTGAGAGGTTGATTGAAAATAAGAACTTAAATGATCTGGAATATTTCCATCCAAAAGACAAGGAGTTAGATGCTGCAGCCAGTTTCAGACAACACATCCATGTGTTTGCTGCCTGTGTGTTGCAGACTTGACCAGAGGAGCAATGACAGAGTTCCAGGAGAAGCTCCGTCAGCAGCACGAGGAGTCGATGCACCGTGAGCTGGAGGCGCTGCTCGCTACAGCCGACAGAGCCGAGGCAGAGGTGGGAAGAGCTGTGAGAAGGTGTCAGAGCCCAAACATGTTTCTGAGATGCATCTGCTCTCACATTATGTGTTTTTCCAAATGAAGTCTTCAGTGTGGATCAGTGAACCACTGATTTCAGTGATGCACTTTGAACTGGACTCAAGTTGGCAACTAAATATTTAAAAGCCTTAAAGTTGGATTCTGTTACATTTATAGAACAAATATTTGCACATTAGGTCCATTAGGTCACTTAGACCCCAGTGGTGCAACATGAGGTGAACGACCCTGAGGTCCTTTAGAGCAGCACACACACACACACACACACAGAGCTGATCCAAGCAAAGTTGATTAAAAAGCCAAAGATATTGTACAAAAAAATAGAACCAGTGAGTCACAGTGTTCTTTAACTGCCATGAACACAGTTGTGGTTTATTTAGTCTCTGTCCCACTGCCATAAATACTCACTACAGAACCAGATTAATCCACCTCTTAAAATAGTTCTCAGCAAATGCATCCTATCATTTTTGAGTAAATTTGGTTAAACTACAGGCGTCAGCTGCTGTTCTGATTTTTGTTTGTGCACCGGGACCAGCTGAGAGCTCAGGCAGGGAGGGAAGACACAAAGTCCAGAAGTGAGAGAACACTTAGTTTGGAGCTTTTAATGAAGTGTGTTAAACACCTGATCGTTGCTTCTAAATGTCCATTTAGTGTCATCATCTGTTCTACTTACCGTTAACTTTACACAACCAACTATGCTGAAGTAAAAACGCTCCTTGTGTGATCGTGTAGTTTATTCTCACAGCAGAAGGTGATGTTTTATTTGTTCTGTTTCAGATCTCCAGAAAAGATTTTGATGGCTTCAAGAAGCTCTTCCATAGATTCCTGCAGGTCAAAGGTCCTTCAGTCGAATGGCCCAAGATCAACCGGCCCCCGGAGGACTCGGTGAGCCCCTTTTTAGTAGAGCCCAAGGTTTCATGTTGCAGTCTGAGGTCAGTGTTCTTACTGAGGCTTGGTCAGGCGTCAGAACAGCTTGGTGTTAAGTAACTTCACAGAACATCAGCCTCCAGGCGTCTTTAGGCCATGATGGCACAAGGATGATGGAGATTTGTGTGCATGCGCTAAAACGTTACAAATATTATCAATAAAAATAAAATCCACAGAAATATTTCAAATAAAACTATAATGAAACTCATGGTTACTTCAAACTGCAGTTTAAACTCCTCAGCAATTTGAAACCAACTGCTGTTTAATGTGTGAAGATGACTTTGTTGTGAACTGGTGCTACATAAAGAATGTTGGGAATCGAAATTGCTCATTTTCTCATCAGGGACTCAGTGAACACGACTCAGTGCGGCAATTAATTTTTCTTAGCAAAAAAAAAATTCCACCATGGCATCATCATATGAACATCTGCCACTAGAGGCCTGTTTTATTTCAAATTCTCTCCTGGCATCCTGTTCCTGAGGTTTGTCCTCATCTACCTAAAGGGAAGATTTGTCTAAATTTCAAGAGAGATGACTTTTCATATTATATACATTTATATATTAGTTTCCATTTAAAACTTGTGTGTTCCATCAGCGTGTACAGTAAGAGAATTATTTTACATGTGAAAAACCTCCCCCAGATGTTTAGATGACTCAGCTAAAAGTGGAGCTATTTTAACACAAGAAAGGCCGACTTGATCTAAAACCATTCATATACATGTTGCCTCCAAACTGGAACCTTTTCCTTCAAGGAGAACTGGAAACTGGATTATAAGATGGCATCGCTTTCATTCCTGTGAACATTATTCACTCAGCATGTTGAGGTTCTCTTTGGGAGGGACGAGGATGGACAGGATCAGGAATGAGGACATCAGAGGGACAGCTCATGTTAGATGTGTTGGAGATAAAGTCAGAGAGGACAGATTGAGGTGGTTTGGACATGTTCAGAGGACAAAACTGTGAATATATCAGTAGAAGGATGCTGAGGTTGGAGCTGCCAGGCAGGAGGTCTAGAGGAAGAGCAAAGAGGAGATTTATGGATGTAGTGAGAGAGGACATGAAGTTAGTTGGTGTGAGTGAAGAGGATGCAGAGGACAGAGTTAGATGGAGGCACATGATTCACTGTGGTGACGCCTGAAAGGAAACAGCTGAAAGGAAAAGATTATTCACTCGTCGTGTACTTTAAAACAGTGTGCACCGTTTGAATCTAATCTTTCTCTATGGAGGAACAATTTTGGAGTCTTATTATTATTATTAGTAGTAGTAGTAGTAGTAGTAGTAGTAGTAGTAGTAGTAGTAGTAGTAGTAGTATTAGTAGTAGTAGTAGTAGTAGTATATTGAGATTTGGCCAAAATTGCTTGACAGGTCCAGCTGTGTTACAGACTTGAGTCAGTCAGAGAATGTGGCACATGTTTTCATACTTGCCAACACAAAGTGAACTAAAGAACAAACACAACTTTTGTGTAGATGAACTTTTGCTTAGTTCATCTAATGCCATCAATTATGGAAGTATGGAAACAGAAGCTGTCCAACAAATCTAAAACACCCTCACCTCCTCCTCCATCTCGTCTTTATTTTACTCTGACTGATGCCAGCAGGCAAACTGAACGTGTACAGAGCTTGAATCCCAATCTGACGGTGCTGACAGCAGTCACATTGTCACATATGAATCAGATCCAGGACCATGAACAAAAGTGGCCCTGATTTGGTTTGTTCACAGCTCAGTGATAAAATCAAATCAGGGTGAAGAGATTGAATTTGGGTCGGGGTCTGTGGGACTGCTCCGTTAAATGGTTCAACTACTGCAGGATGGAGCCGAGCATCGTGCTTCAGAAACAAGCAAATGAAACCAGATCTGAGGACGGAGAACATTCCCGCCGGTCTATTTATCAGCACGCTGACATTTCACGCGCACGCACACGTTTCTCTCGTCTGTCTCCTCGGTGTCCCCAAAATAGCCGTCAGGGTGAAGGTTAGGACTAAGAATAGTCTGACCGCTGCAGCATTTGAAAGTCTGGGTTTAGGGCGGTGGGGTTGGGCAGACACTGACATTTGTCTCAAGGGGAACTGTGGACACTGCTGAACAGCTGCTAATCTTCAGATCCACAGCTCCACCCCCTCCCTCCTCTTACAGGGCCATTTTTCCACTCTGGACATTATCATAGTGAAATGAGTTTAATGAGCTCAGTCCATATGTTCTAAGCATTGGTACATTAACGTCCAGAGCTTCACAGTGTGTGTCATCACTCAGGGCAGCATAACATATGAGCTTTATCTGGTTCATACTGCTTCATGTTTGTAGTATTAGAAAGTATTTCTGTTGGGTTTCCCCATGTTTGCACAGTCTATTTTTTTATATTGGCATCAGAGTTTATTGTACTGATCCCTGAAAAGTCAGAGGTGACTGTTTGGCTCCCGGGGCCTTTTGAACACAGTCAGCAAACAGTTCCCTGCATTAACTGCTTTGACCACTAGGAGGTTTCACAGGCACATGAAGCTTCATCACTGCTCATTATGTGAGAATTGTGTTTTTGTTTTTTATTAAATATTTATCAGTTAAAATGATTTACACTGTAACCCATCACTGATGCAGCCTTTGGTGGAAGTTGTTAACTATCATATCATTACATCATTGTAACATTAACCTGACAGATATTAGTGAAGTCCTTGCTTTTTTTTTGTAGAGCGTGTGCTGTTCTTTCACGGGGGCAGTTCACTCTGATGACCGAGTTGTTTCTGCCCATTTTAGTTTTATTTACTTCTGATCAATAGAGGTTTGTGTTAGGAGCCAAAGTGTCCTCTAAATGTCCTCTACACAGGTGTGGCAGCGTGGTCACACTATTTAACCAGTCATACACAAGCGTGTTTGTTGGATGGTCCTTCCAGACGCACGGTGTCCATAAATACATGTAGGACGGTGTTGTCATGTGCTGCTGGGGAGGTTTTAAAGGTCAGAGGGAGACACCTGTCCAACACTGGGACTTTGCACATTTGGTTTTCCTCTGTCCTTTAAAAGATGGTTTAAATAAATCAGATGTGCAGATGCTGATGAATCCTCTGCGATCAGTCTGCTGCTCAACAACAGTTTGTAAGCAGTTTCTCAGGTGGGACTCACTTTGAAAATCACTGTCAGGTCTGTGAATTAGCAGCTGTTTACATGTCTGGCATCATTTAGTACTGAAGGAGAACAGTACTACTTTTACCAAGTATTTCAATAACTGTGGATGCAGGACTAAAAAAAACTGCAGCACAATACACAAAAGTGACTGTGCATCAGCCTGGTTTCAAAATAATTTAATGATAAAAAGTTAACTGATTAGAAGAAAAAAAAATTCCCCCCAGTTCCTGAGTTACAAAACAGACTCACTGTCCCTCTAAACCTCTTGTCACTGCTCGTTGCCTCATCAGATCCAGCCCTACGAGAAGATCAAGTCGAAGGGTCTCCCTGACAACATCACCACCAACCTCAACAAGCTCGCTGTGGTCAAACTCAATGGCGGCCTGGGAACCAGCATGGGCTGCAAGGGCCCCAAGAGTCTGATCAGCGTCCGCAGCGAAAACACTTTCCTGGACCTGACGGTGCAGCAGATCGAGGTAAAGACGCTCCAGACACCTCAACGGGCAGCTCTGAGAACTGAACCTCAGAGGATCACGTTTTCACCTGTGTTTCTGTTTTTCAGCATCTGAACAAAACCTATAACGCCGATGTGCCGCTGGTCCTTATGAACTCCTTCAACACGGACGAAGACACAAAGAAGATCCTGCAGAAGTACAAACACCACAGGGTCAACATCCACACCTTCAACCAGAGCAGGTACAGCACTCACCTGGGGACACACATGGGGTCTGAAAGTCCACATCCAGTCTCGTTCTACAACAGTTTAAAGTAAACCTGATTGTTGGGGTCTTTCACCCCCTCAGAAATATCTGAGTATGAAGCGCTGGTTGTTCTGTAGAACTGCTGTTTTTAACATTATAAGTAGTTTTTTATCACTCGTGGTCAGTATCACAGCAACTACAACATAAAGACCAACACAGTCACTGTGTCATATTGTGGAGGGAGGTGGAGCCAAGAAAAGTTAATATTTAATGTTTGAAATATGTTTGTGTCAGTTTACAGTGTTTACTGTCTCTGAATGCTGCACCTGAACTGCCACTGTAACTACTTCATCTTCAGTCTCACATTTTACGGTCATAAAGATTAATGCCAACACAATAGTATATTCTACTTCAAAACCCTTTGTGCTTTCTGAAAAACACGCGCAGCTTCACGTTGTGTAAAAAAAATTATTTTTAAAATCAGGAATCATATATGTAAACAAGCTAAATCTTACACAGATTGTAGAATAACCAATGAGTTTTGGCCTATAACCTTCATCAGGGTCTGTTATAAGATGTTTAAAAAGAAAAAACACCAATTGTAAACAGGCACATATATAATAGCAAGAAAAAAAGTCAGTATACAGTACAAATGAGTATGAAACCAACAAACACACACACATTTGCACTAAGGTTCATGTTGTTGCACAGTGTTACATCAGTAGTATGACTGGATATTACAGTGGGAGCAGCAGAGAGAAAAGATCACTGTCACTGAAGGAGCTGTGTCATACAGGGGGTGGGACTCGATAGCTTTCCTACCATCCTCCTTTCTCCTGTACCGTGTCCAGGGGGCATCCACAGGACTGTGCTGGCCTTCCTGATCCACCTATCCATCCTCTCCCTGTCTGCTGTAGAGCAGACCTGGTGGCCACCATTGATCTTACTGGAGCGTTTACAGTAAAGTGCTGTGACTGCTGGCTGTGCTCAGTGTTACAACACTTTAGTAGAAGTATTTTCTAAGAATGTAAATTTCTGTCTTTTGAAATTCTAACTAGTCTTAATATTGTTACACAGGTATCCTAGAATCAACAAAGAGTCCCTGCTGCCAGCTGCCAAACACATGGGGATGAGCGGTGACAACGCGGAGGCCTGGTACCCGCCGGGTCACGGGGACATTTATGCCAGCTTCTACAACTCTGGGCTGCTGGACAAACTCATCGCTGAGGGGAAAGAGTACATCTTCGTGTCCAACATCGACAACCTGGGAGCCACCGTGGACCTCTTCATCCTCCACCACCTGATGAGTCAGCCCGCCGACAAACGCTGCGAGTTCATCATGGAGGTCACAGACAAGACCAGAGCGGACGTCAAGGTTAGAATGTTTCTATTCATGTGACGGTCTGAGCCAGGCATGGCGAGGTTCTGCTCCGGCCTCTCAGCTCTTTGTTTCCCTCCTGCAGGGTGGTACTCTGATCCAGTATGAGGACCACCTGAGGCTGCTGGAGATCGCTCAGGTCCCAAAGGCCCACGTGGACGAGTTCAAGTCCGTCACCAAGTTCAAGATCTTCAACACCAACAATCTGTGGATCTCTCTGCCCGCCGTCAAGAGGCTGCAGGAGAAGAACTCCATGGACCTGGAGATCATCGTCAACCCAAAGGTGACAAACACTTCTGAAGCCTGTTGGCGTGATTGTTATCATAGTAAATAATTTAAACTGTGTTTAAGCAAAATGGTTTGCTTTTTTTCTTTGTTCTTTCTCCTTCCGTTACAGTAAGTGGTAAAACACCTGTAGTAGGTCATGTGGTTGGCATTTTTCAGAAGAACCTTTAAAACACATTGGTGTGTTTGTTTTTGTAATGCAGTTGTAAAACCGCTTTGAAGTTTATCCTGAAATTAAGCATCTGTGGACTTTCTCTAAGTGCTGAGTGACAGATTCAGGTATTTTAAAAGTGTGTCAAGAGGTTGAGCAGAGGCTGAGTTTGTGCAGGTTCAAAGTTAATTTTAGGACTGCACATGAAAATACAACTTATTTATATTTTAATATAATAATTCAAAGTATGCACTGCAGAGCAGTATTCCTCCACAAAATAGGCCAGTCTTAACTGGTAATCTGTGTTTTAAAGAGTAATATGACGTCTCCCCACAACAAAATTAAATTAAGAGCTTGTTCCATTCAGTAACAGCAAAAAAATAAGTTTGGCTTATTACTAAAATCATGTTCATAGAATTATAAATCACTTCATAATCACAAATAAGTCTTTATCTTTAAAAACAGCCTCCAAAACTGAATCAGCTCCTGAGTCTGAACATTTCCACCTTCGTAACGGAGGATTAACGGCAGGGCTGTTGGATTAGACTGACTTAGTTTGAGCCCAGTAAACTTATAACTCAGTTGTGAGTAATTTTCATATTTACAAAGTCCCCAGAGACTCAGTAACATTTCCTTAATCATTTGGAAACTGTTTGAACGGTGTTTCTAGCTGAAAGCAGGCTGAAGCAGTGTGGAACCTTCAGAAGAAGAATAACTAGAATATCATTACTGTGAGTGCTCCAGGATCCACAGTAGATTATTGATGTTACCTTTTTCAGTATGTCCGAAGTATATTTTTAATCGATTCTCAAAGTTCATAAATGAGGTGTTTTCCAGACAGTTTTCTGACAGAATCATTCACAGAAACTGATTTATAACTGTTATTCCCTGCAGCAAAAATACTTAAGGTCTTTATGAAGAAACTGAAGTCAAAAATCCTGCACAAAAATCACAACTAAAGCTAAATCCCAACTCTCAGCACAAATGTCCTCCAGTGGTGCAGTGTCAGACTCTTCATCCAACCCCTGAACCTCTCCACAGACATTGGACGGCGGTCTGAACGTCATCCAGCTGGAGACGGCCGTCGGCGCCGCAATCAAGAGCTTCAAGAACGCCATGGGTGTGAACGTGCCCCGCAGCCGCTTCCTGCCCGTGAAGACGTCGTCCGACCTGCTGCTGGTGATGTCGAACCTGTACAGCCTGGACGCCGGCTCGCTCACCATGAGCAAGAAGAGGGAGTTTCAAACCACGCCGCACGTTAAACTGGGCAGCTCCTTCACCAAAGTCAGTATCTGAGATGCACGTTGTGCTGCCACAGGGTCAGAATAATCAGAAGCCGAGAGGTTATGAAAGATACCTGTACTGTTCTTAGCTTATGTTGACACTTCAGTAAAGTGAGTTATTTATTTATTTGTAGATATCAGTAGAATTGGATCATATTGGAAACAAATGAGGTAAAAAAGGCAAAACCCTCGACCACATTACTGTTTCCAACAAGACACAAACATGAAGCTCACAGTCTTTAAGTATTAACGTTCTAAAATAAGATCATTAAATACGTTTGGAGACAAAGACTATTTTTAGAGACTATTTTATTTTATTGTGTTAGAAATCAGCCAGACCACAACGTGAAGTTCAAAGTTCAGAAGTGGAGGAGAACTTTCTCTGCGACATCATGTTTTCTTCTACTCTGCAGGTTCATGACTTTCTGGCCAGGTTTGAAAACATCCCTGACATGTTGGAGCTCGATCACCTCACCGTGTCCGGAGACGTCACCTTTGGGAAGAACGTCTCTCTGAAGGTAAAATCATGTGTCCGAAATCTGAATTTACTGCTCACTTTTGAGTTAACATCACACGTAGTGACAGAAACAGACACTATAGTTTCATGTGTCAAAGACCAAACAAATCATAATGGAAATGTTGGCTGCAGTTTTAATCTGCTTCCCCTCCCCCCTCCCCCCTCCAGGGAACCGTCATCATCATAGCGAATCACGGCGACCGTATCGATATTCCTGCAGGAGCAATGCTGGAGAACAAGATAGTTTCAGGAAACCTGCGGATCCTTGACCACTGAGGCCTTTTTTGGTGCGTCTGTGTTAAACCCGACCTTTAAGCCACCAAAGCCATTTGCACCTTAAAGAGAATTTCTCTTCACTCATTAACTGCAGGGCTGTTTGTTTTTTGTCTGTTTCAAATTGATGTAAAGACGAACTGTAAGTCAGGTCAACGTCCTCGTTCTTCCTCAAGCACTGCACTCAGCTCATGAAGCTTTTCACAAAGGATCTCACTGTTACTGCAAACTGAGGTTGTCTGTTTCTCATGTCAATTAAACAAAGTGCAACGCAAGTTGACTGAGCTTCTTGATTCTTACGATGCTGCTGAATTCATTTAAAAGGTTTAATTGAAACTGATGTTACAGATCGCGACATCGCAAACCTGACTCAATTTCAGTCAGAGCTGAAACCAACAACGAATTGTTTCTACTAATGTCTGTCAGTCTGCAGCCTGGAGGAGCTTGTTTGTCTGTCTGTGCTCTAATGTTCCACATGCAGGAGGTTGTGTATTAGCAGCATCTTAAAGATTACAGTTGGTCATTCGTCGTCACCTCAAATGCTCCATATCCTGACTGTCTACAACAGTCTGAATGTACAAGATCTCTGTGCAAGAGTTGGAGCAGGATGCAAGTCCGTTTTGGACAGAGGTCTTTAGATCAGATGAACAAGCTAATCCAGGTTGCAGACTGAAGGACAACTTTAAGGCAATTTGTTGGTTGTGGTGTCTGCATGATGGTTGAAAATGTGATGTATTTAGTGCGTGACACTTTAAACAAAGTGATCAAACTGCAGAAAACGGCACATCGTCAGAGAGAAAAGTGGGTTTTTACATTGACATCAGTAAAAGCTTTTCACTGACCCAACAACACTGAGGACGCCTCACTAATTTTGAACTTGCTTCTTTGGGTTTTAGTTTGGGGAGTACATGTACATAAAGGCCATTTAAGTTTCCTCTGACTTCCATACACCAAAATCGCTCTACTTCCAGCTGAAAAATGCCTCCAGATGACATCACTTTGAGGAAGCTTCAGGTCAGCTTGTTTATTTTTTTGTAGAAGAATAAGGTGTGAAAATAAATATATGAATACAGGGAAGATTGAAAGCATTAATGTACATTTACACCCTAAACTACAGCCACTAAAGACACAAACATGCAGCAGAAACAGACCAAAACAAGTTGCTCCTTCACCCTGTTTATTCACATCGGGCTTGAAGGATTCAAAAACAGACTCTGAAATCCCACAGGGAGAGAGTTGACTCATTCACACACACTCACACACACTCGTGTGGTAGGCACACTGTAGTGGAGAGCTCACGTGTCGTCTCCGAGCTGATCAAAGCAGGCATTTCTGCAGCAGACGTGATGGTGCTTTTTGCTGAAGCTACGGTCACATCAAGCCTCCGACTGTCCAGCAGCAGCAATCTGATCCCATTTGGTCTTTGCTTCGGTAAAACAGCCTCACAGCCTGTAGTGTTCATGTTTTTGCAGTGACTGAGGTGAGTTTGTGTTTAAAGTGATGCGACCGCAGCTGCACAGATGTGGTGTTTTGAGCTCAGAGTGACTGAACGTCACGCAGGAACAGGAAATCTGATCAGCTGTATTTGTGGGAACAAGGAGAGAACTGCCAACACCTGCACAGGTGGTTGCCGCTACACAACACCTGGTTGTTAAGTTCAAAACTTCAATTACTCCACTCTGTGCTCTGTGCGATCCAACTCTGGTCACACAGGTTTCTGAAGCAGGTTCTCAAATTATCACAGACTTCTAGTTGTCCAGGTTCGCTGCACAACGGTGAGTAATTTTCTCCGGTGGTGCAAGTACAGGGCCTGTTTTAAGAACCACTAGTGGTCATGGTTTGAGGAGCCTGGTAAAAGCAGGGCTAGACTGACATCTGTATCTTAGATGTAAAAAATAGAACATGTCAACTTAGACATTTTATAATATGTTCCGCTTGGGAGATTTTATTCAGGACAAATGGAGACTGAGGCAAAAAGCGGATTAAATAAAGTAAAAATAAGTGATTCTGATTTTCTCCCGACCTAAAACAGATTTGATAAAGTTAAGTAACAAATCAGATTTTCGGTTCCGTTCAGTGTCGTTTCAGAGGAAACGAAAGACTCATGCAGGTTCGATAAAGCTACAGTAGAAAAGTCAGCAGCTGATATTCATGCTTCATGTTCTGCACTCAAGCTCTCAGTTATTAGTCATGTATAAAAATTGACTTTGACTCTGGATTCAGTGATCACAGAGCTGAAGGACAAACTCAATGCATGATTGGACTGAACAGGGGGAAAGAAACAAAAACATGCAACTGAAGAGTTGATTTCCCAAAGTCCAAACTGTTTTACTTTGGTATCGACAGGATGTATCTGAGAGTTGTGATGCGGTCACAGTCTGGATGTTGGTTGCTGTAAATATTCAGGTAATCAACTGATCAGTGGCACAGTTCTCTCAGCTCCTGCTCCCACAGGGTTCCTCTGGGTCTCAGTCTGGGTTTCCAGGACTCCAGGCGTCGGCCGAACACAAGCCATTAGCAGAATGAGAAGAACCACTGTTGATTCCTTCAGGAGCAGGAACAAAGATGCGTTTTTCTTAACCTTTAAACCAGCGACAGGAAAATTCAGCTTTAGTGTGCGTTACGGTAAAAATCCCTTCAGCTCCAATGTCACGGCCTGATGGAGACAAAGTTGCCACAGTATCGAATGTTTGACAGAAAAATAAATTACCCCACAATTTCTTTATCTTCACCCTCTGCTCCCACTAAAACTGTCCCTAATAATTTACTAGTATTTCTGCTGAATTGCACACAGTGAGATGAGGTGGCAGCCATTTTTAAGGAGGCCCTGGGTGTTACTCGCTAAAGTCTTAAGGTGGAGCTGTTCAGGAAGCCCCGTTTTACTGCTGCTCTCCTCCACGACTGGTGTTTTTGGTCCTTGCGGGCCTCCTCTGCTGTCAGCCGGCTGCCGTCGGCACTCGTGGTCGGCCCCTCCGTCACAGAGTCAGGTCGGTCGGTCCCGGACATCTGGACTCCATCGTCCATCACCTCTTCTGCTCCCAGATCTCGACCATGTTCAGGTCGAGCCGCTCGAGGCTTTTTAGCGCCTGCACGTTCTCCGTGTAGAAGGCGACATCCACCACCACCAGCCTGCAGCAGGAAACGGGCACATTTAGACTCAAACTACACAGCTGCTGTTCCTGAAGCACAGGGAGGTAAATGTGGTCTGGAAGTAACAAACAAAGGTTTGACCAGAGTAGTTTTAAGGTAGATGTTCATGGTTTAAACTTTTAATGGGATGTGGATTCATCAGTCAAGTTACCAGGACGTATCGACCCGTATTCAACTTTCTGGCCACTTTTCACACATTAACAATAATTACACTGCAGCATAAATCGTATGTGGCCGTGCTGCATCAGAGCTAAGAATAGTTTAAGTACCAGATGGAAAATGCAGTGACACCCCAATAAAACCTCATTTTATTATCCCAGATTCTAAAAAATGAAGTGATATCAGTGATAGTTTATGCTCATAAATTCCAACTCATATGTTGGTGTTTCACAGCTCACAGGGAAACAGAAACTGAACTTGGAGCAAAGATGAAAATTGTTTAACAGTAAGACAACATGCATAGTGGGTAGTTATTTGTGTTTGCCTTCCACATCCCATTACAGCATATTGTCGTGTGTGTGTGTGTGTGTGTGTGTGTGTGTGTGTGTGTGTGTGTGTGTGTGTGTGTGTGTGTGTGTGTACCCGTTCTGTGGCCCTCCGTCGTTTACGACCCCGAGTCGAGCCAGCTGCCTCTTCAAGTGGATCTTAAAACCGGTGTTGATCCTCAGAAACAGCATCTGCAGAGAAAACCAAGGTTGGACACATCTGATTGGTTGAGGCGTCTCACGTATTGGTCAGAAACTGAGGGCAGCGCAACGTGAAACTCTTTGAACTCAAGTAGCTGCATAATATATTACAGAGTCAGGTACATAAGTATTTGGATTCAAGAGTCTCACCTGTGTCTGTTCTTCAGGTAGAAGTTCAGAAATGGCTTCGTGCATCTTCGCCATCTGCTTACAGACGTTCCTGAAACAGGGCGAGGGCATCGGAGCCTTCACCTCGTACTGAGGAAACATCATCATCATCATCAGCAGGAATCAAAGCCACTGCCCTGATTGTGTTTTTTCACATGATCTCAATTTCCATTAATCGTCTCAACATCAGCATTATAGCTGAGCTCCATTCACACAAAAGTCACCAATGTGATTGGGTCAGTAACCAGAGTTGGTGCTGTTATCAATGTAGGTATTGATGGACTGATGTTATGAATCTGGCAGTAACACATTTATTATTACATTTCTGCACTAATTCTCGTTACATATTTCATTTGTTGATCGTAATTGTTAAAATTTGTATTAAATGGTTTAAGAAACTAATTTTACGACGCTGATTTAAACTGCATTTGTCTTTTCTAAGGAGAACAAACAGCTGAAATG
This sequence comes from Channa argus, assembly GCF_033026475.1. NCBI lineage: Eukaryota > Metazoa > Chordata > Actinopteri > Anabantiformes > Channidae > Channa > Channa argus. Next base: position 1,763,398 of record NC_090199.1, read on the forward strand.
AAGTAGGCGAATAAAATTGTGAGGCTGATTATTTATGTCGAATGTGAAATAAATAAATGCTAAATAAAGTTTTACTGAACACATTACATGAACTGCAATAAAAGGCTGCAGCATGAACATCATGTGCTACACCACAGCAGCCTTACACACTTCTACAACAGAAAGTACTGCACAGTTCCATCCTTACCTTAGATAAAACCTTCTCAAACAGACTGTCCATGATGGCCACCAGTTTAGCAGAGATCTCTGCTATGTGGTCATTGTAGTCCTGCCAAGCAACAAACAGCCTCAGAAATGCTAAATGCAGCGTGTGAGACAGACTCTTCACTTACAGAAGAAATGTGAGAAATGTAAAGTGGCTGTGTGCAGATATGTTAAATGACTTCTGTGCGTTACCTTGGTGATGTGGTCGAAGTGTCTGAGGATGCTGAACTGTTTGGGCTGCAGTTTGCTCTCAAAATGAGCCCTGATGATGGGAATGTAGTGAACCACCAGCTGCAGGCAGCGGGAAGCCAATGCTAAAAACACAGACACACATTGTCATCACCTGGTTTTTTTGTGCTGAGTGATCAACTTCAGAGCTTCTTAGGGAACCTACCAAGGTTTTTGGTAGTGATGGTCTTGAGGCCGACAACCTGCAGAGCTCCGGCTCCCAGAACCAGCTGGCAGCTTCGCGAGTTGAAGTGCTGCAGAAACAGGGAAAAAGAACCTTTTATTTAGAAACACACAGTGTGTGAGGTTACTGAAGCTTAGGATTTATGCGTGTTTGTGTTGGTTCTGACCTTGAGCAAGTCTGAGAGACGCGTCAGCATGTCGGTCGCAATGGATGGAATGTCGCTCACACACTGACAATACTCCAAAAAGATCCGGATCAGGATCAGAACAGTCCTGAAAAGACAAAAAAAAAACAACTTCAAAAAAACTTCACAACATTTCATGTCCCCGCAAAAACATTTAGTTGATTTTGTTTTCAAAGTGATGATCCTGAATCTCCTGTGTGTGACACTTACCCTACAACGGCGTATTTTTGCCCGCTGACGAGCAGGAACTCGGCCGGCTTCCTGTCATCTGGACCTGCAGGAACACACCAAATGTTACAGCTTCAAAAAGGGAGAGTTTGGAGGAGAATCTTATCAGGAGACGTTCCTGGACTGTTGGGATACCTGGGGTTTTGCGTTCGGGTAGTGTTATTCGGCCATCAGCTATGGATTTGACCAGATCCTGAAACTCCGCAGGAACCTCTGCCTGTTTCCAGCGCTCGTTATCCAGAAGGAGGCTGCAGGAGAGGACATCATCAGGACACACAAACACAGCTGACACCATCACAGCAATTATGCCGTGTCACAATTTGGCCTTTGGAGTCAAAGTAAATCAGGACTGAAATTTTATGAAGGCTCCTTAACATCTAACACAAATAGGAAGTGGTAACGATGAGTCTGTGTTTGTGCTTAAAAGCAAACCAAGACCTGCTGCTTTAACCCAAGACAACAAAATCCTGACAGAGTCCTGCTCAGACTCCGTCTTCTAATGTCAACCTTGTGTGGCACAGATGCACAAACACATAACGTCACCACGGTCGAAACTCATAACACCATTGTATAGTTACCGTTAGGCTACAGCTGCAGCTTACCTGAGTTTGGTCTTGCGCTCCTCGTGGAAACGATGGACAAAGCGGTTGGCCTGGCTCTGCAGCGCCCCCCTCAGGGAGATGCTGTGGCGGCCGCAGAGCTCCTCCGTGTCCCTGACGAAACCCTCCACCGCCTGCGAGAGGCAGACAAACTCTGACGAGCTCAGACGCTCCAGAGATCCGTCCTGTGGGAGAAGAAGAGGAACATGGAATTCAGGGAAAATAGCAACTAATAGCACAGATCAATAGAATTAAAGTGAATTTTCTTAGTGTCACATCACAAAAGAAAAACCACAGTTTATGTTGCTGAACATATAGATAATGATATATATTATAACCACTCTGGAGAACTAATGAGCTGTGTCTCTAACCGTCTCTATAAAACAGGATATTTTTTATTATGCAGAAATACACTGGGATGGTCCATAAAATGCTGTTGCAGAATTTGTTGAAAACAACATAAAAGCAAATCAAAACTTCAGAAATTCTTCTTTTGTTGTGTAAGATACATAAAAGAAAACTCAATTTAGCTTTTAACCTGCTTAGAGACTGGCTCAAACAAATGGATTGCTGATTTCCACATGATACCAGACGTTGTGGGCTGTAAATTATTGCATTATGAATTATCTGACAAAGCCGAGCAGCTGCGTGTTGACGAGCCCGGGTGCTGTACCTTGGCTCTGGCTGTGAGGACTTTGACGCAGCGGTCGTGGCTGACGTCTGAGGCCGTGTACAACAGCTCCTGGATGTTGTTCATCACACGGTTCAGCTCGAGGTCACTGGGCATCATGTTATCACAGGATCTGAAGACACACACAAACACATATACACCGTCTGAGACGTTGGACACACCGGAAAACTACAATGAAAGATTCTGAATTAAGCAACAACTATTATTCTTCATACCCATTGTTTATGTGCTTTAATGTGGGCAGAGTGAGCTGTGTGTGGCCACTAACAACAGGGAAGCAAATTACAGGGTTTAATGTAACCTGTATGTGCCAATAGTGATACTGTGAAAAAGGAGAATAGATGTGAAAGCTTCATCAGAACACAGATCTTTGAATCTTTGACCACTTTATACACGTGTAAATCCAGAAAGGAAAACCCACCACCCACTAAAGGCCTGTTGTCCTAACACAACTTTTGTTGGGGGCAGGACATCTTTTTACAAACTTACAAACTTTCCTCAAACTGTGTTTCCATCTAAATTTTACCCCGGGGCTGTGGATGTAGCCCGGCCCCCCGTGCTACAGGAATAAAGCGCTTTATGATGCTTTTGTGGATATAATGATGCTTAAAAAAAAAGAACTGATGGTCACACTTTCGATATGTCATCAGGCTAATTAGTCTAATATTCAGTGGGCTTTGTTCCTGCTGTGAAGCTACAAATTATCTACTGGATTATCGAGTTGACTTTTACCCAAGAGAACGTTTCTGGATTGTAGTTCTTGACAAAGAAAAGGTCCTAAAACTTTCCAGTGGAAACTTTAGAATAAGTAATTACTGTGGTACAAACACTTTAAAAGGCAGATGGAAAAAAGAGAAAATTCAGAAGCGTCTACAGTGACGTACATGAAGCTCTGATCCCTGCTGATAGAGGACTCTGTGGTCCCAGGGGCCGAGTCGCTCCTGTAGGCCACCGCAGAGCTCTGATCCCGGACCACTGCCTGCTGCTGCTGGGCCTCATTCAGAGCGTCACTGATGAACAGACCCTCATGGGTGAGGTAGGCCAGCTCGGCCTCCCCACGCAGTACTGACGAGCCGGGAGAAGAGTCCTGACCCGGAGGCCCCGAGCGGGCATCCTCCAGGAGCCGGATTTTCCGGTTTGATTCCAGAACTTCCAGAACCACGTGTCCGATCACATTCAGTGTGGCCTGAAAGACAGACCAGAGAGCAGTGAACACTAGGACAGTTTAGGCACAAAAATACTGAGCGTGATGAGACCTGGCTTTAGTAGTTTCAGCTGAATGTGCAATAAATATTATGTTGGTGAAAAAGAATTTTTACCTTTATCCTCTGTAAGAACAGCAGAAAAGTCTCAAAGACAGTTTTCAGCAGATCAAACCACTGAGGGAACATCATCAGTCTCATCTGGTCCACCAGCCTTCAGATACACGCAGACATTTCATTAAATGTTAAAAACAGACACTTTGCTGTAAAGAAAAGAAACGTTCAGTATAAAGTGCAGTCAGTGATCAAATCGCACCTTTTATGAAAATAAGTTAGATAATGAAAGAACTTAGAAGCATGTTTTCCTAAAACCAACAGCCTTTTAACTTTTACAGTGCTGACATTTAATTACTAACGGAGCTGATCACTAGCAATTACAAAATTTCAATTGTTTGTAATTGTGTACACACACTGAGCATTTCGTCAGGCAACTCGTGTACATCTGCACAAAATCAGACTTAACTTCTGTCTCTAGCTCATTGTAGCTCACCTTTTTTTTAACTTTCCAGCATGATGGAAATGTAAAATAACCTGGATATAGTTTGGGTTATACTGCAATAATAATGCAAGTTTAAAAAAATGACAAAACAACAATCTCTGTTCTGGTCTGTTGCTAAACTCCCGGTGCACAATGTTACAGCACACTACAACCACGCTTCTACGTACTTGGTGACGACTTCAGTGTCAATTTCTTCCATGTGCAAAACACTTTCTGCCACACACTGCAAAACACAAATATGTCACATTTACTTTAGATTAGATGCTTACACACGTACATATCTGATGACTGATCTGATGTAGTTTCTAATGTGCACTCGCTGTCTGACAGCAGTACCTGAGTGACAATGGCCTTGGCAGCTAACTTCATCTCATCACCGTAAATGTCCAGAAAGTCCAGCTTCCTCTGCCGCAGCAGACCAAACACCAGCGACTCCAGGCGCTCCTGAACACACACACACACAGAAAAACAGAAGTCAGATTTGTGCTGCTCAAACTCATAAGAAAGTTATGTATAAAAAAAAAAAAAGAAAAAAAAAAAAAGAAAAGATTTTTTTCCCCACGAGCTGAGATCATCACCAAAAACAGTTCAATAATCAGTGACTCAGTGAGTTAGAGCTGGGCCGTGCTGACTAAACACACAGTGAAACTTATGGAGTGAAAGTATTTCACTATAATTATTAGAATGTACCGACTGTAACCATGAAAACAGCCCAACATTAAATCACATACAATGAATGTTGATTAAACTGATGATAAGCTGCTTCAAGTGCAAAACTATGCATCATGAAAAACCTCAGAATGTACAGAATCTACAGTGATACACACTTTTGTCTTGTTGAGATTCCGAAACCATTTCATTATTCATTTTTAACAGCGAGACACAGATGAGATTTTCTCAAATCACCGTGTAAATTGTGGCCCATCCCAAACTCCAAACAATCACACTGAAACTCTGTTGAGTGTTTGTTACTCTGTGTGGAGACTGGAGGTATTCATCATTTTGGTGCAACAGAAAGGTCAAAACCCGAATTATCCAACAGCCATTAACCCCACCCGCACACAACTCCAAGCACAATAAAACAAACACTCACAGAATTATTTCCCAACAACACTTGATCATAGATCCACATCCCAGTGATTTGTACAGTTGACATGATTTCCGAGATTTGATGTAATTTCTATGATTTAATATTTGTGTGTGTGTGCGTCACCTTCTCTGAGACAGCGTTAGTTTTTTGGACCTGTGATGGACACAGCATTCGTTAAATACACAACAAGTGACACGAGTGCCGTGAAGTGTCAGAGAAAACTGTTTAAAGATTTAAAGAAAGAAAACTGACAATTTACTCAACTCTCATTTTCCTTTGAAGCTTAAAAGAAGCCAAGTTACACAATCTCCCCTGATCTTACATGTTAATCCCATTCAAAAATCCATGGCTTTCCATTAAAATGACCACCCTGCTCACTTTCCTGTACAAGTCCTGACTGCAAACTTACTAGCTTGTACTTAACATTTACAGGTCAGTTTCATTAGGGCTGCACAGAGTCACACTGCTGGATTGGCACCAGGGCTGTTATCGCATATTTAACATAAAAGAAAAAACTATTAGTTTTGAAGTGTTTCTGTGAACTGAAAGTAAAAATTAAAAAAGATGCTTTGGGGAGAAAGTCCGCCGGTGGCTGTGTTAACGTGTTGGTCGTGTTTGAGGTGTGTGATGCCAGAGTTTGCTCAGACCTTCTCCAGGACCTGCGGCTCCTCCCTCAGGCTGCGGTTCAGGTCACTGCGTGCGTACATGCTGAAGTCTTCCACCATCATCTTGTCGATCAGCTTCTCCAGCTCACACAGCTGGGAGCCCAGATGTCTGAGTGACACAAACACACACAGTCAGACGTACGACACTGATGGTGTCTCTCATCTGTGATGCGGTTTGTCTGGTTATTCTGGCTATTTATTAACAGCATTAGTGGTTTGGTGTTTGATTTGTTTAGCAGTTTGATTCAGAGCACACTCATCACTGCAACGCTTTTCAAAGTCACACTTTTCTAAATAAACTCTTCAGCTGCTGGTATGTTCTGAATTCTGTCCCCATCTGTGTTCGAGGAATAAAAATAGACAAATAGAACTGTTGTAAACTAAAAATTGACTTGAAACATGTGTAAAAACTGATGAAGCTATGACCTGAGGTCAGTCACCTTTTCGTGTCTGCTCATTAGTGATGTGATCAGACAGCTCATTTTCTCTAAAGGCCCATCGTTTTTATCAAGCAGCGCTCTCATTGCCTCAGGTTTGCATTTTTGCTGCCTTTGCAGCACAAATGATTCGACATGCTGCACACTTGGGCTTTTGGTGTAGAATAGATGTTACGTTTTTGACAAGGTAACATCTGCCAACATATGATCAAATTCTTCTTCTCAAAACTTGCGCACCTACAGACGCCCTCCCTCCTCACCTGAAACTGTGGATTCCTTGCAGCTCCTGCTGCAGCACCTCCTTGGTGGTGGCAATAAGCTCCAGTGCTCCGACGAACTCTGAGGTGGAAAGTAGCAGCTGCACGGTGGGCTGCGTCTGATGCACCGCCGCCATCAGTTTCAGCTTGTTGTGCAACTTCACACAGTTGTTGCGTGTCAGAGCGGTGCGGAGGGCCCGAAGGGGGCCCTGGCACATGATGCGATCCATAGCAGCGGTCCGGCCCCGTAGGATGGACACAGCCCGCTGGGTCTCCTGCAGCTGGTCCTGCAGCTCGTGCTGTGAAGACATGGCGTGGAAAAAAGCCTCGGAGCGCAGCGAAATCTGCCGGGCGATGCTCACCTCCACCACATCCAGGTAGTGACTCAGCTGGATGGAAGCAGAGGCACAGAAAAGGTTGTTCACCTCAGCACATTTTTCCAGGAGAAAACAATCAAATATGTTTCACCCACTGATCACTGCTGTGTGGAAAGATAAACGTTTTGTTTTAGTTCTCTAAAATAAAGTCTTGGGTTTTTTTAGGATATTAGCTGTATTATTTATGGCATCGCTATAAAATAATTCCAACAACGCTGTTATTCAAGCTAACAATAAAAGGGGATTTTAATTACAACAATTGCACTATTACCTTACAGAGCTGACACAGTTAAATATCCACCTCTATTCCACTGAACTACAAGAGCCCTTAAACAAATACTTATTTCAAACTTAGACACTTGGTCATTTGTCCAGTGAACTGAAATTATTCATTTAGTAACTAAAGAAAGTGAGCATCAGTAACACACAGAGAATGTGAGCAGATAAAACACTCTCTGCAGCCACCAGCTCTCCATGATCAAAAGTCTCAAAATGTGTGGATGAGTTCACCTTCTCCTGCAGCAGTTTGGATGAGGCCATGTCTCTGCTGCTCTTCCCTCCTGCGCTGTTGAAGTGAGACCAGGGGAGGACAGTGTTGAAGGTGGCCGGGTCCTCGAGAGCAAAGTCAGGCTTCATGAAGATCTAAGCATTCAAACCACACACAAACAGGGACATCATGAGATGCTTCAAGGCAGCACAAATTAAAATCACACAATGGGTCTTAAATTTCACTGCCATGACTAGTTTAGAACAGTTTTTTCAGAGTCTATAATGCTAAATGCGATTGGATTAATGCACTAGTGAACATTCCATTAGGTGTCCGAATGCTTTTCACATCATACAAACAAACTGCTGAGCTGAAAATTTCACACTCGTCCAGGAGAAGCACAGAATAAGGTTAATTCATTACCTTGGGGACTTGTTCCAGTTCAGCTCTGGATTTGTCTGGAGGCAAGAAGAAAATATCTCAATAAGTCATTATTAATCAACTGCAGTTGACCTGATGATGCATGCTGAAATGATGATGCATGCTGAAACGTATTCTTTAAGTAACACACATGGAAACGTGCAGATAGACTTCCTTTGGCATGTCAGGGGCACGTGTTGCACATGTTGTGTGTTTTGAGTGTGTGTTCACTGGTCATTTTATGGAGTAAAGCAGATGCAGCAGTGAGAGTCCTGCACCAACAGCAGCTAGTTAATAATTCATACCGTGGTTTGTGGTGATACTGGAGATGGCATCCATGTCGTCTTTGTTCGGACAGATCGTCTTGCAGCGTTCGTGGATTCTTTCCCTCTAAAAATAAAACAAAAAGAATCCAGAGTTTGGGGATAAAATCGAACATTTATTACCACAGTAGCTGGACATGACACTAAAAAAACCATTACACAAGAAAATCATCTTGTGAATTTCTCTTTTATTGCCAAACAGCAGAGCAGTGCAGATTTTGGCCTGAGGGTGGCGCTACGAACAGAAAGGGCAGAGGACTATCTGACAACTGTGCTTGAGACTTTGATCCTGTCATGGTGTTCATCAATCACTCTTGTCAAAACTAAAAGAGGAAATTAAATCCAATCTACACTCAATTGACTCTGCTTCCTGGAACAGGAAGGTTTTGTAAGGTGACAGAATTTTACACACCTCAGTGAGGAAGTGTAAAAAAAAAAAACCCATCACACCCACACACTGCAGACTATGACCTGGTGGTTACTGTCCAATCAGTCAGTGGACCCTGAGTTTGCACATCTGTCAAGACTCGTGGCTATGTGGTTCCAAAGTGGTAGAATTACCTCCTAACTGAAGTCTGGTCAGAGTCATCTTCTGCTGCAGGCCAAGAACCGAGCTTTTCAGACCAAGTCTCAATCCGCGGCACAATATTAGGAAATTCAAAAGGCTTCTAAATGTAATGTCATGAAAGGGTTTTTAAAAAGCCAAGTTAAAAACTATCCTTCCATAGCTATGTGGACTGGAATGCAGGTCTAAGCAATAAATCGATTCAATAAGCTGCTGCATGAGCGAGTTTCAGATTTACCAGCTGACCAGACTTTGTAGTCTATAAAAAGGGAACAGTGAGAAAAAGCACATCAGAAAATGCACAGTTGACCCATTTCACATGAAGATGTAGTAGAAACTTTGTGTAAGGAAAAAATTAGGTTTCATAACACCGTGTAGGATCTGCAATAAACTGTTTCACTTCTATTGTTGACTGCAGCCACTGAACAGCAATTTTGGAAACAGCACAGCCTGCACAGTACAAACAGGGATCAAATTCCTTTTAAACTATTTTATTTTCTCTCCACTCGCTCATCAGTGGACTCACTAGACACAGTCCTCTTACGTAAGAACACATTTTCACTAAAATATGTCAATTTACATAAATATCACATTTTATGTAAATAGTACGTACATACACACGGTTTACTACGATGTTTCGTGCCACACAAAGTCTGGAGACACACAAATACTCTTTTTTTCTAGTTTTTTGTCCAGATGAATGTTGAATCTTTGTGTCCCAGGTTAAATTTTTACTGTCCCCGGGACACAGTTACTCTGGGGCTGCGACTTGCAGCCCAGCGACGCCAGTAATGTACATCAATATTTTCTCCAAACCTCACAAGCTGCCTAGAAATTATCACAGTGTATAAAAATAAAACTTCCAAGCGGGGAGAATAGTCTTTATAAGCACTTCCTGACATTTCTTCAATTTCTCTCTTCTTTTTCGGTTTGAGGGTATAAAAAAAAGAGGAAGTTGGACAAACTGTAAGAATTTTGGTTCTAAAAATAAAACCTGATTACAGTTGATCCATCACATCTCTGCAGAACTGCTTACAGTCAGACAGAAATGTGTTTTAAAATGTGAATAAACAAGATCATTTCTGATACACGGCTTTTTAAATTAATCTGTCAGTGTTTTAAATCCAGGTTTTAATGCATTTTGAATATGTTGATCAAAAAGCCTTTAGGATAAGACAGGATAAGATTTCATTAAAGTCTTTAGCTAATAGAAAGCTGTAGGAGCAAAATCTGCATAAACAGGATTCCTGACACACCCACAACAAGGAAACTTGAAGCTGAAAATACCAACAGACAGACGTAGAAGTAGAAAAAACTCCACCCTCCTCTACCAGCAGAAAGCAGTGATCAGTACATCAGGTCTACTGAGGTCTGAGCTGCAGTGAGTGAATCCGTCTGAAGGATTCAGTGTGGGCATTACCTGAGCCATCTCCTGCAGGTAGGGCCCGAAGTGTTCCCTGGTGATGTTGGGGAGGTAGAAGGAGGCCATCACTTCTGTCTCCGCAAAGTCCAGGCCCCACGTTTTCGTGAAGAAGTCCGACTCCCGCTTGGCGAGACGTGGGTCGTTCAGCGCAGCTGGGAGGTTGACCTTGGAGCTGTACACCGTCCACCTATCGTGCTCGGCCACCACAGACGGGCCGTCGCACAGGCCGCGCACCTCACCTGTAGAGTCACGAAAGCCAGCTGTTGAGTGACTTTCATGTAAAAACTGTAATGGCTGTATGAGCCTCACACAAAGACAAATAAGAAATAAGAGAGAAAAATAATCTGCAACAGTTACAATAATCATGTAAGTCACTGAAAAAAGACATTTGGCCTTTTTTTGCATCACTTTGAGCATTATTTTTTGTTTAATCAGTAAGTACAGCCTTCAAATTGACGATGGACAAAGACACTGAAGACTGCTGTTTGTTTTATTCAATTTCATTTTTTAACCTGTGGGCTCCTTAGGGCAGACGTCAGGCAGGGATCTGACAGACCGGCAGCGAGGAGAGGGATCCCGCTCCTTGTGGTAGAACCCATCTCGGCCCCCACCGCTGGGTCGAGGCAACGGGGAGGAGCTGTTGCTGGAGGCCATGGCATTGGGACTCCCTGGAGGCTAGCTACACACACACACACACACACACACACACACACACACACACACACACACACACACACACACACACACACACACACACACACACACACACACACACACACACACACACACACACACACACAAAATAAAAACCTGACATTAGATCCAGGAAAAAGGTAAAGGGCAAAGCTGTCGATGCATTTCTGTGTTTGTATTGGAGTTTCATTGACGCATTCTAATATTTTGTTTGGAACCTATTAGACACGAGCACCACCCGCCCACGTCACCCTTATGTGGATCCCCAGCAAACACTGCAGTCCTCCTGCTTCCTGAGCATCACAATCAACCAGGACCCCATCAGCTCTCTTACAAAGAAGGCCCAGAAGAGGATGTAAGTTCTGAGGCAGCTAATGAAGTTCAACCTGCCAAACTTCTACACTGCCAGCATTGAGTGCATCCTGAAGTGTCCATCTCTGTATGGCAAGCAGGTTTCAAGGGACATAGACCGGAGCAAACAGGCTCCCATCGTTTCAGGACCTGCACAGCTCCAGGAAACTAAAGCATTCAGGAGATTATGTCCAACCAATCCTGTCTGCTAGACAGATAAATGTTTCACCAAAGCTCCTCTGTGACTCTGTTCCATCAAATGATGGAACAGAGTCACAGAATCAATTGATCAAAACATCACATCACAAAAGCAGCTGTTTCCTATCTACTGCTGGCCTCATTACTAAGACCCAGTTCCCCCAACGATGCACTGGCTCCAAAGCCAAATACCATAGTGCCGAATTAATGCTACTCTTGGTGCTCTTTTCTTAGACTTCTTATGAATCTCAAAGCATAACTATATACTTTCCATATTTATGACTACTGCCAGTTCTGTGTCTTGTCTGTTTGTATATTATTGTACTTACCCGCACCGATTCACCAAGACTAATTCCTGGCATATGAAAACCTACTCAGCAAATAACCTATTTCTGAACTAGATTATTAAAAACATAAACCCCTAAATCATCCCCCCACCACCACTCAGCTCCAATGTTGTCCACTGTAGAGAGAGAAAAAAACAACAACACACTGACATGTTCCTCCATAATCATGAACACACAGTATATTTTGAGTGTCACACTCCTTGTCCAGCTGCCACAAATGCTCACCCCAGACACAAATGTGGATTAATCAACTTCTGGTAATAGTCCAATACAAATGCACTCATTTTCTAATTTTCACATCCAGCCATTGCAGTACATTTCTAAAACCTTTAAAATAAGTAACTTTTGTGAGGCATTTGTTTGAACACGCTGACAGAGGCACAATTTGTCTGAATCTTTCAGTTTTAGAGTGTCAGGAAGTAACACTTCTGCACAAAGTACAGGCGTATTTTATCTAAGTTTAACCACAGTTGTGTTTCAGTGACATGTCTCCAGCACCTGTACTGTTCAGTTTATCATGTTACAACTTCTGAGAATTGTGACACAGATCTTTAGTGGGTTTTGAGTCATTCAAGTAAGATACTATATAAAAATCCCCCACATATCTTCTCTTTAGCAAAATATGCATGATGTTTTCTTGTTATTCACAAATTTGTACATTATTTTTCACACTGCAGAAAGAATGAGGTCACAATAACAATTATGTCTGTTATGTACTACCTGTGATTAGGGCCTACACCTTTGGATAGATTACATAATAACTTATGAATGAACTAAAATAGTAAATCATCAGATATACTGATGACATCTGATGATATACTTCTCTTTACTCCTTGTGAACAGTTTGTACTGTAGTTTTCTACAGTTTTTGTTCGAATATCTCCTGAATCTGCTACTCATACTGATGAGTTTGTAAAAGGTGGTGAATTAATATCAACTCACATTTCACCATTAGTTGGTGATACAACTTCAACGTCACAGATGTTTTACCCCTGGTTTGATTGTGGATCACTTCCTAATGACATGAACATTATGTGAGATGCCATTACAGTTATAGTACAACCATATCCAGATACACCACCAAGCATTATTTTTAACTGTCTTCAACAAACTGTGCTGAGCTACTTCATTCGTTTTCTAACAAAAACTGTTAAAATAATATAAAGTATGCTTTAGAGGAAAGGATGTGTAACAGAACAAACACCAGAATAAACATGTAAAACAACAGAATCCAGCTCTTACATCTGGCCTGACTTCTTCTTTCCTAAAAATAAACACAATTACCTCATTTGTATTTTTGGACAGATGTGCTGGTTTGGAGAATTAAGTGCTGCAAATAGACACAAGATGAGGACCATCACAGATTAAAGTCACCATTATATGCTTTGTTTTATGGATGCGGGAACTTGAAAGTGTTGAACCTGGCCAAGAACTAACGAGCAGCCTGTCACATAATTCCTCCACTAGTTCGTTGTCTGTGGCCATGAAAAACAATTCAGCACACGATTCATAGAATCTACAAAGAACAGAAATGACCGCACCGTAATAATCATTCTCTAATCATAATTGCATCCCTTGTTGACACATTGCTGCATGGGCAACAGCTGAGTGATTTTCAGTTCTGCAACAACCATCAACTACCAGAATAAACGAATGTTCTTTAAAAGATAAAAATCAATCTTTCCATCTGTGTATTTTTTTCCAGTTGCACTAAATGTTAAGGTTCTGATGAATAATTTAAACCAATAGTAATATGTTTGAAAAAAGGGACATACATCAGTAATGAGTGGAACATTAGTTTGTCTAGTTGGTAGCATGGCTCATCAACTGTTACTTAAGGAAATTAAACTAGCTAGTCTACAGGATTTAAAAACACACTAGCGTTACTTATCACAGTTTCAGGCCCACAAACGTTTTTTCACATTAACTGTGGACATGAGCATAGCTGGAGCAGATTGAGAAAATGAGGCAGGAGCACAGACAAGTAAAACCTGCTCATACAAATACAGGTATGAATTCAGTCTTCCGTGTCACATTGAGACAAACCCAACAATATACACTTGCAGTTGATCAGTGTGTCTGTTTGGATGAGTTTGAGTTACACACTATGCAAACTTTGCCAATGGGTCTGTATTACTCGTACTTCCACTACTCTCCTGTCTAAAGCCTTTATTTAAGGAGCTTTTGGACATATTCATAGAGACGCTTGGACCAACACTGTTTTTAACAGACGCAGCCGAGTTCCTCACAACTGTTTGCCATGTCTAAAGTTCAGGGAGATTCATGGTGGCTCCCACACAAGCTACATGAGCGACATAAGTTGTTTTATCGCGTCTTAGAATTGCTGATCCAGTCACATTTCACGTTAAGATACTGTGGCTTAAATGTTCACTTACAAACAGGTTTGGTATTGTTGTCATGGCCTCTTATCAGGACGGGCAGCTGTGACAGAAGCTAGTCCTTAGCTTTAGCTTAGCTCCGGTGTATTTATTGACCCGCAGCTAATTGTTTAACGCTGGCTGTAAATCCGCTGAGCTGACAGCGAAGTCGACATGAAATTGTATCACAGGACACTCCGCTGAGCTGACAGCGAAGTCGACATGAAATTGTATCACAGGACACAGAAAAACTGTTGACTTTCGATGAGAGGACCAATAAGGCGCAGAATAACCGCGGCCTCTGCCAAAAGCTAGAGTTAGTTAGCGAGTCCAGCGGGCGTTCTTACACGTAGACGGCTACGCTAACAGGTTAGCCGGCCAGCTTGCTCAAACCCCGGGAGGTTTAGTGACTGCCGGGGGTTAAGCCGCCTCCTTACCTGTCGTATGAAGCGCAGCAGCCGGTGTTACTCCTCTTTACCATGACAGAAACACTGAAGGAACCGGGAGGAAAACAACAGCAGCGGACACCACCGGTATAGCAACCATCATGCATTGCAGTAGGCGGGACCGCGGCGTCTTCTTCGTGCTTTTCTTTTTGTTTAGATCTTCGACGCTCGCTGCTGCCCCCTATGCGCAGCGGCTGTGACCTGCATCTGTGAATCACACACACACAATCTGCCATCTACTGAGCAAACATGGTTACGGACGACCCCTCCCTCCTCTTACACAGGACCCCCGCATTGATGTACAAAGCATTTTCTCATTATTTTATATCTTTTATCACTTTCTGGTTGTTTATCTATTTATTGTTAAATTATACTGAGGGATATAAATCATTTTTATTAACACGTTAATATATATATTTATATAATTTTCAGTTTTATTATGATAATGTCTTTTGTGTTGTATTTGGTCATTTAGTATCTTTTTGTAGCAACGTCTTTGTGGTCATTTTGAAACTGTGTGTTTGTGTTATTTCTTGGTGGTTGAACTCTTAATATTGAAGAGAAAAGAAGTGGAAGTTTTGAACAAGTGGAATTTACTTCATGGGAACTCCCAATAAACTAATCCACACGAGGCTTTATTCACATGCCTATGTTGCAAAAATACAGCAACTCACTTACTTATGAAACCTTGCAAACGGGGCACTGAGAGTTACACTGTTCCCCAAAACATGTAAACATTTATGCAAATCTACTCAAATCAAAGCTGAGACCTGGTGATGAACTTTTTTTTTTTTTTTTTTTTTTTTTTAAATCAAACAATGCAACAGTCAGGTCTGCAGATTTATATCAGTATAACCAGAGACAACATCAGTAGTGTGTTTGTATTTTTTGCAGTTGCACAAAATTATCAATTTGAACTGACTGCAAAGTTGCCAGGGTAACAAACACACCTGCAGTTTGAAACACACAAAATGAGTGTGTGCAGTTGAGGTTTTATAACCACTCCTAGATCCTCTTCTGTTTCCAGCCCCAAAGAGTAAATATTAACATGTGTAGTCTTTTCAGAGACGTATTATAAATGAAGCCAATTTTCAGGATAGGACAAGATCAAAACTTCCTTAGAAACGGGAGCGTGATCATAAAACCTTTAAATACCAGTGGAGGTGAAGTGTTTAAGAGCATGGATTATCCACTGAAACCGTTGTGGTTCCTAATTAACTACAGAGTAACACATTAATGTCTCTGGTACATTTTTATTTTTTTGAAAAGAAATTACAAATATCAATTCTAGATGTGTTTAAAGTCACAACACAGCAGCTTTAAAAGTGTCCCATATATTTCTTTGCTACATTTGGGGCGACTGTGGGGCAGGGGGTAGAGTGGATATCCACCACTCGTTGGTTCAATCCCCAGCTCCTCCAGTCACAAGTCGAAGTGTCCTTGAGCAAGACTCTGAGCCCCAACTTAGTTGCTCCCGGTGAGTGTTGGCCAGGTGCATAGCAGCTCCCCATCAGTGTGTGATTGTGAGTACAAATGGGTAAATGAGAAGCAGTGTAAAGCGCTTTGAGTGCCAATAGTAGAAAAGCGCTGTGCAGACATTTACATTATGATGGTAAAAAGCACTTCTAATTATTCGGTTCTTCTCTTTTCCTGAAGGCAACATCATTAACGAGAAAGGTCACTTGGTTTCAAGGTGAAAGGTAAAATACAGGCATAAGTTATAGATCAGCACAAGACACAAGGTCAAAGTTTGAGTCACAATTTTTAAACTTCCCTGCTTAAAAATCCTGTGTTGCCCACAGAAAAGCTTCCAAACCAACATCTGTTCAAAACGAGACACAACTGAAACCGATGATCACGATCATATTGTAGTGTTAATGATGAGGCAGTAATCAGCTGTAGAGAAAGTCTGGGAAACAAGACTGCTGTTAAATTCTGCATTGCTTTTTTTAAAGAGGTAAAAGAATAAATAAAGTTTAAGGCGAGGCAAACATTAGCACAGCTGTTCCAGACAGTAGCTGCGTTCAGAGGAAGACAACAATATGATATTTAGAAAAGACCAGAAATCAAATGAATAAATGCACCTGGTCAAAATTAAGTTAAATTAAGTTATAAAAAAGTGAGTTAGGAGAATTTCCCCTAATTCAAAGCTGTTTGTTCGACTGTCTATTGGTTAAGGCTTAGGATAAAATGCCAGAGGGGTTTTTAATCCAGCGGGCTTTGGAAGATGAGTCGGACGCAGCCGGACTCTTCACCCAGTGGCAGGATGCAGAATGGGCAGGCGGCGTGGAAGGCGTGCGTGCCATGCGGCAGCAGGATCTGGCTCCAGTACACCGCTGTCTTCTCCGAGCAGACGTGACCGCAGGGGACGAAGGCATGTGTGGGGGGCTCCGCATCAACGTAGAAGGCCGCTTCACAGCCCAGCCACAGCGGGACATAGGGGCCTCGTGCCCGGCACATGGGGCACTCTCTTTCCTGACACTCTGCCTCCACCTCGGGTTCCCGGCGCCCCCCCCAGCCATGGTAGCCATGCACGTGACCACAGCGCAGGTAGGCCCAGGGCTGCTTCTCATCCAGGACATCCTTGCGACGAAGGCTGGGGAAAGCCAGAGTGTTGAAGCCCACGGGGCACTGAGGTCGGCCGGCGTTCAACTCCTGCCGCAGTGCCTCCAGGTGCTTGACTGTGGGAGTGTGTGCCAGGCCCTCTGCTGTCCGCCACAGCAGCGTGGCCCCGCACAGGTCGATAAGCGAGCCGTCCACCAGCTCGTTGGACTCAGAGTCCACCTGAAGAACAGAGGAGTAAAAGAACATCAGTTACTCACATCACCATAATGTGCAAATGCTACGTTTAACTTCACTTTATTTACTCACATCACCATAATGTGCAAATGCTACGTTTAACTTCACTTTATTTTAAGAACATTTATGGCAACAACATGCTGACATTACTTGCAGCATCAGCAGTAGGTTTATGCATCAAATTAGCTCATCACCTTTAATTGACTTTGAGGGAATAAGTTTCATGTCCATGAAGCCTTCTGAAACCCCCCAAAACAACACAGATCTGTACCCAAATACACTGTTGGTGTTCGATGTACAGTAGTTTAGTTTAGTTAACATTTCTCTCTGAACTGTAGTAAGGTTAAAGTAAAATATTACATTAAAATATTCAAGTACAAGTCTCAAAACTGCATTTAGGTTCCCAGGTTGACCTTTTTTTTTTTTACTGAAGTGATTAGAAATATATTTGAATTTTTGCAGAAATTTAAAATGTATGATCAGATGAAGCTGCACATAATACTGAACAAAGCCGCTTTGTGGAAACTGTGATTCTGTGTGCAGCAGCTTCCGTTTGGGCTGTAGAAAGACATTAAGGCTATAAGGAGTATAACGTTACAACTGAACACATAAAACGTTTTTGCCAATGTTATGCACTGCTCCTCTCTTAAAATCAAGACAATTTTAACAATTAAACTACGGTTTGACAGCCACAGCAATTTCACAATGCCAAAGAAACCGAGCTAGAGTCTGCATTTGTTGGTTGTGAGACAGGCCAAATTTCACCCCTGGTTTCGACTTAGTGCATGTGATCCCTAATGTTTGTACCCTGTTGTTCACTCTGTTGATAAAGGAAACACTGATCATGTGGTGGACACTGTTCTCTGCACACATCCCAGCTGAACCACAGGATCACACAGAATATCCTCAAACAACCACCAAATAAAATTGTTTTTCAAGTTCAGTTTTAGAGGGAAGGTGGTGAATTTGGGGCGATGATTCATTGCCACATAAACTGTTAACAGTTAAATGGAAGACTGCGATTTGTGGCATCGTTTTACATTATACCGTTCAAGTGCTCCAGTTTTCAACCATCAGTCCACCACAGTTTGCTGTATCACACAAATATTTACTGCCTTTGCTCCATTTTCCCGTATTTACGGGCTGTACACATGGAACATGCTTGTGACCCACCATCTTGCCTCTCTGCTGAGCTGATCTGGTCTCGCGCAGTGTGAAGACATTGCCGCAGACTGACATTTCCCTCCACAGGCCGGGTTTAGAGTCCTGGCTAAAGCCTTTGTGTGGGTGCATCACCAGAACGCCATTGGTGGTCAGGCCATCCATCTGACCATCATGCATCCTCCACTTGGCTGCCTTCTCCTGTTGAAACATAAAATAATAATGTTTTGTCTTACTCCAAAACAACTAATGTAACTACAGAGAAGAGAAATGATGAATGACACCAGTTAGGTCAGCCAACCCCTAGGAAGATGTTCTTGGAGGAGTCGAACCCCGCTGCATAGATCCGTGCAGAGTAAGGAGGGTTTCTTTGGCAGATGATGCGGCAGGCGAAGCGGGAGATGGTGCTCTGAACCGTTTGACTGTCTGCATGGGTCTGACCACCAGGCACCGTGTCTGTCACCACAAAGTCAATGGGACTCTCTGTAGAACGACCAATCTGTAATTATACACGCATGAAGTGTTAGATTTATGTTTGGGTGCTGGCACCTACAGACGTTAATTATCTTCAGAGCATGTATGACTGAGTCGAGTATTTAATGAGCTTCAGCTGTTACATTACAGGGAATTAACACAGATTTTAGTGGCTTTTAAACCCCACAGTCCACAGTATGACACTGTTGTCATGTAAATATTGGAAATAAAAGACTTTTATAGACAACACTTTACAATAAGTAGTGGCTAAATGTCTGTGAAGACTCAGTCATCCAGGTGAGGTTAAGATTTGAGACAGGCTCAACAAGCACCCGGTAAGTGGCTCTGTAGCTCAGTGGTTAGAGCACTGGTCTTGTAAACCAGGGGTCGTGAGTTCAATCCTCACTAGGGCCTGACATATTTTTAAGGTCACTGACTGCAGACACTCTAATGGAGCAACTTTTGACCATTCAGGTATGGCTCAGCTGGTTGAGCAGGTCGTCCACAAACTACACACTCAGTGGTTTGATCCACACCTCCTCCAGGCCACATGCACACTGAAACTGCAGGTCGTAGCACTTGAATGACAACTTTCCCTAAAAACAATCTATGTATCCATAGGATCTATGGACAACATCAGGTTTCATTTACATACAAGTGCTGCAGGTAGACACAGTAAAGTCAAGTTAAACTGAGCTAAATAAGAACACACCACAAAGTACAAGATGAGGTAATATGTAGTTTAACACTAAAAAGCTAAAGCCATGTGTATGTCTAATCTTTGAGTCTTTCTCAAACTGAAGAGTTGATTGATCTTCATTCAATCATTCTGTCCATTAGGTACAGTTTGCTGGATATTACAGACCTGGAACATGTCTGTGTTGCTGTCATGAGTGTACTCCACCACCACCGTCTGGGACCGGGACAGAGTGTATGAGATACTGTGCTGCTCCTTGTTGTTGACAGCCTTTAGAGACACACAACACACATGCACTTTTACAACGTACTGAATAGATGAAACAGACTGTAAAATCCAACTGATACTAACACAACATGTAAAACACTGGAGAAATATGGGATAAGCTGTTTCTGGTGCAATTAGCTCCCTGCCGATGCCTCACACTTAGGCTGTGTTCACCAGCATCTTTGTGCTGTAGGTTAAACAGCTGCCCAAATTTCACTGTGCTCAGATCAGTTCTGACAGGTCAAGCGGACGTATTCCTGATCAATCATGGAGTAGGAGTTAAGCTTAATGGATTCACTTTAAAAAGTCCCCAGCCTCTGACAGGGGGATAGATAGAGATAGATAGATAAATTAAACAGTTTTAGGGATGTTTTGAAAATTGTGTATTTAGTAAGCAACGTCAAAGTGCAAAATGCGTCAAACATTCACAAAAAACACTAACACATGTTCTTGTCAAGGGCTCATCCAGGATTTAAAACCAGCATCTCTGGAAGCTAAAGTGACAATCATACCTCTAAACCAACGACAGGAAAAAAAAATTAAATACAATTTCACAGGAGGAGATGTGGTAAAACTGCTGATTCCAGTAGTAAAACAGCTTTGGAAATGCTGAAACATCACTAAAGCTCAATTTGACAGCACTACCCCATCAGATTCACAATAGTAAGTCTGCAACAACTTGAGATTTTTAGATAGTAGCCACATCCTGTAAGGGTCTCAAGGTTTTAGAAGTAGTTTTACAGTGCAGTGAGCCCTCTCTTAAAACCAAGAAACACTATTTTCAAGTGTTCCTCTGGTATTAGAACCCAGGACCTCTTGCACCCAAAGAGAGAAAAAAAAAGACCAAACAAGCCAGCATGATAAAGATTATATGGCAAAAGTGGGGTTAAACTTCGTGGGGGCAAGTTGCTGCACGTACCAGTGAGATCCGGGATGTATAGGAGGTACAGGTGTACATTTACATGATCAAAGCTTACTGGACGCCACTGACTAAGGCCTTTTTTTCCCCCATGTAAAAAAAACTGTGTGAACACGGCCTTGTACAACATTTAAAGTCTTTACTCCTATACTATCTTTTACAGACTGTTATTTCACAGCAGGAGTCATGTTACTCAATGCTGGTGGCAGGTGCTGTTGTACCAGTGAGACAATGAAATAAGATCGGATGGACACACGGATTTATGTGTCTAAAGTTAAAACACTGTATAGAATACAAACAGTGGTTTGTAATATACACAGATATCATCAAACAACTCTGGAGCGTTACTAGAACGGCAGCAGTGTTTTCTAAGGGAATGACAATCTTAAATACTGTGTTACCATGAGAAAACCCATAGAAATGCATGTTTTAATGTGCATGAGTGTCAACAGTGAAGAATTTTAAATGTAGAGGCTGCGACTCACTCATTAAAATTAATTACAAGGTCTATGTTGCCTGTTGTAGACCGACTACTTGTACCTGTGTGTTGTGACCTCACCTTGGCAGCCTGAGGCGTGCAGGATGTGTGGATGGTGCTCGGTTTCACACCATTGGCTTTGTTCCTGCGACACAGAGAAAAACGACTTTTCCGCCTCCCCTTGTCGCCACTGGGCAGAGAGCCGTTACACCTGAACACACATGAAGAAAAGTCAGTCAAAGAAGATCAGCTTACTGCTGGGTTATGAACATGCTGTTTAGCCATGTTGTTATTTTTTGTGTAACGTATGCAATGAATAAGACTCCACAAATGAACAAGACTCACAAATGAACTTGTTGTATTCAATATTTAACTGGAGTGGATTTCTGTTTTCTTAGTTACAGCAGATTTTAAAGTAATTGTTGTGTGGATCTGGACTACAAACATGTGATCTTAGAGAGTCATTACTTATCCAACAAGTCACAGCTTAAATGCCAAAGGAACAAAAATATAAAGGTTATTATTGTTTACCCAGAGAGTCCACCAGGCTTAAAACCAACCAGCTGCTTAATACTACAGTACTGGTGTGATGTTAAAGTGTTGAAAGATTTTGACACCATCTAAAGTCTCAGACAGTTTCATCTCAGACCCAAGACACATCATGTGAAGCAAACTCAATGGCCCCAACCTGACATCTCTCAGCTTCCCCGAACCACAGCCTCTCCCTCATGAAGTTTCTCAACATATTTAACTGGATTTATGCTGCGTTGCTGCTTTCAGAATAATGAAATCTAGCAGAGTTGGGACAAAGTCAAAGTTGACATCCTAAATCTTTTTGTTATGAGTCCTTTTAGGGCTGTTTCTTAACGGAGTACCATCCATCTATCCATTATCTGGAACCATTTACCTCTGTGCTAACAGATTAACACAGGCCTCAATGAAATTTAAACAAACAATACAAATTGTTATACAAATTAGATGATTCATCTCTTTTCTGTTTCTTGAATGAAAATGTTTTTAAGATGTCTTGGTAAAATGCGAGTCCTGCTCATAAAACATTACTAAAGAGTCATGTACATGCTTCTGCAACAAGAAAAAAAAAAAGCAGATTTGAACTCTTTGTAGATAGTAAGCTAGTTACCAGTTCATCAAGTATGCAACTTGATTTTGCACCAAACAGCACTAACACATAACATGAGCAGCTGGTAAATTCATAATCTCTCTCTCATATTTGTTTCTAAACATAAAAAAAAAAAAAGAATCAACATATAAATCTGACGGTTTTGGAAGATTGATGACAGGAGGTTGGCAGTTTCCTCCTGCTTATTGTCTTTGTGCTAAGCTACGCTAACGGCCACGCTTATGGTGCAGTCTTTTTAAACTGGGATGTCCAAAACTGGAATTACCTCTCGAAGAAAGATTTACAACTTGAGTCAGAACAACCTCATTAACCTCCTAAAATTTCAAGATGGCTGCTCCATACATAGTAGGATAAAAAGTGTAGTAATATACAGTTTATTAACATGTCTGTCTTATTTGTGTTAAAACAGTCCTGTCCAGTGTCAACCTGTGGACATGTTACCACATAGCTTGTAATTCCGAAAAAAAGCAAAATGCAGTGTCATAAATTGGTATTGCTAACTGTAGCTAACAATAGCTAAAGGAAACCCGACTTCCCCCACTACTCAGTTTTATAGCTTGGCCTTCGGGAACACAGTCAACTCGAGTGTGACCCCAGCTTCGACTTCCGTGGTAAATGAGTCAGTGTTATCTCTGTACTGCAGGTAAGTGGGAAAATGAGTGGATTTCCCAAACATTACTTTGACAGGAAACGTGAGACAGAATACGCTGACAGGATTTAAGTCCAGATTCAAAAGCAGGATGCTTTAACTGAACTACATCAACATAAAAAAAGACAAATATACTTGTCCTGAGCTGTAGTGCATTTGAAAAGTTAATTGTGAAAGCTAAATGTTGAGACATTTGATTTAGAGTCAGTTTAGCTGGAGGTTATCTTCAGGGCCACACTGCTCTCAGCCACAGGACATATAAACATGGGAGTTCATTAAAGTTTTAAGCCATTCTTTCTCTGAATAATGCAAATGTCTTATGTTTCAGATCAGTAACTGTCACCTACTTTTTTAGACAAACTGACACCCTCCCACCACCACTGTGGCTGCACTGTATGACCCAAAACACAACCTTTATTTTCATATACTAGATGGCTCTTTAAAATTAAACCTTATGATCATGATAATTGTCAGTTGCAGACTCTCCCAGACTCTTTAATTCCACATATGGACACTATAATACAAAAGCAAACAAAAGGTTTGAAACCACAGCTCAGCCACAACTTTTTCTTTACTGTGTCCACGGTAAATGGGCTCCAGTCAGGAAGTCAACTGCATTCTTTACTGTGGTGGAGCTTCTCAACACATTTAACTGGATTTAGGCTGAGTTATGCTGCTTTCAAAAACAAACGACAGGACTGGATTTGACCACACATAATGTTGTGGGCGCACAAAGCTTAAATGAAGGGATGTGTTTAATTTATCTGAACAAACCTTCTTATGATACTTTGTGTTCAAATGCAGAATTCCTGAAATCAATGGCATCACTGCACAGTAGAGCTGAGTATCGACCCTCAACATTTTGTTCATCGATTGAGATTAGAACACACTGTACAACTCTTATTGTTATCCAAGTGATAAAAAGGGTGGTTTGCAGCGATGTTATTGATACATCATCATTGATAAGTAAACATCTGTGCATATAAGTGTGCGTCAGTTCTGAAAGTAAGACCAAAACAGGGACACAGTCTTGTGCCAGACTGTTGCAGACATCCCACCTTGTTGAATGAACAAAGAATCAGACAATCAAACACATTATTCAAATAACTGATAACATATCCAGCTCATTTAACACTGGAGTAACCTAGTTGATCATCTGATTGAGAGTTGTAAAACTCTGTGTTTTATGATGACGGGACAATTGGGTAAAAGGCAGACTACAAGGACCAGCTTGCTATACACTGCACAGCATATGTTTGCTTGCATTTAGCTGTGGGAAAGAGTCGTTACCACATTGCTGATTAAGCGCTTAATGTTTCTGTGGCTTTGTAGTGGAAACCCGCTGCACCAAAGCACAGAAGAGGAAGCCTGTGCTTTTCATAGCAATCTTACTGCAAAATAAGAAGTTTTTTTTTCCCCTCAACCTTTATATAGCCTACAGTATGTAATCAAAATATGTTCAGTTTCTGGCCAAATAAAAAAAAATAAATAAATAAAAAACTCTAAATAGTTGACAGGCTTAGTGGGACTCTTGTTATTTTGTATCAAGGTTGTGCTATAATGTATTGATGTATTCACGAGCAGAGACTTCTTCAAAAACTGTCTGGTGATGCATTCCTGAAGTCACCATCAACAGCTCCATCTTCTATGCTGTGGTTTGCTGGGGCAGCAATATGAAGGTGGGAGACAGTAACAGACTGGACAAACTTAATAAGGACGACTGGTTCTGTTCTGGGGGAGAAGCTGGACCCTCTGCATGTTGTGGGTGAGAATGTCGTCCAAACTCCTCCCTCCCACCCAGTCCACTGTGAACTGGCTGCACAGAGGAGAACTTTCAGCCAGAGACTGACAGGAGATACTTTCTCCCAGTGGACATTCAACTGTTCAACTCACCCCTTTCTGTAAAAAGGAGGGGGACTAAATGGTCCAAATGGACAAACAGTATTGTTTTTATTTCATTTATTATTTTTATCTTTTTTATGTTTACACCTCTAGCGGGGTTTAATTTCCCTTATTCTGCCTTTTTTCTCTGTGTATTCTGGGTCATACGTGTGCACTTTGTCATGTGATGTGAAATCGTCAATTCGTGAACAAACACTTTCTGATTTACTCTGTGACCACACATCAAAATTTGTTAGACAATATACGTCCATGCAGATAAGGACAACAGAATTGTTGTCTTAAAAATGCTGTAACTTTATTAAAGAGCAACAGCCGTCATGCCCACGTATTACAAAAGCAGGGCGGGTGACAGCTATTGTATGCCCCCCTGCCACAGCCAACAGATACCACAAGGACCAAGTGGTCAAACTTTTCCTACAGTAAATATCTATCCACAAAAACGTTCCTTATCTCAGTACCTAAGATCTACGAAACAGCACAAACAGTGGGAGCACAGACTGTGTGGTTGGGAAAAATAACACGTCCAACATGGTGAAAATGAGGTGACTTGTGACCTGATGACATTGTATGAAAACACTCAATCCTAACACAAAATTTGCTTCAAAATTACTTTCAACAATATAGAGGTGCATTGCATTCACCAATGAAAAAAAAAAAAAAATTAAGAGACCTCATCTCGTAATTACGAGAAATGGACCTTCTAAATGAGAGTTACAGAAATACGGATCATAATTACGAGATACGGGACTTAGGGGTCTCATAAATGTCAGAAAGACCATTACTTATAAGGTTTTTGGGATGTCTTCAGTATCGCAGTAGTTCTAAGATAGTTTTCATAATTCCAAAACTCTATAGTAAAACAGAACTGTTGATAGATAAGTCAGAGGACTTTGCTTTTCAAAATGTCAACAAGTTGCATGTTTCTTCTGAGGCAGGAATTGAAAGCTACACTTAACTTGCCTGAGAATCATCATTGTTCAAGTTCCCTTCATTGCTACTTGGAAATCAGTCAGTAATCTGTACATCCAATGGTACAAAGCGAAGACGAACCGGTAACAGTCAACTCTGCATATTTGCTGTGGCTAAATGTAAACAGAAAGGCTAAAATAAGGCCAAGTTGAAGCCCACAGTGCAACTTTCTGTATCTATGACGACACAAAACTTCCTGTTCCTCTTCTCAAAAGTTAATGCATTTAACATGAAGTGTTTAGATCCAGATCCAGAGGATTTTTAAATTTGTTGCCATTTGAGATGACAATGGCATCATGGTTTAGGATAACCTCATTTAATTCTTAAATCTTCATTTCATTTAGGCGATTCAAACACTCACTGAATATGATCTTAAATATCAATTTCTGCATTTCATTTTTCCGTGTTCAATTTTCGACATAGAATTTTAAATAATCATAGACCTCACTGGTGTGGCCAACTTCTACTGCAAAAAGGAAGAAGCGTGTTGCCATGGATACGAAGAGTCACACTGCTGGCTGCAAAATGAATCTCGCTTCATAGTTTAAAGCGAGGCTCAGTTTACAGCCTATTTGTTGACATTTTAAAAAGCTAAATCTGCCGAATTACCTATCAACAGTTTTGTTTAACTATAGGGTTTTGGAAGTATTGGAAACTATCTTACAACTACTGTGATACTGAACACATCCTAAATTTGCTTAGTTACAGTAATGTCTACCCCTTGTGTGTCATATTGGTTTGAACAGCCAGTATATACGTTGCCCCTTGTGTGTATTTTGTCTTTGTTGTGTTTAGAACTTGTGTTGTAATTTCAGTTGGATAGTTTGAGTTTAGCAATATTTTGTTGACCTCTTTTACGGCCCACATTTTGTTAGTAATTCAAATTATTTCTTTGTATATGGTACATTTGGGATAAATGAAACATATTTTCCTTTGAGACTTTATTCCTGTGTCCTGTGGCTACCTGCTCGGTCCATGACAGAGATCCCCAAGTCCCGTATCGCGTAATTACGAAGAACATAATTTGTAAATACAAGATTCGTGTCTTGTAATTACGAGATATGGTTCTTGTAATTACAAGATAAGGGCTCTATTTTTTTTCCTTTGGTTAATGCGCCGCCATACAATATCCAAGCAGATTAAGTTAGACAATGATTAAAGGTTTACTTTTCATTCTGAAATATAGATAGGAAACAATCTTGATATTTTAGAGACAATAGTTGTCAGCAGTTATTGTAGGAACACATGTGTAATAAAGAGCCAAAACAAGCAAAACCAATGGTTCTGTAAAACTCCACCTTGGTGATTTTAGAGTTTCAACCACAGATGTAAACCCTCATGAGTGAACATCTTACCCCAGCACAATGAGCTCTCCATATTTGACGGGTCCTTTGGTGGAAGCGGGGGAGGTGGAGATGTTTTCCTGAACAATCGAAAACATCTGTGCAGCCTTCGGAGGAAAAGGGGGATTAGGACTTTCCCACTGTCTCCTTCAGAGTGTCTCCATCAGCAAAGGTACACAACACATTATCTGCAGACGGAAAAAATGGGACATACTTTCAAAGATATGATAAGAATAAGTCGGCAAACATTGCATCGCAGACAGCATATTTTATTCAAAATGTAAAACACCTCTTCAAACATTCATGGGAACACACACAAAGGCTTCAATGCTACACCATTCATCACTACAATACACCCACACTGTCTTTGTCACTCCAAGCTCCCAGTACAATGTATGTATTCACTCTGCTACACTGAGAAGGGTTGTTAGGTATAAAGCAGGGCTATTTGCGGTTGTGTCGGGGTGACTTACTTAGCAGCACTGGTGTAATAATCACTGGTAGCAAGACAGGCATTCATTCAGATACCCAGCTCTGATGTCAGACGGCATAAGAGGACACAGCGTCATCATAAACCCAAGTTATACAACATAACAAGTCTGAATTAATGTGGTGAATTTTATACCCAAACGAGTTGAGGGTGTGTTCAAAAGAACCTTTGCACATAATTTATCTTCTAGCTTTGGGGACAGAGTACGTCAACATTTCTATCCTTTGAATTATGACAATAACTTAGAGCATGTCAGTAACATTACATCTTCTCAGAAACAGGGAGAGTCTGGTCACAACTGTGTATTTTTATGGTGGGAATGGGATTCATCCTCAAACCAGCCCAAATCAGAACATTTTAGTTACACCTTTAAAACAAGCATTTGGGAATAAATGGTGAGGAGTGTCAAGTGGTGCTATACCCAGTTGCAAGGATGTAAAACCAATCAAATCACATATTCTTGGCGATCCAACAGCTCTGCCTCTTATGACCGGAGTCCCTTTGTTTGGGGAGCGAGGTGCCATTATTTTCCGCTCAGGAACCTGTTGTGTGCATGTGATCAGGCAGAACATGTATAAAATGCAAATAGCCACAAAGTACAAAATTCCTAGTGAATGAAATTTTAACTTGGAAAAGGCAGATATTGTTTTTACAATCTCTCAGAGTAGCTGTTAAGAGTTTCTGCAAGTTACAGTTTGAGTGCAGGGAAAACCTCCTTGATAAACTTTACAGTTACACAGAATGTATCAAAAAATCCAGGTTCAAATCAAATTCTAGGATTTAAAAGGCCCTTGTAATCAAATCTTGACAGTTCCATACTGTACCTTAACAATGCATTTATCATTTTTACCCTGACAACAAAGGCCCAATAAAACTGCTGACATAGGCATCATCTATCAGAAAAAGCTGAGCACTTGTTGCACAGGGTCATTAAAAATGTGTGTAACTCTGTTAGTTAAGACGACCCTTCCCAAGCCGTTGATACCATGGTACGAAGCGTCCTGTATATTCTGGTTTTCAATGCCTTTATTGTGATGGTCATAATGTATATTCGGCTAACTGCTTTCATTCTCACCATTCAATTTCACAGAGGGAGAATGAAAGCATTTAGCTACAACTGGCAAATCAATTTTATTCAGATTAACTAAATATTTGCTTTTCAAACATACAACTTGGGGGTTATCAGACTCCTCTTCTCTTAACTTATCCTGTCAGGTGCTGCCACACTCGATCGTCTGTACTGCACATTGATTTGACACAGATTTTTATGTCAGAGGTCCCTGCTGATGTAAACATAACCAATCTTGGGAGAGGCACTCGTGCACACTGGCTTGTGCAAACTCAGTGGATGGGATGTATTTGGAACAGCTTAGGTTATCTGTGTTTTGTCCAGGGACACTTCCAAAGGGGGCGTTGATCCTCACACTACTAACCCTGCAGTTGATGTGGTGCCCACTCTACCTTCCGAGCCACTACCACCCCAAGTTTGAAGGTGTACTTGGATCACACAATGGTAACACATCGAGTTACGATATACAAGCAACTGTAATTTCTGTTGTGTTTTAACATTTTAACTATTTCAGAGTCATCTGTAAATGTATAGAATACTTCTTGACTTCTTGCTTCCAGTTACGGTAACAAGCAGTTTCTCTAGCTTGGTGATGAATAACACTTCAGAACACAACAGGACATAAAGAAGAAAAATAATTAAGTTTTGCATCTTTTAAATGATAGACTTCCTACTGAAGTTCCTTATTTAAGACACTTCAAACAACATTGTAACAGCTGAATTAAAGAAAACAAGAACAATATGACTTGAATTACTGAGAAGAAAACATTTGAATGCTATAGGAACATATAAGAAGCATGTGTGGTGAGATGGTGACGATGATAATCCTTCGTTTGCATTTCTACATGCTAGAAAAACAAGGCTGTTGATGATTCTAAAATTGATTGTTGCTACTTCACAGCTACTTTAAAAGAGAGAAACAACACATCCATCATCATAGCAGCCACCCACAGACAAACTTCAGACGCATTACCCAGAAACCATTCATCTTATTACCTTTCAGGAAATATTGGTCAGTTTTGACATTTTGCAAGCTGTGACCATGAACGGAAAGAGGCTGCATTCTATTGCTCAGGGTTGTCCAGGAAACAGAACAGAATTCCCCACCATATACGACAGCAGAGGTGGTGTGTTGCTGTGTTGCATCATCTGCTAACATTAACATCAAAAGAAAAACCTTGTTTTTAACTGCTTCTGTTACTTTTGTTTGTACAACCACATGCACCACCATCAATATCTTTGAAAAGGGAGTGTCCTTGATTTTCCCAAATTCAAACAATTCTCCTATTTCACCTTTCACTGATGGCCAGCTGTTTACCCTCAGTTCTTTCACAACTGGGCTAAACACTTTTGCCATTTCTGCCTTCATATTAAGTAGTTTATTTAAAGCACACTCACATCCTAATTCATACAGTAAATGCCGCGCTGAGAATCCCACCTAATACCTAAAATCATACTGACATGTGTTGGGACCCTCGTTTTTCTTCTTCTTCTTCTTTTGGCTAATTCCTTCAAACACTATTCCTGATATACCCTGCATCCCTCCTCTGCACATACCATCCTTCCTGCACGGTCTTGTGATATAACCATTCCTGATCCTGTCTATCCTTGTCAATGGTAACACATATCACAGCATCGTTAATTATGCCACCTCCATCAAAAAAAGACAAGAGGTGGGCTCCTGTCTTCATTCTTGCAGATACCGTTCTATCACAGATTAATCCTGATTCTCTTCTCCGTCCACTCCAAACTTCCTGCACCATTCCCTATTGGTAAAACAGTGTATCCTAGGTATTTAAAGTCATCCACCATAACCACCTCTTTCCCTATTAACTGCATTATACTTCCACCCTCTCTCTGATTTATGGACATGCACACTGGATCCGTCCTGGCCATAGACATGGTTTAGTATGGATGAAAACTCGAGCGAAGGACAGGAAGATTGAAAAATGCAGGAATCATTAGCCTGACAAATTTCTTCTGACATAAAATCAAGCTGAAGGAGATTCAGCCATCTTATATCATCTAGACTCACATCTAACCTCAGTAGATCAGTGCTGATTGACATACTGCAACAAGTTTAGCCATTGATTCACTGATAAAAAATAGGAAATGAATCATCAAGTTATCATGTAAAGTAATTTTAAAGGTCAAACTTTGCTTCATCTTATATCTGAGTATTTTCTAATGTTACTTTAGGAAAATGTGATGTGTATGTCTCACAATTTTCTGGTATTTTACAAACCAAGCAATTGATTGTGAAAATAAGCAGATTAATGAAAATACTTATTTGCAACCCCAGCTGACTGATCAGTCATTTTTAAAGGGGCATGGGGCTCCACCATTCTCCCTGTCAGGTCCTCAAAAACATCCAAAGGTTGAAATTTGGCATGTATCCGGTAGAAATTCTTTATATCAGTGGTAGACAGTACTTTTAGTCAAAAGTACAATTTCCATGCATTGGTAGTTTGCTTTGCTTCCTTTTTGTTACCTCATTTGTTTTTACCTAGTGTGACTTACATGTGACACACAAAGCAGCAAAAAAGCTAAGTTGGGGACTAGACAATGAAAGTGCCATAAAAAGAGGTTTTTCAGTTTCACGGGACATGAAGTGCCAGATAGGGATTTTTTTAGTGCATGGGAAGCTGTGGAATAGAAAGGTAGGGTCTGATCTTTCTGATAGTGTAGAGGTAAAATCTGCTGTTTGCAGATAGAGATGTGGTCAGTAAAGGTTACCTGCTGGTCAGTGGAGACCCCCAGAATTCTGGCATTACATGTATTTAACACTTTAGGATACTACTTACTTATGTTACTTAACATAACTAAAAAGATTTATGTATTATTATATAGATAGAGCAGCTATTTGTGGTTATCCTACAATCAGCACCACCTTTACCTGCTGTAACAGTAGCACAATGAAATAGTATAAAATATGTATCATTTCGCATAATCACTACTATTCCTTTTGTGCTTAATGTATATTTTGATGCTAGTACTTTTACACATTGCCTGAGCCTCTTTATAAGGCACATGGTATTCACAGCACCGAGTTCATCCACCCATCTATTATTCATCCATCCGTCAATTATCTGTAACTGCTTATCTTGTTCGGGGTCACATGAGGCTGCAGTCTATCCCAGCTGTCATGTCCACCCTAGACAGGACAATCTCAGGGTCAGAGAGACATACACAATCACACCTACGGTGACCTAAGAATCACCAATTAACCTAACATGCATGTCTTTAGACTCTGCGAGGGAACCGGACTACATGGAGGGAACTCATGCACACACATGTTGCTAACCACTCCACCACCCTGCACCACCCAATTGTGTTTAAATTAATTGTACAATATTGTTTATCTGTAACACAGAGAGAAAACACTTTCTTGTTGAAGTACTTGTACTTTTGTACCTTTTGTACCTTGTTGCCTTTGGGAAACCTCTCTGGATAGTGAAATCTTATAGGTTTGAAGATACTTCTAGTTAAATGTCCTCTGACTGGCCTCAGCCCTCCATTATGAGCTGATTTCAGTAGCCCTGAATACACAGCCAGTGAACTGCAAGGGGACAGAGAACTATTCACTGCCTGTAACTGGACGCGAGATGAGGAGGACGGCTTCTAAAGTGACTTCACTCCTATCAGACAACTGCTCTTTGTGAGTCTCCTTCCTCTCATGATGGCGATGTGTCTAACAGACACACATTGCTCTGTTCCTGCTGTGGCTGAAAACTGATTTTATCTCATGGTTTTTAATTAGCCCCAACTCTCCCTCACACACACAGTTCCATCGCATCTAAGCCAAAGTTTGCTGGCATCTCCATCAATAATCGTTCTTTCTTAACTGCCATTCCACATCCAAACAGCCAAATGTTCCTGTGTATCCCCTCCCCTTACAGTTACCTGACATCCTCACCTTTTCCCATATTTATACCAGCCAATTCCTTTAACACTGTTGTGTCACTGCTCCTGCCTGTGTGCATTTGGATCCTGGTTGCCTGTAACTTTATGCAGAGAGAGACAAAGGGAAACCAGAAATTCTGTTTGTGTTCACAAGCTGTATTGATGTATGTACAGTAGGTTTTTATTCAATATTTACAGTACAGCCTTCAACTAGAACCATATTTCATGATCCCTATCTGTTCATTGGCTAAATGTCAGCTTAACTGGGTCCACGAGCGAGTCAAGCAGTCACAATAAATTCAGATTGTGGATTAAATAACAACATGACAGTGAGAATTCAACATTGTAGTTTTTAACCAGTGACCTTACAAACATTGAAAAAATGAGTTAAACCACGTTAAAAACGCTGTATGTGTAAAATTTTCTGAGTGGGGCCTGGTGGATCAGTGGTAGAGCACTGAGTTAGGATTCAGAAGGCAGGGGGGTTCAAATCCCACCCCACCAAGTGTGGCCCCACCCAGCCACCTTTGGCGACCCACAGCTATTATCCCGCAATCTGCACCTGCGCTTTGCTGGAGCCAGATAATCTACGCTGCCCATATGTTCCTGTGGTTTTGTGTGTTATTTATTCCGTTTTAGGTTAACATTACTTTTCCAAGTCTAACTTTATGGTATGACACACTTATTTCATGGGAGCCATAGTTTTTCACGAGATAAAACAAAATTATTGGTTAAAATCGCAAAGGCTTAACTTTGTCTTCTGCATTTTGTAAAGACGTAAGTCCAGAGTAATATTATTTGGATTTATTACTGCAGCATGGTGTCAGAAGGTGCTGCTTGCTGACCTTCTGTTGTTCATGCACATGTAATGGATCATATCTTCAAAGAATAAACTTTCTGACCTTTCTAGAATTCAAGAATGCAGCGTAAAGAAACTATTTAGATGCCTACAGGCCACTTTGTAAAAGTTTAATGTTTAAATTGAGCAGGCTTTATTTAAAAAATAAAGGGGAAAAACACTGAACAGGAAAAGGGTTCTTTAATGCCAATCATGGAAACAGGTTTCCTATTTAAAGGCCAGTTTAGAAATCAGCTGCTGGAGGAAGCCTGGTGTTACAGGGTTTCTTACTGGGCTACATTAGTTGTGTTTTCACATCAGCACTGAAAAGGAAATGGATGCCTACATGTGCACGAATAATTTAATTATGAGCAGATTATACCCCTTGTAAATAATTTAAACTATTTCACAAGTTAGGATGAAGTGTTGTACATTGATGTTCACGTTCTGCACACACAAAGTGTCTCAATCAGTATACAGTGGATGTGGATATGGTTATGTTTCAGAAAGTAAAAATAGAAAAAGGTACCCACCTATCAACAAAATGTTTTAAATCAAAACTACAATCTAATATGCATTACTCAATGATGAAATTAAAAGAAATATGTAAACTGCCCTGAAGATTGCTTCTCAACTGTCACATGTGGGAACAGGAGTTGTTTTAGGGTCTTACAAAAATCTTTACATACCTTGTTCTTCTTGCTGCCATTGTGCAACTTTAAAGTTTAGTGCTTAGAGTTAGTTGATCCAGTTACAAACTAACTACAAAAGAGGCAATAACGCTTCAACATGGCACATTTTATTCCATTCAAGTGAGCCATAGTAACTCTGCTAACCACTCCTGCAAAAATACATATTTCTTTAGTTTTTAGTAGAATTACCTCCTCTAACTTTCTCTGTTCTTCCCTCTTTGTATCCTTTTCTCAAACGTCATTTGTTGTGAACACTGCATAAACTCCTTAAGTGAAAACTGCTAGTATGATCTATAGGAAAGATCTACTTGAGAGTTCACTTCCTGGCAGTTAATGTCAAAGAAACCAACCTCTCAATTCAAACTTTGCTATAACAGCAGTGATGGTTTTCCAACTTGCCACAACTATATCTGTCAGCACTTGTGCAGTGATGTTAGGACACTCCTTTGTCTTATAGATTCACCCAGTGTAACCTTTAAAAAATACAAAAAATAATATAAAAAAAACACAAATGAATCACCTGCTACTGTTATTATTACTGGGATTCCCTCAATCAGCCAAGGTGGTTGGTCACACAATCTCTAATGTAGCTTGACTTCTTATCCGTGTTGTAATTTCATTGTCAATAAGTACACTATCAATTATGTTTTTGTTAAAAAAAAAAAAAACTCCTTAAAGTAACATTCTAATGTATTTTTTATCTGACGTTTGAGAAAAGTGCATTTTCTAACAAATGAGGTTGCCCACCTCTGCTCAGTCACAGTTGAAGTCGTCGGTCACCCTACCATAGACCTTTAGATGACCGACGACTTCAACTGTGACTGTCACTTCTGTTTTCTATTGGCTCTGCTTCAATACATTCAGACTAACCCTTGTCCAGGTTTTAGTTCAGCGGCTGCATGTGGAGACAGGCTGACATGTCAGTAAGCTTTATTTATGAGCAGGCAGTTGGAACAAAAGGACCAAACTTTAAGTTTCGAAATGGGGAACAAAAGCAGCATCTGCGCGGACAGATGCTCTGGTCGGATGGTGCATGCTAATGAGTTTGTGTGGCCAGAACAAAGGAGGCCAGCTGGGCTGCACAGACCCAGACAGACTGGCCTGTCAACCACAACCAAGACTGGAGCCCTGCTTAGAATAATACACTACATCTATACACAAACCTGTAATTATACTCTATTATCTCACACCATACAGAGTGAATATCTAACTAAACTGTCAGCATTTAGAACAGTTAAAGCAAACGTTTAACATTATTTCGTGCTACTATCCTACATATACAAACTAGGATCTAAGACAAATTCAGTCAGCTGATCCACAGCAAATTAACCAGCAACTATTTATTCAATTCTTCCAGCTTCTAGGTTGTTTCATAGTAAACAGACATAGTAACAGACAAACAATCACTGTCATTACGAGTATGAATCTTTGACATCTACTGTTCAAGCAGCCCAGGTATTTACAGGTTCGTTATAATAATCGAACAGTTAATGTCCAGTTCTTTATTCGTACGCTAAAGAAATCTAAGGAAGTGGACATAATGGTGCGGAGGACCAACATTTTTACAGTAACAGTTCAGGAGACAACGAAACATCAGCCAAACAATGAACGTATTGAGGAACAATCTGAATATGACCCTGCTGATACTTCTTTAAGACACCAACATAATAATGTTAATACAGACATGGTAAGTGGTGAAACCCCGCTTCAAACCGTCCACTAACACCAAAACACAGGTTGTAACATTAACGTTAAATCGCAGACCGTGAACGTTGCTGCAGATTAAAAACGTCTATGAGCTTATGGAGGTTTGAACTGAGGCTCCATACCATGCTCGTAGTGGCACGTTATTCCGCCACTTAGCTAGCGGTTAGTTGATAGTTTTAAACATGTTTGAATTTTGGCTGGTAAAAGTAAAAAAAAAAAACTTTTTTAAAAAGTTGCTAACTAGCTACTTTTTATTTAACACAACGTGTCGCCGTTGGTAACGAGAGAAACTAACGTTACTCATAAAACAAACCTACCGAAGTTACCAGCAGCTTCGTATTCCGCTTTCGCCGTTGCTTGTTCCCGAAAAAAGTTTTATTAACAGCGTCTCGTCAAAGAAAATGTTTTAGCTGTGTTAAATGTCTACAGGTATTTTTGCCTGAGCGTTTTATCCAGCGGCAGACTAATCTGAACCGAGTCCCACTGAGGTTTGACTTAGTCTCACTCACTACTGGAATTGACTCAGCTATATCCGGAGCGGGGTTTCAATTTCCGGTGTTTATTTCAAAATAAAACGAGTTGACTTCATTTCAGACTCAAATCAAATAGTCGATACACCACACGCACAAAAAATCACTTATTATTAACGATAAAATACAGACTGAAATAATAAAAATGTTTTACTTTAATTAAGTCATTCTATTATTATAAGCCACTCTAAGTCTTTGTAAACTGTTTTTCTACACTGACACCACAGGTTGGCAGTAGAGGAGATAGAAAAACCTTTAAATAAGATTTTTCCATTCACAGAAAACATCCTAAATGTACAAATCAACGCGTTATCTTATGTATTTAACTTTCTGCACTATCTGTAAATGTCTATATCATGTGATAAATCATAACCCTCTACCGATATAATGGTATTAATACAAAGGTATGACAAAAATAAAATGTAAACTTTGTAGAGGGCAGGGGAGCCTTTAACATCCAGACCATTGATCAATTTAAAATTAAATTAAATTACTTCATCTTTATAGCTTTTATGTTGTTGACATCTTTGCTATGGTGTCTGAGTTCCAAAATAAATTGATGAAATCAGGCCTTGGAGCTGCTCTATTTAGATTTATGCATGTAACATTTATCTAAAAACATAAGTAACTATAATATAGCTATAGGAAATCTTCATCGACATTCCATTAGAAAACTCTCTTGGAGCTTGATGTCACAATGCAGAAGGAGTTGAAGTTTGATTGTATTTATGTCAACTTGTTCTTTTGAAATCTCTCTGTTTTTCTTCGTATTTCATCTGAATGTGTCTTTATCTGTAACACACTGTTTTATTTGTGTCTGATCCTCTAAACTGTATAGAACAGATCTGTGTGACCCATGAACAGGTCCAGAGTGGATCCACAGATAAATATGAATAATGTGTTCAAACTAAATGTGTTATTCAACACTTTTAAAGAGGAACTTAAATGTTGTTAAAAGAAGTGAGGATCATATGCAGCTCAACAACTGATTTCTAAGATAAGAAAACTTGATCCCAAAGAGGGAAAATGTGAATATTCCAACAGCCCAGTGACAGTGGCAGGTAAAAAGGAAGAAAACAGGAAACGCTAAAGAAGGAAAAAACAAGTACTACAGGCCGACATATTGACTTGTGAGTGTAAAATGTTTGCAGTATTTGGACAAGAGTCCCATTCCATCCAGATCCATTCTAGACCTACAGTATCTGCTGTCAATCCCACAGAATCAGAGGTGAAGAAGAACAGGAGCAGCTTCATGATGCAGTGTCCAATGAAAAAGTCAAGGACACTGCTGAAGTCCTTCCTCAGAAATATTCCCATATTCTCCAGTCTGATGCCAACTAGAACAGGACGGATCCAACAATGGGACTAATGACTCTACAGCCTGAGAAATGATTCTTCACAGATCAGTCTGACATGACTTTAGCTTCACACACATTTTCCATTTACACTGATCAAAGTAGGAAGCTGATGGACAACCCCACAGTTGTTCTAATGTCCACAGAGACACAGGGACAGATTTTATTCTGAGCTCGATCCACTGTGTAACATTCATATGTGAAATTGAGGACACAGATCAGTGTCTCCGCCAAAGACAGAGGACACTCAGTGTTGGTCTCAGTGTCTGTGTGGTGATTGTGGACGATATGAATCATTTAGCTGCTAGCTAGCTACAGTTAGCCGTAGTCAGCCTCTAGCTAGCTGCTAGCTAGCATTAGCTGCTGCGACTGTGTCTGAACAGAGAGAAATCCAGTGGATGTTCTGTTCAAAACGTGGAAAATACACTTTGGAGCTGCTTTTAAATGTTCTAACTGAAGAAATGTCAAAACCAAGCAACAGGAAATAAGATTTCACAGTTCATAAAGTTATTTTAGAATATTATATTGTTATGAACATGATGAATTTGATATGACAAAAAGTTAAACTTATTATAAGCAAAAAAAAAAGTTGTCCTGACACAAAATTAAACTAACTTAGATGTGTGGTAATGAAAAATGAGCATTTCAGTTATGTATTAGTATTAGTCTTTTTACACATTTATTTGAGATTAGAGCTAAATTTGTCTTGTTCATCTGTTTATCTTGTTCATTTGTCTCGTTCAGTTTAGCTTTAGAGACACTCTCAGTCCACATGTCCTTTCCCTGGTGCTTTTATTTAGGGGTTGGGGTGGGGGACACTTTGAGTGACCAGTGGTTTGTCCTGCAGCTCTGACTGTCCACAGGTTCATCACAGTTGTCTGTACTTTGTTCAAGTACATTTTTCATGTATCTGTCATTTACCAAAGTAGATTTAATTATGGCTACTTTGAATTTTACTCCACTACATTTCTAATCGAAGTTGTGTTACATGTTACAATCACGTCATTTTACACATTGTTTAAAAGAAAACTAATGACTATAGAGACAGGCACAGTGTCAGTGTCTCCTTCCATGGTCTTAATTAAAAGACTTACTCAAAGGGAGCTGGTATGCAGTAATTTTACTCTCTGGCTTCCTGAACTTGAACCTACCTCTTCTTCTCACTCGACACGAGTCATTTACAAAAGAAACTGAAAAAAGCATCAGATCATATAGTTAATCAGCTTTAACCCATCATTTATGTCATTAATTAGTTAATGTCCCCCCAAACATGAAGCAGCACTGGTCCACAGAAAAGGACAGAGAATAAAATATTACTAGTACTTTTACTTTAAAACCTTTAAGTAAACTATAAATCATGTACTTTCTTACTTTGACTTAAGTGGAAATTACTCCTAACATTAATTATTACTGTTTGTGTATTTGTACTCGTAACTGAAGTACAGTTTTGAGGACCTCATCCACCACTGGCTTAACTGGAGGTGCAGTCGCTTGTGTAGAGGAAGAAGAGCAGAGGGGAGAGGACATGTTTCTGGGGAGCACCAGTGTGACTTTGTCTAGCAGGGGCCCTGTGAGGTCTTTTAGGTGGTTTAAAGGACTTTAAACAGAGGACGGGTCTAAATAGACTCAGACCAAGCAACACAGGTGTTTGTCAATCAGCTGATGAAGCTGTTTGTCAGACATCTTATCGCTCAGCTGATCATCCTGAGACACAGGAAACACCAAAATCAAACAGAATGTAACGTATGGATTAATATAACGGTCACCTGGTTATTAATATTAAATATTTAACATATCATATTTCAACATAGAGCTGAAGTAGAGACAGTATTACCACATTTAGTATCTTTCAGTAGAATAAACACAGAGACAGGTAGAATCAGTGTCCAACCAGAACATGTAGCCCTCATGTGTCTCTCTACCCTGGATCCTGGGCTGGTCCTGAATCAGTTTCTGACTCTTTTCCCACATGTTTTCTTTTCAAACTTTCATTTCCACATTTGTTTATTTCTGTTTGTTTGAGTGGATCCATCCTGAGTCTGTCTGTCCTTTCTGTCTCCATGCACAGTGTTAATTACAGTTGTTGTGGATTAATAAGTGTTGACCCAATGACACTGCAGAGCAACAACAACTGACCAACTGAAACTGGCCTCATATAATCAGTTCTGGTTCATATCTGTGGATCCATGTTACCAAGCTTATATCAGACAGTCTGTAGAACCTGGAGACCCAGGAGATCCAGCTGTCAGAGAATCTGTCTGCTGTGTCCCCAAGACGTCATTAGCCAGACAAGCTGGGTTCACACCTGTCACATAGACACAACTAAAACAGGTAAAGTCACCTGACTTCATGTTAATAGAGGGGGAGGAGCCACTGGAACTGAAAGTGTTGAGTTAGTTCAGACTCCAGTTAGAGTGGACAGAGCAGGAGGAGGAG
The DNA here is from genome assembly GCF_033026475.1 of Channa argus. Lineage (NCBI taxonomy): Eukaryota > Metazoa > Chordata > Actinopteri > Anabantiformes > Channidae > Channa > Channa argus. The sequence continues at coordinate 1,803,753 of NC_090199.1, forward strand.
AAGTGAAGACTGAGGCAGGGTGAGTGTTAATCCAACATTATTCTCATTTTACTGTCAAAGTCTCTGAGTCACTTTTGTCCCTGTGGACTGTAGAGGACACATCACACACTGTCTACTTGTGTCCAAACAAAGACACTGAGAGAAAAGGAGGAGAATCAAACTGTGTGTGTTACTTTCTGTTGTCTCAGTTTTATGAAGCCAACAGTTTGATTCCTGTGTGAAAAGCAAATCGTGATTGTGTGAATAATAAGATTAAAGCTGAACTAACTCTGCCTGGTTTTATTCCACTGAGCTAATGTGTGTTTGTGTGTGTTACTTCCTGGTGTCTCAGTCTGTCTCAGGGTGGGACTGAAGTGAACAGACGTGTTTGTCCTGATTCCTTTTCTCAGCTCAGTCTCACTGGTTTGTCTCTCAGTCTGACTGAGGTTTAGAAGATGAGTGTTTGTGTGGAGGAAGAGGAGAACAGAGCAGAGTCTGCAGGATCCAGATGTGTGTCTTTGAAGAGGGACCGGTCCAAAGATGATCGTCCTCCAGACTTCAGTCCTGAACCTGGACCCTCAGACACAAAGTAAGAACTGCTCCAAACTGTGAAACCTCCTGATGATCTGCAGCAGCAGCAGTTTGTGTTTAGAGCAACAGAAATGACTTTGATCAGAGAATTTATCAGTGATTGATGTGATCTGAAGAAAAACTTGTTGGTGTTTGCAGAGCTCAGAACCACAGACAGAGAGCAGAGTCTCCAGTGTCCAGCTGTCTGTCTATGAAGAGTGACCGGTCAAAAGATCCTCCACTAAACATCACTCCTGAACCTGGACCCTCAGACACAAAGTAAGAGACAGTTTCTACTGTAAACTGACCTGATGAAGATGATTCATTGAGGACAAAATGTTCTCTTCAAAGATTTATATTCAGGATACAGAACCATTAGTGCAGATACTGGTTCAGACTAAGATGGATCTTAGTCTGGGTTTTATATCCACAAACTACTGATGGTGTTTCTGTAGTAAAACACCTGAGAACCTCCATGTCACAATTTACACTTCAACAAAATCTTCATTTGTCTTTGTCCTGATGTTGAAGTCACTGTTTACAGTCTGAAAGCTGTGACTCATTAGTAAGTGAACCTTTAAATTTAGATCCTCTCCACCATATATTGTTCCTAAAGGTCAAGAACAGACATCTGTGGACAGTTCTCATGGAAAAGTTCTCCGTGGACAAAAAATTGTCAGAAATGTAATCAATTAAATCTTTTTTTAGAATATTTGTTTTACATTTATTGCTTCATTTGATAGTTGACAGTACACAGAGACAGAAAACAGAACAGGAACCATCTGAACTTTTACCTGCTGTGTGTCTGAGACTGGTCTACCACAGTTTGTAGACCACTTCTAAGCTCAGTTCAGACCTAATTAACCCAAGCTGAGCTGCTCACAGTGACTGTAAAACAGTAAAGGACACAATCAGCTCTCTTTAATTGAAGGCTTTTACTGTGAAGGAGCTGCAGGAAGTGTTGAGTTTGTATTAATAACAAACTACAGTCAGATCACTAAAGGTTTAATACAGTCAGACAGGAAAAGCAGTTCATTAGTGTTTCTGAAGCAGGAGAAAAATCCTTTGGATTCCAGACTGATGCTGAACTCAAACAGAAAATTAGCTGCACTTTTACTGTTTCTGTGACCATCTGAGCTTCTACACAGTGTTGGACACAGCTGGAGCTTTTTCATCCACAACCAGCAAATTATTTTACTTCTAAACAAATGTTTTCACAGAGAGAAGAAGAGGACTCATGCTTCTATAGAGGAGCAGCTGTCCTACTGTGCTTTGTGTCAGGACGTCCTGAAGGATCCAGTCTCCACCAGCTGTGGACACTGGTTCTGCAGAGAGTGCGTCAGCTCATACTGGGACCAGTCTGGTTCATCAGGAGACTCCTCCTGTCCCCAGTGTGGAAAAAGATCCAGAACCAGAGCTGGACTGCAGACAGTCAGTCAGAGCAGCTTTGTCCAAAGTAAGACTGAACATCTGTCTGCTGATGTCCTCATTTCTGAAAACAAGACTCACTTTTTTACTCTCACAGTTGTTCTGTGTATTTTCATCATTATCACATGTTCTACAGCACTGAATTGTTTTTGTGTGAGACATAAAAAGAACCAGTGGGTCTTTTTGTTTGGTCTCTCATTGTTTGTTCTTCTTCTGTCAGCAGATGTTGGTCTGCAGGAGGTTTTAGATGAACATAAGATCAGTCTGAGGAGGAGATGTGAATGTGTGACTGAAGGAAGTGATGAAACAGGAAGTGGAACCCTCCTTAACAGGATCTACACTGAGCTCTACATCACAGAGGGACAGAGTGAAGAGGTTAATACCCAACATGAGGTGAGGCAGCTTGAGACAGCTTCCAAGATGAAGACCCTCCATGACAGTCCAGTCAAGGTCCACGACATCTTTAAAGCCTTACCTGACCAACAGAGACGCATCAGAGTGGTTCTGACCAACGGCGTCGCTGGTGTTGGAAAAACCTTCTCGGTGCAGAAGTTCAGTCTGGACTGGGCAGAGGGCTTGGAAAACCAAGATGTCAGTGTGCTGGTTGTGCTTTCGTTCAGGGAGCTGAACTTGATCAAAGATGAGCAGCACAGTCTTCTCACGCTGCTCCATGTTTTCCATCCAACATTACAGAAGGTCACAGCAGAGCAGCTGGCTGTCTGTAAACTTTTGTTCATCTTTGACGGCCTGGATGAAAGCAGATGTTCACTGGATTTCAACAACAGTGAGGTTGTGTCTGATGTCACACAGAAGTCATCAGTTGACGTGCTGCTGACAAACCTCATCAACGGGAATCTGCTTCCCTCGGCTCTGGTCTGGATAACTTCCAGACCTGCAACAGTCAATCAGATCCCTCCTACGTGTGTTGACAGGGTAACAGAAGTACGAGGCTTCACTGACGCCCAGAAGGAGGAGTACTTCAGGAGGAGGTTCAGTGATGAAGAGCTGTCCAGCAGAATCATCTCCCACATCAAGACATCCAGGAGCCTCCACATCATGTGTCACATCCCAGTCTTCTGCTGGATCACTGCCACAGTTCTGGAGCACATGTTAACTACACAGCAGAGAGGAGAGCTGCCCAAGACCCTGACTGACATGTACTCACACTTCCTGCTGGTTCAGACCAAGAGGAAGAAGAACAAATATGATGAGGGACATGAGACCAGTTCACAGGAGCTGACGGAGGCTGACAGGGAAGTTCTTCTGAAGCTGGGGAGGCTGGCGTTTGAACATCTGGAGAAAGGAAACATCATGTTCTACCAAGAAGACCTGGAGCAGTGTGGTCTTGATGTCACAGAGGCCTTGGTGTACTCAGGAGTTTGTACAGAGATCTTCAAAAGAGAGAGTGTGATCTTCCAGAAAACAGTCTACTGCTTTGTTCATCTGAGCATCCAGGAGTTTCTGGCTGCAGTTTACTTCTTCCACTGTTACACCAACAGGGAGAAAAAGGTACTGGAGAGTTACCTAAAAAGCTTCAAACAAAGCGCTTCAAAACCAGACTTTGTTTTAGAGAAGATTTCTATGTTTTTTAGAAACAGTGATACCTATGTTCCTCCCCTGAATGACTTCCTTAGTGGAGTCATGGAGAAATCTCTCCAAAGTCAAAATGGTCACCTGGACCTGTTTGTTCGCTTCCTTCATGGCCTCTCTATGGAGTCCAACCAGAGACTCTTAAGAGGACTGCTGGGTAAAAAGGAGAACACTCTAGAAAACATCCAGACCATCATCAACAACCTGAAGGAGATGAACATTTATAAAATGTCTCCGGACAGAAGCATCAACATCTTCCACTGTCTGATGGAGATGAAGGACCACTCAGTACATCAGGAGATCCAAGAGTTCCTGAAGTCAGAGAACAGATCAAAGAAACTCTCTGAGATCCACTGCTCAGCTCTGGCCTACATGCTGCAGATGTCAGACGAGGTTCTGGATGAGTTGGACCTGAAGAAGTACAACACATCAGAGGAGGGACGACGGAGACTGATCCCAGCTGTGAGGAACTGCAGAAAGGCTCAGTAAGTTTAATGTCAAGATGTCTTATTGAATTCTTTATTTTTCTGTCCAGAGAGTCTGATGTCAAAACACAGTGACATGTCAAATCCTGCTAAAGACAATTCAGTACCAGTGAGATATTCTAGTCTCACATGTCGTCAACTAAGGACAGTGGAGACAGTGACTAGTTTTCCCAAACACACACAGAAGTCTCAGAGTGAGCAGAGACAACAATTCACCTCACTGTGAACCCTGAGTCTCTGTCAGGAGACAAAACTGGAAATCTCATGTCCTCATGTACTGATACATGTCCTAAAGGACATCTGACACAATCAATGACCTGTGATCCATAAAATTCCACCACAACCTGATGAAGCTGAAGCCTCAGTGTTAAAGACAAACACTTACACACACATATAGAATAGAAAAACGGAGACTACAGGTTTACAGACTACAGGACGACATCCTCCCTCATGTAGAATGAATCCAACATCCACCTCATAATCCTCATTCAGTTAAATGTTTGACTTTGAATAGTTTAGTTCCCAACAATGCACATGTGTCCACTCAATTTAAACAAGTCTAAGATTAGTCACCTCCCACCCCCAGACAATAATACCAGACTAAAATCTCACAGGTTAGATATGGTTCAAGTTTTAACAATAAACATTTCAAATTTGATATTGTTTCTCATCACAGACTTTCTGGCTGTGGACTCTCAGAGACTCACTGTGAAGTTGTGGCCTCAGCTCTAAACTCCAACCCCTCCCATCTGAGAGAACTGGATCTGAGTAGAAACAACCTGCAGGATTCAGAAGTGAAGCTGTTGTCTGCTGGACTGGAGAGTCCACAATGTAGACTGGAGACTCTGAGGTCAGACAGCAGCTGTGCTGTGAGATCCACTATAGTGACATTTCAAATGTGTGAGGACAAAGTTCCTCCTCTCTGTCTCTGTCCAGTGTTTGAAGACAGACACAGAAAAACCTTAGTTTGAAGGTTTGATCATTAAGAGCAGACAAGAGGTTGAAGTTTGTGTTTAGCAGAGTTTAGACACTAACATTTCATGATCAGATTGTTGCTTCTGTCTTCACAAAGACAACATGGAATGTCCACATGAAAAAGAAGAAAGACACAAATATATTGTTGAACAATCCTGAGAGAAAATCCTGATCTCAGCTCTGATCAGATGATGAAACATTGATGGTGTCAAACAGGAACTTTGTTTCTAAACTTTTGCCACCATTGATTAGGACAAATCTGATTGTTACTAATGATTTGATCCACATCTTTGATTCTTTATTCAGATTGTTTGACTGCAGTTTGTCAAAGATCAGCTGTGATTCTCTGGTCTCAGCTCTGAAGTCCAACCCCTCCCATCTGAGAGAACTGGACCTGAGTCAAAACAACAACCTGCAAGATTCAGGAGTGAAGCTTCTGTGTGGTTTTCTGGAGAGTCCACACTGTAGACTGGAGACTCTGAGGTCAGTTCACTGACTGATACTGTTGGAGATTTTCTGTGTTTCATGAAGAACTTGTGACTGTGTGATGTGGTTTTTCTTTAGGGGACCAGCCAGGTCTCTGTCCTGACATTTCAGATTGTGATAGAAGTCAGTTTGGTTTATTTAGTCGACCTTCACAAAGGAAACAGGTTTAAACAATCAGACTTAACATTCAGCCTGTAGCTGCACTGAATGAACAGAAAACACTGAAACCAAACAAAGACAACAGACACATTTTTAAACTATCATCTTCACATATTGAACCAAAACTGATCCTAAAGTCTTTATCAACAGTCCAGCAAAAACCAAGAATGGCTCCAAGTCCAAAAGTCCATTCAGGGTTTTTCTTTTCGAGTCGATTGTCTCGATTTGACATTTCTGCTCAACATTTAGCAAAGTTTTCATGAAATCATCTGTAATTTGGGATGAAGAGTTTTAGTTTTGCTGATCTGCAGGACAGAGACCAGAACCAAGCAAGACCTTTATACTGGATCAGTTCTGGTTCTTTAAAGTTTGATCCATTTCACTGATGAGTCAAAGTATTGTAGGAAGTTTTGAGTCTGTCAGATGTGATTTGATGTTTGTCTGATAATTCCAGAGGTGAGTGAGGTGAGCAGCATGTTCTGAATCAGTGCTGACATGAATAGGTGTATGAATGTTGTGCTGACATTTGGATGATGTCTGTAGAAGTCTGACATTCTGATGATCCACAATAACACAAGGACAAAGTCCCTCTAACACCATTGATTAGGACAAATCTGATTGTTACTAATGATTTGATCCACATCTTTGATTCTTCATTCAGATTGATGTACTGCAGTTTGTCAAAGATCAGCTGTGATTCTCTGGTCTCAGCTCTGAAGTCCAACCCCTCCCATCTGAGAGAACTGGACCTGCGTGAAAACAGTAACCTGCAGGATTCAGGAGTGAAGCTGCTGTGTGGTTTTCTGGAGAGTCCACACTGTAGACTGGAGACTCTGAGGTCAGTTCACTGATTGTTACTGTTGGAGATTTTCTGTGTTTCATGAACAACTTGTGACTGTGTGATGTGGTTTTTCTTTAGGGGACCAGCCAGGTCTCTGTGCTGACATTTCAGATTGTGATAGAAGTCAGTTTGGTTCATTTAGTCGACCTTCACAAAGGAAACAGGTTTAAACAATCAGACTTAACATTCAGCCTGTAGCTGCACTGAATGAACAGAAAACACTGAAACCAAACAAGGACAATAGACACATTTTTAAACTATCATCTTCACATATTGAACCAAAACTTTATCAACAGTCCAACAAAAACCAAGAATTTACCTTTGGAAATTCTGGGAACCACAACTAGGCCTGAGCGAAGTAGTCTACTGGGATGATATGATGCTATGAGGTCTTCTATATATGATGGAGCCTGACCATTCAGAGCTTTATATGTAAGAAGCAGGGTTTTAAATTCTATTCTAGATTTAATGGGAAGCCAATGGAGAGAAGCTAGTGAAGGTGAAATATGATCTCTCTTGCTAGTTCCAGTCAGCACTCTTGCTGCAGCATTTTGGATTAATTGCAGGCTCTTTAGTTACTGGGGCATCCTGAAAGTAGGGAATTACAGTAGTCCAACCTAGAAGTAACAAATGCATTGACCAGTTTTTCAGCATCACTTTGAGACAGTATGCTCCTAATTTTGGCAATGTTCCGTAGGTGGAAAAAGGCTGTTCTAGAGATTTGTTTTATATGTGACTTAAAGGACAGATCCTGATCAAAAATAACTCCAAGGTTCCTTGCAGTAGTACTGGAGGCCAGACTTATGCCATCTAGAGTAACAATATGGTTGGACATCATGTCTCTGAGATTTTTGGGTCCAAATAATATGACTTCAGTTTTGTCTGAGTTTAAAAGTAAAAAATTGTGGGACATCCAGGCCTTTATGTCTTGTAGGCTTGAAGCTTTATTAACTGATTATTTTCATCTGGTTCCATAGATAAATATAGCTGGGTATCATCAGCATAGCAGTGGAAATTTATGGAGTGTTTTCTAATAATGTTGCCTAAAGGAGACATATATAAAGTAAAAGGTATTGGTCCTAACACAGAGCCTTTTACCAGAGCTGTTTCTGTACTATGATGGACTCTAAATTCCAACTAAACGTCTTCAAAAAAAATAATTCCTGTAGGTGGTCGCATAATTGTTTTGCAACTACTTTTTTAAGGTTTTTAGAAATAAAGGGGAGATTAATAGATGTTTGATTACAGCAACTTTATAGGCCTTTGGTACATATCCAGTTTTTAAAAATGGATTGATCAAATCTAATATGAATGTGTCTATTAAAGATAAAACATATGTCAGGACAGAATCTAAAAGACAGGTTGTTAGTTTTGAATAAGCTATAGTTAAAGTTAGCTAAGCAAGATCTATGGGATGCTGTTCTGGCATCACGGAGAGCTTTTTTATACATTATTAAAGTGTTTTTCCGAGCTAAGCGGGATTCTTCTAAATTAGTGGAAAACCACTTCCTTTCTAACTTTTGTGACACCTTTTGTGAATTGTACAATGGAGGTCATCTCCTCTGATTCACTGCTCTGTTTTTTAGAGGGGCAACAGTATGTAGTATCATATGCAGTGAGGCTGCAGAATCAGCAACTAGATAATCGACTTGTACACGAGTAAAATAAAGATGGCTACTCACCATTGTATTGACACATGGTGGTGAAAATGATGAAGAAATAATTTCTTTAAATTTGTTCACAGCATTTTCAAATAAACATTTGCTGTAGTGCAATTTATTTCTGCTATATAGTCCGTTATTGTAAATTCAAATGTTGTTAAAAAATGGTCAGACAGACGAGAGTTGTGAGGAAATATTGTTAAATTATCAGTTTCAATTCCATACGTAAGGACAAGGTCTAACGTGTGACTAAAACAGTGAGTGGGTTTATTTACATTTTGGGAAAAACCAATTGAATTTAATAATGAATGAAATGCAGTGCTCAGGCAGTTACTGTCAGCATCTACATGAGTGTTAAAGTCACCCACTATAATGACTTTATCTGTACTAAGGTCTAGGAATTATTGATAAGCTACAATGGAACATTGCTGCTACTCCTCCACCTCAGTCTGTGCTTCTAGGAACATGATCATTAATATGACTCATTTAAACTGACATATTCTTCCTGCTGCAACCAAGTTTCATTGAGACAAAATAAATCGAATTGATGATCATTTATCAAGTCATTTACTAACAGAGATTTAGAAGAGAGAGATCTGATATTTAATAATCCACATTTAATAGTTTTGGGGTTTTGTTCTGTAAGAGGAGTAGTCTTAACTTTTATTAGGTTATTATGATTAACTCCTCTTGTTGTCATATTTACTTTATGTAATTTAGGTCGGGGAACAGACACAGTCTCTATAGGTATGTGGGAGTTGTGGGGGGGTGACGGTTGTAAGGACACTGCAGAGAGGCGTGTAGGACTGGATCTCTGCATCCTAGGCTCAACTCTGGATTGTCATACTTTTGGTTGTTTAATAAAACCAGCCATATTTCTGGATAAGAAAGCTGCACCATCTAAAGTAGGATGGATGCCATCTCTCCTAATCAGCCTAGGTTTTCCCCAAAAACGTTTCCAATTGTCTATGTAGCCCACATCGTTTGCTGGACACCACCTAGACAGCCAGCGGTTGAATGACGACATGCGGGTGAACATGTCGTCACTGGTCAGATTTGGCAGGGGACCAGAGAAAATTACGGAGTCCGACATTGTTTTTGCAAAGTTACACACCGATTCAACTTTCATTTTAGTGACCTCCGATTGTGTGATCGGGCGTCATTAACTCCCATGTGAATAATAATATTACTGTATTTACGTTTATCTTTAGCCAGGAGTTTCAAATATGATTCAACGTCTCCCGCTCTGGCTCCAGGAAGACATTTGACTACGGCCGCTGGAGTCTCTAACTTTACGTTTCTGAACATAGGGTGACATATAAGAGTGGAGGTAGAAGCACTCAGGTGGACGACATCTTGTGTAGATGTTGTAATCTGAAAGAGATCAGTGACTGTAAAGTGTTGGTAGGGGAGAGTGTAGCCAGACAACACAGGATGGTGGTGTGTAAAATGACTCTGGTGGTGAAGAGGACAAAGGCAGAGCAGAGGACGAAGTGGTGGAAGTTGAAAAAGGAAGAATGTTGTGTAGTTTTCAGGGAGCAACTAAGACAGACTCTGGGTGGTCAGGAAGGACTTCCAGATGAATGGACCACTACAGCTAATGTGATCAGGGAGAAAGGTAGGAGGGTACTTGGTCAAGTGGATAAGGAAACTTGGTGGTGGAACGAGGAAGTTCAGGAGTGTATACAGAGAAAGAGATTAGTTAAGAAGAAGTGGGACACTGAGAGGACTGAAGAGAGTAGACAGGAGCACAGGGAGATACAGCGTAAGGTGAAGGTAGAGGTGGCAAAGGCCAAACAAAGAGCATATGAGGACTTGTATGTTAAGTTGGACACTAAAGAGGGAGAGGTGGATTTGTACAGGTTGGCCAGACAAAGAGATAGAGATGTGAAGGATGTGCAGCAGGTTAGTGTGATTAAAGATAAGGATGGAAATGTATTGACAGGTGCCAGGAGTGTGATGGGAAGATGGAAGGAGAAGTACAGAGAAGGTCAGAGGGAGTTGCATTGTGTCTTCGTAGATTTAGAGAAAGCGTATGACAGGGTGCCGAGAGAGGAGCTGTGGTATTGTATGAGGACGTCTGGAGTGGCAGAGAAGTATGTTAGAGTGCTGCAGGACATGTATGAGAGCTGTAAGATCGTGGTGAGGTGCTGTAGGTGTGACAGAGGAGTTCAAGGTGGAGGTGGGTCTGCATCAAGGATCGGCTCTGAGCCCCTTCTTGTTTGCTCTGGTGATGGACAGACTGACAGATGAGGTTAGACAGGAATCTCCATGGACTATGATGTTTGCAGATGACATTGTGATTTGTAGTGAGAGCAGGGAGCAGGTGGAGGAAAATCTAGAGAGGTGGAGGTCTGCTCTGGAAAACAGAGGAATGAAGCTTAGCCGCAGTAAGACAGAATACATGTGTGTGAATGAGAGGGACCCAGGTGGAACAGTGAGGTTACAGGGAGCAGAGGTGAAGAAGGTGCAGGACTTCATGAGAGAAGAGGACGCAGAGGACAGGGTTAGATGGAGGAACATGATTGGCCAAAGTGAAAGGAAAAGAAGAAGATGATGTAATTTGGGATGAAAAGAGTTTTAGTTTTGCTGATCTGCAAGACAGAGACCAGGACCAAGCAAGACGTCTTTACTGGATCAGTTCTGGTTCTTTAAAGTTTGATCCATTTCACTGATGAGTCAAAGTATTGTAGGAAGTTTTTAGTCTGTCATATATGATTTGATGTTTGTCTGATAATTCCAGAGGTGAGTGAGGTGAGCAGCATGTTCTGAATCAGTGCTGACATGAATAGGTGTATGAATGTTGTGCTGGCATTTGGATGATGTCTGTAGAAGTCTGACATTCTGATGATCCACAATAACACAAGGACAAAGTCCCTCTAACACCATTGATTAGGACAAATCTGATTGTTACTAATGATTTGATCCACATCTTTGATTCTTTATTCAGATTGAGGAGCTGCAGTTTGTCAGAGATCAGCTGTGATTCTCTGGTCTCAGCTCTGAAGTCCAACCCCTCCCATCTGAGACAACTGGACCTGAGCTACAACAAGCTGCAGGATTCAGGAGTGAAGCTGCTGTGTGGTTTTCTGGAGAGTCCACACTGTAGACTGGAGACTCTGAGGTCAGAGGTGTTTCTCAACAACACTAACAGTTTTTCATCTCATTAGTTCAATTCTTTACAAGGAAAAGAGACTCGTGATTGTAAGAAAACTGAATGAATTAAAGTACAATTTGTTTGTTTTTTTTATTTTCATGTGTGACACTATAAAGTGTCTAAAGCAAATGAAAAGAAGTCTGAGAAGTTGAATCCATTTTCAGCAGTAAAGTCTTTCATATGAAACACAGTGTAAATCTCAGCAACAGCAGCACAGAGACAGAGAGGAAATGATGTTTCCAGATGTTTGAAGTATCTTTAGTGGCGTCTGATTTGTCTCCATCAGCAGGTGACACTTGAACCTGTGCATGATGCTTCCTGTCAGACAATGATGTCACTTTGTGTAGAGACACAACCAGTAACCAGGAGCAGAAATGTGACACTGCAGACATGTTTGTACAGAAAGGTACTAGGTTCCATTTAGGATCAGAGAAGAGAACATCCAACATCTGATCCAGGAGGAAGCAGAGCTCACTGACATTAGTTATTTCACCAATAATGGTCAGTTTGGAATTTGAGACAAATATTTGACATTTGACATCAGATTCAACAGAATTGTTCAGATTTAGAGAAACGGAAGATGAATTAAAGAAACAAGATTCAGTCTCTGAATCCAACACGTCTGATTTTATACTAATTCCAGAGGTGAGTGAGGTCAGCAGCATGTTCTGAATCAGTGCTGACATGAATAGGTGTATGAATGTTGTGCTGACATTTGGATCATGTCTGTAGAAGTCTGACATTCTGATGATCCACAATAACACAAGGACAAAGTCCCTCTAACACCATTGATTAGGACAAATCTGATTGTTACTAATGATTTGATCCACATCTTTGATTCTTTATGCAGATTGAGGAAATGCAGTTTGTCAGAGATCAGCTGTGATTCTCTGGTCTCAGCTCTGAAGTCCAACCCCTCTCATCTGAGAGACCTGGACCTGAGTTTGAATGAACTGCAGGATTCATCAGTGAAGCTTCTGTCTGATCTTGTGGAGAGTCCACACTGTAGACTGGAGACTCTGAGGTCAGTAGAGGGTTGGAGTGAGTCCATGCTGCTTTCAGCAGTATTATACTAAACCCAGTTAGTATCAAAGCAAAGATCCAGTTTTTCCTGTAAAGCTCCAAGTTCCTTTGTACAGACCAGAACCTCAGCTAAAGTCCAGTCCTCACATGTGTCTCTGTCCTTCTGTCTTTAACTAACTTGTTGCACATGTTTTCAGTGACAGCCTCCATGTTGATTTGTCAGCTGATATTTCAAAAGCAGAGAACTTGTTCATCAACACACAGTGACTGTGTGTTTCAATCCATCACTAAAGTGTTTGTGCAGTAATGAAGCCTTCAGGACTCTCAGCACTTTATTTCCACTGTGGACTGGAGTGAAATGTGCAGAGGAAACAGACTTGATGCTAAAAGTCTCTGCAGGTCTGTGAGCTTCCAGCTCAGTGTGTTCACTCCAATACATTAACATGAGCTGAAAGGAAGCTGGCTACACTACACAGCTGCTCCACTTGTGCTCTGAACAGGACTGAAGTCCCTGCTGCTCTTTCTACTGATGCTGATGAAGTGAGTCTCTGCAAACACTCACTGATCTCCTCTCTTCTCTCTCATTCTCTCTACAGGTGGAAGTGGTGATTTCTAAAGGACCAGGACTGTACATGTATGTAAAGCAGAGAACTGCTCTGAGAGCGGCTCCACTGTCAGAGACAATGTCAAGTCCACCATCATCCCTGTGTGTTTCTCTGGATCTGACAGAGGATCAGCAGTGGATCTGAATCTGCTTTGCTGCTGCTCTGTCCTTCTACACTGAGACTCCTCCACCTGGATTTGACTTTGTCTTTTTTGATTCCTTCAGATCTGCTGAAGCCAAAGTGACTCTTTGATGACAACACAACAACATTTGGTGTCATTTCAGCAGGACACAGGCTGCTTCAGTGACTGAACTAGTGGAAAGTCTGTTTCTTCCTGTGTTGCAGCTCCACACTGTGGAATTGGGGAGAATTGCTGTTTTTATTAGATTAAATATATACATTTCAGTTTCCTTCTGACGAAAAACTGCATATTTATCCAGAATGAGATTGAATTTACACAGTGAAAAAAATAAAGATAGATTCTTTAAATTTTCGTTTTGTTTCGAATTTTCAAATATGGTGAGAAAAACTCGACGACTGTGACGCAATGAAGCTTCGTTTGTGGTAGTCAGTTGACTTTTTTGTGCAATGACATTGACATTGTTTTAAGTGGTTTCAGTCAAGATTCATCTACCTGAGCTGCTCCTTAGATATTATTGATGACATAATCAAAATGATTTACCAAAATAATTTCAGTTTTAGCTGGAAACATATGCATCATTATATCAAAAAGCGACATCATTAGGTCATGTAATTTTTCACTAAAATATGATTTTGAGATTTTCTGCCAATAAAGTTATCAAAGGTTCATCAGCTAATTCCTCCAGAATGGGTTAGAGTTAGGGTTTGTTACCGGGTTTCCCCCATCCCAGGGCAACACTGTTATTCTCACGGTCGTAGACCGGTTCTCAAAAATGGTCCATTTCTTTCCCCTTCTTGGTCTACCTACGGCCAAAGAAACCGCTGAAGTCCTCGTAAGACACGTTTCAGAAAACATGGGCTCCCCCGTGACATCGTCTCCGACCATGGCCCCCAGTTCATTTCTAAATTCTGGAGAGAGTTTTTTAGGTTGCTTGGAGTTATTATCAGTCTCTCCTCAGGCTTTCACCCCCGATCTAACGGCCAGACCGAGAGACTGAATCAGAACCTGGAGACCGGACTCCGGGTTCTCTGTTCCCGGGAGCCGTCCTCCTGGTCCCAGAACTTGACCTGGGTAGAGTACGCTCATAATACTTTACCATCAGCGTCCTCATGGTTGACTCCCTTCCAGGTAGTTTATGGTTATCTTCCACCACTATTGGAATTCATGAATTAACTTCTTTGGTTCCCTCCACACAGGCTTCCGTACGGTGCTGTCGGCTGGCCTGGAGGAGGGCTTGTGCCACTCTGATCCGGACTTCCGAGACTTATAAGAGACCTGCCGACAGACGCCGAAACCGTGCTCCACTCCGTCAGGTGGGCCAGTGAGTGTGGCTCACCGCGGCGGACATTCCCCTTCGTGTCGAGAGCCGGAAGCTGGCTCCCTGCTTCATCGGTCCTTTCCCCATAGCCAAAGTCATGAACCCTGTGGCAGTTAGACTGAGTCTCCCCACGTCGCTCAGAATCCATCTCACTTTTCATGTCTCCCGCATTAAACCTGTTGTCTCCAACTTTCTCCGTCAACGGCCTGCTGAAGTCGAGAGGACCAGAGAGGCCGGGCTGTTCAATATCTGGTAGACTGGGAGGGGTATGGTCGCGAGGAGCGCTTCTGGGAGCCGCTCGGTCTATTCTGGATCCTGGTTTAGTCTCTCGGTTTCATCGCGACCATCCTGAGCAGCCTGGTGGGCCGTCGTGAGACGTCCGTTGGGGGGGGGGTCTGTCACGGCCGTGAGTCTGATTCGTGTTGCCTTGGTGATCGGTACTCTTTTCTCCTCACCCTGTTTCCCAATTAGTCTCATTCCGTTCACCTGTTGCTTCCCCTTATATTCTCCGCTCACCTGTCACTCTCTGCCAGATCGTCTTTCCTACATTCCCGGTGTCAAGTCTGCATCTGGTTCTGGAAAGTCTTCGCTAAAAAGTTTTGTCTCAGTTTTTGTTTGTTCCATGATTTCTGTGTTAACTTTTGGAAAGCCTGGTTTTTGGTGATACTTTGTGTCTGGCCTGTATGATGACTGCGTCCCAGGGGACGTTTTGTTTTTCTGATCCTGTTTTTTATGAACGCGTTTGAACCTTTGGTTGCTACTGGATGAAATTGTTATCGAGAAGAAGGTTTTTGTTTCTATTTTTTCATATCAGGGTCCGAGTGATTTTCAGCTCCCGTGTGTCATTTCTGTAGTAACGTCCCCAGTTGTCACTTTGTCTTTTAGTTTTGTACTTTGTTCGAGTCTTCCAGTTTTGCACTCCTGGTTTCTGCCAGCTGTCCTCTCCTACCTTACCTGGTCCTCGCCGCAGCTACGCATATCCGTTCACTGTCAGGTCTCTCATCCTGTTATTTTCTCCCAGAGTTATTTTTTTGTCACTCACCTCTGTCTCCTTCCCTACTGCTTCCCGACCACCTCCGCCGTCCTCTCCGGTTGCTAGTCTCCTCCCCCAGTTCCTCTATTCCCCTCAAAAATGAACTGCTTGCCCTCCGAGTCCTCTGCGTTCTGCTCTTTTCTTGGTCCATTCCTAAGACCCTCATGTGAGGGCAGGGAATTAAAACAGGTTAGAACCCCAACACACATATTGTTATTTAACCCCATTGTATCTTAGTTCATATTCTACACTTTTCTTTTGGCACATTTGATTTGCTAGTTTACCTTATTTTGAGACATCTGCACTTCAGTCTTCTGCACACAGACAAACACAGTGAACTTTGATGTGTTGTTACTGATGTTCGCCACAAGAGGGAGACGGCCTTTAGCAAATGTTTCTGTCCAGAGTTTACACACTGTCATAGTGATGGGCGATACCAGTGATTTCAGATTCGATCCGATACCAAGTAATACCTTGGCTAGTATCGCGATATCGATCCGATCCGATATCCAGAGTGTTATGTTAATTCTGTCATCTGATCACGATGAAACACAATCACGTGAGCCCTTACAGGGAATAATTAAAAACATTAAAACGACAGCAAAATCAATGTTCAATGTTCTATTGGCATTTTTAACATTTTCATTATTTTAAATAAAACATGCTGTTGCATGTTAATACGTTCTGACTTATCTCCATGACAACAGCATGACACTTTCTTTATCAGGTGAACAGTTTATGTCACTTGATATCCATGACTCGCCCTCATCTACATGTATGTCTTATATACCCATCGGTATTTCCTTCCCTTTGTTTAAAACCAATTATAGATTAGACACACTTTGCCTATTTCTATAATTCTCTGGAAACAGACCGTTCGTAGCGAAATAGTCCGTGAATAAAAATGATATATTTCGGTCCGAAATGCTGCCTGTGTTTGGAGCCGCCAGCCGGCTGAGCACGTGTCGAAGAAGTTTAGTTGAAGATTGTGGATCATAGGGCGGATCGGCGGAAGGAAAAGTAGTTCCTATGCGGTGCATCACAAATAATATACAAATTGATGTAGAAGGAGCAGAAAACATTCGGATATGACTGCAGAGAAAATATGAATAAATAAACAGAAAATATCGATATTTTAACTTGAGAATCAATATTTAAAAATTGGCCGTCAAGATCGAAATATGGATTTCTTGGTATCAATGCGCCCATCACTAACTGTCATATAGCGCTGAGACGAGACACGAGACAGAACGATGTTAACAACAGTGAACTGTTTGTCTGTAATTTTGCAGTAAAGAGAGAGGAACCACAAGATCCTGTCTGCTTGTTTTGTCTAGTGTGCTACAACATTTGGTGGCCCGTACGGGGATCAGCTGTGCTACTGAGAAGACGGTGTGAGGTTGCAGAGGCAACACAAACGAAATGGCGCTGGAGCAACGGCAAGACCAGTTGAGTGAGACCCTGGTATCTCTTAGGTTTGAACAGCTACAAGAGGTGTGTTTGCAAGCAAAAATCTCCACTGACGAACAGTCCAAACAGCACACGCTGATCAGGTTGATAACCGAAGCAGCAGAAATAGCTGTTGAAGAAGAGGAAGTGGTTCATGAGTTTTTGGTCCACTTATTAACAAATGCTAAAGAGGTGAAGGAAAGAGGTGATCAAGCACAGGGGACAGCGGCTACGGCAAGCAAAGATGCTGCTATGTTGGCCAGCTTACAAGAACAATATGCAGAACTACAACTGAGTTTTCAGACCTCTACCAAGAAACTTGAGGAGGAAATGTTGAAGCTAACTAACAGAATAACTAATCAGCAACAAAGTCATGCTTCCCCTCACCAACCAGCCTTGTCCACAGTTACACAGTCACCTGAAGTAACTCTTCGGAGGGAGTTCAAAATTAATGGACAGATTGGAGAAAGAGGGCAGAGGGACAAGCTGTCTTATTCTAATCTCATCCACCAGATTGACATGGGACTAAAGAAAAACCATAGTGAGGCGGAAATTATTGAGGCAGTGGTCCGAGCTGTAAGCCCCGGGTTGAACCTGATATGCTGGAGATTAAAACAGACCTCACTCTTTCCCAGCTGCGCATTGAGCTGGTTCAGATTCAGTTTCTGAGAGCGGTGCAGACGGGGCTAATTAGTGACAGTGTGAAATATCAGCTCAAAAACTATCTGGATGACCCAGCCGTCACTGATGACATGTTGATTGCAAAAACAAATGAAGAGCAGTTGGTGGTGAAGAACAGTTCTCCTCCATGCCCACCAAAATTAAAATGCAAAAAACACCACCAGCAACCACTCAAATGGAAGCTGAACTGCTGGATACAATCAAACAACTGAAAGAAGAGATGGAAGAAATAAAAAAAGTTATCCATGGGTGTCGTAAGCCTCCAGTACAGCAACGAGTAAGCAGCGAACGTAGCTGCAGAAAATGTCAGGACAACAAAAAAGGAGAACAGTGTGACAATTGCTTCAAATGTGGGCAAAGCGGTCACTTATCCCGTGGGTGTAGGACGAGGAGGAGCACGGAAAGAAAACCAGGACAGGTAGAAATGTCAGCTAGCACTGCAACACCAACACCATCAGCAGACAAGAAAAGTAAGCCATCTGGAGATGTTTACAAGCTGATTGATGACAGTATCCAAGGTTTAGAGAACAAACGGGATGTTAGAGCACAAGACATTGGATCACAGAGAAATGACATGATCAGTGTCAGTCTTCTGTCTCCAAGACGCAGAGCACGGTTGCTCAGCCTGATTGGGAAGAAATTGATGATCACCTGCCTGTTGAACAGGGTTGAGACAAGAGCACTGTGGGACACTGGGTCACAGGTCTGCCTGATAAATGAGAGATGGAGACAATGGCACATCCCAAATACCACAGTGAAGAGTATTGCAGAGATCCTTGGGTCAGAAACACTAGATGGAAGAGCAGTGAACCAGACACCAATCTCCTTCTCCGGGTGGGTGGAAGTTAAATTTACTGCCATCAGATCACACCACACAACTAGAGCTCTTAGTCCCAATGCTGGTAGCTAATGAATATGTTGTGGCTGAAGAACCAATCATTGGATACAATGTAATTGAACATCTGTTAGAGAAGGGCGTAGACCCACCCCCTGTGGTTACTGAGGCAGCATTCTCTTTTCTCTTTTGACTGCAAAAGGACCAAAGTCTTTCTGAAATTAATGAGGAGTAGAGACGACAGGCTGGGAGAAGGCATGGTCAAAGGAGGTAAAGAGATTATGACTATTCCCCCAGGTCAGACAAAAGGACTTAAATGCAGTGTAAGTGTAGGCCCCCTCCCAGAGCAACAAGATGTCCTTTTTGAACCCCACTCACACCCACAGCTCCCGGAGGGGCTGCACATTGAAGAGAGTGTGGTGCGGTTACAGAGAGGCACCTGGTCCCGCTTTACTATCCCAGTGACGAATAACACTGCTCACGATATCTAACTCCCTCCAAGAACCATACTGGGGCACATTCAGGTAGTTAAATCCATCTACCCTGCACCTGCAGAACCGGTGGGAAAGAATGAAACACGAACGGTGAACCAAAAGCCTCAAGAAAAACAGGAAATGGAGGCTAAGGAGACAGTGCGAGGAGACATGACAGTGAATGGTGACAAAAATAGTTGGGACCCCCCAGTCCCCCTCAGTCATCTCTCTTTAGCACAACAACAGCAAGTCAAACAGCTCTTGAGGGAGGAGTGTGGAGCTCTTTCTCGGGATGAATATGACGTGGGGACCATTCCATCACTGCAGCTCAAGATACGCCGAAGTGACCTCACACCGGTGAAGAGGACATATGTATCCGTCCCCAAGCCACTTCATAAGGAGGTAAAAGAATATCTGGAGCATCTGTTGAAACGAGGCTGGATCAAGAAATCAAAATCTTCTTACTCCAGTCCCATTGTATGTGTGAGGAAAAGGGACGGAAGCTTACGTCTGTGCTGTGACTATAGGGAGCTAAATAGGAAATCCATTCCAGTTCGCCACCCAATACCCCGAATAAAAGATCTGCTCAACAGTCTGAAGGGAAGCTCTTGGTTTTCTGTCCTCGACCAAGGGAAGGATTACCACCAAGGCTTCCTGGAAGAGTCAAGCCGCCTTTCACTGCATTCATCACACCCTGGGGCTTGTACGAATGGGTGATGATCCCTTTTGGATTGTCACCCACACCCGCAGAGTTCCAGAGGTCGATGGAAGAGTGTCTAGGGGGACTGTGAGATGAGATCTGCCTACCATATTTGGATGATAATCTGGTCCGTTCTAAGACATTTGATGACCATCTCAGTGACCTGAGAAGTGTATTACACAGTTATAAGAACCATGGGGTCAAGCTAACACCAAAAAAATGCGAGATCTTCAAAAATGAGGTGAGATTTCTAGGGAGGCTGGTCACAAAGGATGGCTACACTATGGATCCTGCAGACATGGCCCCTGTCCAGGCATTGAAGCAAAGGAAAGTCACCACTGTACGAGAGTTAAGAAAGTTGTTGGGAATCGTTTCATATTATTGAAGCTATATCCCAAACTTCTCTCGCATAGCCGAGCCTCTGTATGACATCCTCTCTTCAGACAAAATGGTGAAAGGAAAGCACAAACGAGTAAAACAGGACAAAAACAAGCGAAACAGTGGAGGCCAGTTGCCATCATGTCATCCAGTTACATGGTTAAAGGAACATCAGCAGGTATTGTGCCAGCTCATTGACCTTCTTTCTCAGCCGCCTGTGTTAGGATATCCTGACTTTGAGCAGCCATTCACCCTACGTTGTGATGCCTGTGATGCAGGAGGGGCTTGGAGCAGTGCTTTATCAGAGGCAGCAGGGAAAGTTGGCTGTGGTTGCATACGGTTCCCCGACTCTAACAACCCCAGAGAAAAACTACTACTACTTTCCCTTCACTCGGGAAAATTGGAGTTCCTGGCTCTGAAGTGGGCCATATGTGAGAGGTTCAGGGACTATCTGTACTATGCACCACCCTTCATAGTTTACACCAACAATAACCCTCTCACATATGTGCTCACTACTGCCAAGCTGAACACAACCACCTATAGGTGGGTAGCAGAACTAGCTGACTTCCAGTTCTCCATCAAGTACCACCCTGGCAGAGCAAACAACAACGCTGATGGGCTCTCACGTATGTCATTTGATATGGAGCAGTACATGGACACATGTACACAAGTAATACTGCCTGAGGTTATGATCAGTGAGACGCAAGCAATGGGTGTTCAGATCCAAGCAAGTGACCACTGGCTGTGCCCTGAGACCATCTCAGCAGCAGTAACTGAAAATAATGACATGACAACATCAGTAGCAGAAATCCCTAAAACGACCTTAAGGGAAGCCCAAAGAGAGGACCCGTGATTGGTGAGGTGCTCAAATACATCCTGTCAGAACAGTGGCCAAAGAGTAGAAAACAACTCCACAATAACAAGAAAATAGCTGCACTGGTGAAGCAAAAACCAAGATTACACATGGACAGTGATGGGCTGCTATATCGGAAAACTGCCAGTCGAACACCCTACTCCTGCCAATAAATACCACCAGCTTGTGTACAAAGAACTCCATGAGGAGATGGGTCACCTTGGAGTAGAGAGGGTGTTGACCCTCATCAGGAACCGCTTCTATTGGCCTCATATGCAGAAAGATGTTGAGCATCACATCACACAGGTGTGCAGCTGTCTGAAAAACAAGCACCACACCGAACCAAGTAGAGCCCCTCTCTCAAATATCGTTACTACATATCCATTCCATTGATTTCTTACATCTGGAGAAATGTAAGGGAGGATATGAATGGACCACTTCACACGGTTCGCTCAAGCCGAAATAAAGCTGCCAAAACAGCTGATGAGAAGATATTTGGAGATTTTGCACTGAGATTTGGTTTTCCCACAAGACTCCATCATGACCAGGTAAAGGAGTTCGAAAACAGACTGTTCGAGAGAAATGGAGAAATGTAAGGGAGGATTCATTCAGTCATTGCATTAGCTTAAAAAAAAAAAGATCGAAAAAGCCGCAGTACCGCGAACGTGGTAGTACTAAAGGTATTGTACAATATAGAAGTGAAAAAAATATAGAAGTGAAAAAAAAACACATTTTTTTTAGTAGTTAAAAAACGAGTTATATAACTGACCACGCGGTGGCGCTATAGAGCCCACGCTGCAACATGTGAAGTACTTCATCATGGGGTAGCAGTACACAAAGCTTCATCATGCTACCAAGTGTAGTTTTTGAGATATTGCAGTTTAAACATGCCGAAAAACGTACGGAAGAATCCGGAATAATAATAAAACTAAATACTGGAATTGCTTTCAGCAACACACTAACACAACTAAACACAGTATAGTTGCTGACCACGTCCATCCCTTCATGACCTCAGTGGACCCAGCTTCTGATGGCTACTTCCAGCAGGATCACGCACCGTGTCACAAAGCTCAGATCATCAAAAACTGGTTTCTTGACATTAACACTGAGTTCACCATCTGTTCAAACCTTCATTTCAGGGCAGTGTTTGCTAACACACCCTCTTAAAGATGACTAACACATCAGGCTGTGTCTTAAAATCCAACTTTAGTTTTTGTTTTTTTTGCTGGACAGGAACTAAGGAATTAAGTACATAGGGTCAACGGTTCAGAGCAAGGGAGAGTGTGGAAAAGAGGTGAAGAGGCGAGTGCAGGCAGGTTGGAACGGGTGGAGAAAAGTGTCAGGTGTGTTGTGTGATAAAAGAGTATCAGCGAGAATGAAAGGAAAGATGTTCAAGACGGTGGTGAGACCAGAGATGTTGTTCGGCTTAGAGACAGTGACACTGAAGAAAAGACAGGAGGCAGAGCTGGAGGTAGCAGAGCTTAAGATGTTGAGGTTCAGGATCAGGAATGAGGACATCAGAGGGACAGCTCATGTTAGATGTTTTGGAGATAAAGTCAGAGAGGCCAGATTGAGGTGGTTTGGACATGTTCAGAGGAGAAACTGTGAATATATCGGTAGAAGGATGCTGAGGTTGGAGCTGCCAGGCAGGAGGTCTAGAGGAAGAGCAAAGAGGAGATTTATGGATGTAGTGAGAGAGGACATGAAGTTAGTTGGTGTGAGAGAAGAGGATGCAGAGGACAGAGTTAGATGGAGGCACATGATTCACTGTGGAGACACCTGAAAGGAAACAGCCCAAAGGAAAAGAAGAAGAACTAAACAGTATTTTACCTAAAGAACGAAGAGAAACATCAAACTCACTGTTACGCCCCTGTCTAGGGGGTCAGGGTGCAACATACAAAGATAAGTTACGATGTTCTAACAGAAAGATATTTATTGTAAACGAAAGGAAAGTGTCAAACAAAACATGACACTACAACTCAGGGCGAACCAAGGCCAACATAATAAACAAAATAAGCTATTTCCCACAGAAAGTGCTCGCTAGCCTGATAGAAACAAACAAACCAAAAGACAGTCGCTAACCCTAACTCCCTAATGTGAAAACAAGAGAAAACAATCAAAAGAAAATGGCAGTTCACCCCTACAGATTAAATACTATTTACAAAATGTACAATTTACAAAAAAAAACCACGGCACAAAACCTAACAATTCAAAAATGCTAAATAAGGTTTGGACGCCAAGAACAGCGAACAGGTGCTGCTGCCAGAAAAAGCCTCTCGCTGGCTGTTGGGAACCGTACTTTTAAAACTCCAGGAAGTGTAGGATGGACCAATCACCTTCCGGTACTGCCCCCCAATCCGGCCAATCACAAACAACAAAGTACAAACAACACATACGGCCAGGGCCGTAACACCCCCCTCTCTAAAAAAACAGACAACCCATCTAAAATGTCTGACAATTAGCAACAGGTCGACACACGTGATAAGGCATCAGGAACAACATTTTCTGTTCCTTTTTTGTGATGGATTTCGAGATTATAATCTTGCACGAGCAAGGACCAGCTCATTAATCTTTGATTAGAGTTTTGCATTCGTCCTAAGAACACAAGAGGGTTGTGATCAATAAATACAGCAACTGGTAATGAGCTGGAGCCAACATAAACCTCAAAGTGTTGGAGGGCCAAAAGTAATGAGAGGGCTTCCTTTTCAATTGTGCTGTATTTTAACTGGTGTTGGTTGAATTTCTTGGAAAAGTAACAGATGGGATGATCAACCCCCTGCCCATCCTCTTGCAGCAGCACTGCACGGGCACCACTGGCACTGGCATCTACCTCCAGTTTAAAGGGGCAGGCAAAATTAGGTGCTGCTAAAACAGGTGTGCTGCACAGGAGAGCCTTGACCGAATGGAAAGCATTTTCACACGAAGAAGACCAGACAAAAGGTCTGGTAACACTAGTGAGACTGGTGAGGGGAGCAACAATATCAGCAAAGTTTCTGCAGAATCCTCTATAGTACCCAGCCATGCCCAGGAACCGGCGGAGTTCACGTCTGGTTTTAGGTACAGGGTCCAAGATAGTTTGGATTTTTGCAGTAAGCACACGCACCTGACCTTGGCCCACTTCCTTCCCTTAATATGTCACTGTGGCTCTACCAAAGTCACATTTGGCCAGATTCAAGGTAAGGGAAGCTTCCGTTAGTCGAGCAAATATTGTTTTTTATGTTTACATGTGCTCAGGCCATGTACTTGAATATGCCACAATATCATCTAGATATACCTCACAGTGGTTAACATCAGCAAGGACAAGGTACATCAAGCGCTGAAACGTAGCAGGTGCATTTCTAAGACCAAATGTCATGACTGTGTACTGTAAGAAACTACCGGGGGTGACGAAAGCAGAAATTTCAGAAGCACGTGGAGTTAAAGGAACTTGCCAATATCCTTTCAACAGGTCCAGCTTTGTAACAAACTTAGTGGAACCAACAATCTTCCATTCTGGGCAGAGGATACGAGTCTGGTTTGGTTATTGCATTTACCTTCCGAAAATCAGTACAGAAACGTGGGGTCTTGTCAGGTTTGGGCACAAGCAGACATGGGGAACTTCATGCACTAGAACTAGGGACAGCTAAACCATTCTCCAACAAGTATATAACTTCTTGCTGGAGCACAGCACGCTTTGTCGGGTTTACGCGGTAGGCATGCTGCTTGATTGGCGAATAGTCAGCGACATCAATGTCATGAGAGAGAACGCTGGTGCGGGATGGCGTATCTGAAAAAAGGGTAGGATTATTTTTAATCAGCTGCATAACATCGCTCCTAGCGGACTTGTCTAAGTGGCACAAATGGGTTTCTAAATTCTGTAGAATCTCTGAATTTTGGAGACGGGAGCATGGTTCATTGCCACTGAGGATGAGGCCGTCACTCTCGGGACAATACTGGGAGGGAGGAACAACTGCAACAGTGGACACAGCAGAGGGCGCGACGAAGGACAAAGCAGCAGCAGCTTTACGAGCGAAGTAAGGCTTTAACATATTTATGTGACAGACACGAGATTTTCGTTTCCTATCCGGGGTGCACAAAACATAGTCTGTGTCAGTTATTTTACTTTCCACAACATAAGGGCCACAAAATTTGGCCTGCAAAGCAGAACCAGGTGTAGTGCTAAGACCTGCTCTCCAGGTTGGAAATTTGCGTTCAAAATCACAGGCTTTGTGCAGACGCTCTCGAAATGAGCTCACATAATCTAGCACATTTGTAGTAGGGGTTGTAACTTCTGACAAAAACTTTCTTTCAATACTCTCAGAGGACCATGCACAGTGTGACCAAACACTAAATCTGCAGGGCTAAAACCAGTGGACTCCTGCACACTTTCACGTGTGGCAAGGAGAAGGAACGGTAATCCCTCATCCCATTCTTTTCCTCACTCCAAACAATATTTCTTTAACATGGATTTCAAGGTTTGGTGGAAACGCTCAAGTGCACCTTGGGACTGTGGATGGTAAGCACTGGATTTATGATGCTTTACAGAATATTCAGACATGACTTGAGCAAACAGTTTTGACATGAAGTTTGAACCTTGATCAGTTTGAATGGACCTTGGTAGGCTGAAAGTGGAGAAGAAATTTATGAGGGTCCTTCACAACAGCTTTGGTCTTGAGTGTTCGTAATGGAATGGCCTCAGGATAACGGGTTGCTGCGCACATCAATGTCAGAAGGTGCTGATGACCGGATTTTGTTTTTGGTACTGGGCCAACACAATCGAGGATTATGTGTTCAAATGGTTCTCGTATTACTGGAATAGGATGCAGTGGAGTGGGAGGAATAACCTGATTTGGTTTTCCACAAAGCTGACAGACATGGCAGGTGCGGCAGAACTTGGCAACATCGGCTTTTAAGCCTGGCCAAAAGAAATAGCGCAGAATGCGTTGATAAGTTTTCCTTATCCCTAAATGACCCGAAACGCTATAATGGGCAAAGCTGAGTACCTGATAACGAAACTTTGCTGGTACAACAATCTGCTGAACTGAATTGTAACCTAAATCACCAGTCAGAGGAGGATGCCAATAACGCATTAACACACCATTTTCAAAGTTTTACGCACAGGGACCTGTTTTGTCAGAGCTGGTGACAGAGGATAGACAGGTAGCCAGAGATGGGTCGGTCTGTTGCTCATGGATAAGCTCGGTTTTGTTAACAGCAAAAGACAGATCAGCAGCAGTAGGCAGTAAGTTGGCAGTTACAGGCTTTTCACAGCTATCTAAGCGTGGCTCTATTTTCTTAGGACCCACGGCAAACAAGGCTGCATCAGACAAATCCATCACATCATCAAACTTGCGCAACTGCGAGCGCGTAACAGCACAAGCAGGAAACACAGCGGGCGAGCCGACAGCAGCGGGAGCCGAAAAAGACAAATCTGCAACGGGGTTTTCAACAACCTCGGGAGTCGGAAAAACTCTCCCCCCTGCCAAATCATTCCCGAGAATTAGAGCTACTCCCTGTACGGGTAAGCTTGGCAAAACTCCAAGTTTTACTGGACCAGAAAACAACGGAGAGCTCAAAAAGACAGTGTGCAAAGGAGCTCTCATAACGCACATTTTAATACCCCAAATAAGCGCATCTGAACCATAAAATTAGTCACTGGAAAACGGCAAAACGTTTGATAAAGTAACCGACTGTGATGCTCCAGTATCCCGTAAAATAGTAACGGGTACCTGATCCTTTTCAGCCCCTGTGAGGGAGACTAACCCTTCTAAGATAAAAGGCTTGTAGCTCTCATCAGCTTTATGGCTGTCAGAGCCCGTTTTCTCGGGGAGTGAATGAACAGGTATAGTAGCAGGAGCAGATCGTATGAAACCAACAGTTTTTGGACTTCTTGCACTTTTACTCAGCTCCTTTCTTTGAAGTACAGGACAAGAGGCAATGAGATGACCGGATTTGTGACAATAGAAACATTCCCGGCCCTCTGAGAAACTAGGATTGGCGCATTGTGGCGTTTTTGAAGATAACTTATTTTTTTGAAGATAACTTTCAAATAAACCACAATTCTCTCTGGAAGACATGTCTTAAATTCTTCCAGCAACATCAATTCACGGAGTTGTTCAAATTCACTTTACTAGTCACTTTACTGGCTGTGCACCACTTATCAAATAGAACAGATTTCTCCCGTGCAAACTCAACATACGTTTGGTTGGCAGATAAACCTTTGCCGATATGCCTCAGGAACAAGCTCATAGGCCAAACCGTGGTCTTAACAACATCATAGTTCAAGCTGTCTTCAACAGACAAACTTGCACACACTTCCTGGGCTTTTCCCACCAATTTGCACTGTAATAGCAAACTCCAAACATCTTTTGGCCACTTTAAAGTTGCCGCAATGCGCTCAAAAGCACTGAAGTAACAATCTACTTCCGTCTCTCTAAAGGGAGGAACTAAGGCAATATATCTACTAACATCAAACTGATCAGAAGTTGTTGTAGAGGGGAAACGTACTCTACTGGGAGTAGAGGCCTCAGTGGCCTTCTCTAGCTCCAAAGCCCTTA
Organism: Channa argus; assembly: GCF_033026475.1. Classification (NCBI taxonomy): domain Eukaryota; kingdom Metazoa; phylum Chordata; class Actinopteri; order Anabantiformes; family Channidae; genus Channa; species Channa argus. The sequence continues at coordinate 1,831,110 of NC_090199.1, forward strand.
TTCTGAGGTACATGAGCTCCACCTCACGGGTTTTGGTCTCCAAGTCCACCTCTTTAAGGCGCAGAGCAAGCTTTAGCTCCTCTTTATCCACACCAGCCTGCAACAAGCTTAAGGGGTCTACACACACAGCAGGAGAACGTGTGGGAGCCTTCGCTTCCCCAGCCACCGGACTACTGAAGGCTGACTGGGCCATGGCAGCCATCCCTTCCATACCCGCTTGCAACCTCTCAGGTGTCATGACCTTCTGTTTGGGCTTGGGCATAGTGACCACCCCCTCCTCAACTAACTTCTCTGACAAAATAGCCTTAACCTCTGCCTTCCTGGCATTTAAAGGTAAAGGGACATCAAAAAAACTGGCAACCAAACGTAAAGACAAGATAGCTTACCAAACAAAATGCTGAGAGACGATGAGAAGAAAAGGAAAATATCCCGGACAAGCCCCCACTGTATGTTACGCCCCTGTCTAGGGGGTAGAGGTGCAACATACAAAGATAAGTTACGATGTTCTAACAGAAAGATATTTATTGTAAACGAAAGAAAAGTGTCAAACAAAACATGACACTACAGCTCAGGGCGAACCAAGGCCAACATAATAAACAAAATAAGCTATTTCCCACAGAAAGTGCTAGCTAGCCTGATAGAAATAAACAAACCAAAAGACAGTCGCTAACCCTAACTCCCTAATGTGAAACAAGAGAAATCAATCAAAAGAAAATGGCAGTTCACCCCTACAGATTTAATACTATTTACAAAATATAAAATTTATAAACAAAACCACGGCACAAAACCTAACAGTTCAAAAATGCTAAATAAGGTTTGGAAACCAAGAACAGCGAACAGGTGCTGCTGCCAGAAAAAGCCTCTCGCTGGCTGTTGGGAACCGTACTTTTAAAACTCCAGGAAGTGTAGGTGGACCAATCAGCTTCCGGTACTGCCCCCCAATCCGGCCAATCAGGCAGTGCACCTATAAGAACAACAAAGTACAAACAAAACATACGGCCAGGGCCGTAACACTCACAGAATTTGTGTTGATCATCTTCTTCAACCAGCAGCAGCATCAGGATGGAGCTGACACATGCAGCAGATGGAAACTACAAAGTAACACATTTGATGTTTGTGGCAGATTTAGGACTTTGATGGACAATTTGCTTCTGACCACAACAACAAATACACACAGACTGTGTCCTCTGGGAGGATGGTGTCACTCATCCTGAACAAACCTTTGGATTCTGAATCTAACAGTTGTTTGTCTTCATGCATCAATTAACCCAACGTCACGTCTTTAACCCTTTTAGTTTTCCTCATCTTCATTTATAGTGTGTTTCATATGTTGTACAATTAAACTGTTTGTACTCGATTTCTCTTTGGATTCTTGTTTGACAAACAAGGATTCATCTGTGAAACTGTTCAAACCGGACATCATTGTCTCATAACCTGTCTCATAATCTGTCCTCTGGCCTTTTTGCCTCCTGTATTAACATTGCTGGTCCTGGATTCCTGTATCTATCTGAGCCTCTACCTACTCTTGTCAGTCCTAAGTCTCCTGCCTCATGTTTTAGATGTGAACTGGATAAAAATGTTGGGACTTGGACCTGGATAGTGTCCATTAATGTTGGACTGGATTTGGAATTGGATTTGGACTGACTGGACACTGATTTGGATTTGGACTGTTCTCCCTTTACTTGATGTCCTCATCTGCTCTTCATATCTGACCTTGTTGTTCGGACTCGTCTTTACTGTGGATCTGGATGTTATTATCTTGGGTGTTGGCTCCTCTGCATCCTGCAAAGTTTATTACTCACCTGGACTCCTGGTCATCAGGACACTTCTCCAGCCATCTGTCCACTACCTGTATTAGCTGAACTTCCCTCTCACCTGGACTCCACTCCCTGCTACCATGACTGTCCAGCAGAGGGCAGTAGTCCCCTGTCCTCTGTCCACTCTCAGCAGTAAGTCTGCTCACTCCTTAGATAACATTTGTCCTCTGTGTTCGATGTGAAATCCTGAAGACCTGAACACATGTGATCCATGGTCCCAGCTGTCTCATAGGGTCTTCTTACTGTGAATGTAGCAGGGACCTAGCAGAGGACTGAGGGGACAGGAGCATGGATTCAGTCCGCCAGAGTCTGGAAGTCATTTGAATGCATCAACTCCCCTCCTCATCCTCCATATGTGGCAGAGCATCAGAAAGTATCTGTTTGTCTTGTTCAATTTAGCTTTAGAGACACTCTCAGTCCCCACGTCCTTTCCCTGGTGCTTTTATTTAGGGGTTGGGGTGGGGGACACTTTGAAGGTCTCAAATAGTGACCAGTGGTTTGTCCTGCAGCTCTGACTGTCCACAGGTTCATCACAGTTGTCTGTACTTTGTTAAAGTACATTTTTCATGTATCTGTCATTTACCAAAGTATATTTAATTATGGCTACTTTGAATTTTACTCCACTACATTTCTAATCGAAGTTGTGTTACATGTTACAATCACGTCATTTTACACAGTTTTTTAAAGAAAACGAATGACTATAGAGACAGTCACAGTGTCAGTGTCTCCTTCCATAGTCTTAATTAAAAGACTTACTCAAAGGGAGCTGGTATGCAGTAATTTTACTCTCTGGCTTCGACACGAGTCATTTAGAAATTAAGCTGAAAAAAAGCATCAGATCATATAGTTAATCAGCTTTAACCCATCATTTATGTCATTAATTAGTTAATGTCCCCCCAAACATGAAGCAGCACTGGTCCACAGAGAATAAAATCTTCAAGTACGTTTACTTTAAATCCTTTAAGTAAACTATAAATCATGTACTTTCTTACTTTGACTTAAGTGGAAATTACTCCTAACATTAATTATTACTGTTTGTGTATTTGTACTCGTAACTGAAGTACAGTTTTGAGGACCTCATCCACCACTGGCTTAACTGGAGGTGCAGTCGCTTGTGTATAGGAAGAATCTCTTCAGTAGAATAAACACAGAGTCAGGTTGTCAAGGACTTGGAGTTTTGTGCTTTTATGTTGTTTGTTCTAACCCTGTCTCTCTCTGTGCAGGGTGGCTGCCTCCTCCCCTGTCGTTGCCTCGTCCCGGATTGATGCTGTGGGGGGAGGCGCTGCTGCCTGCACTTGGCACTGATTGGCAGTAGCCTTTTTTCTGTGTCCGTTCATTTTGTGAATACTTCTGCCTGCTTGGGAGTCAAGTCTACAGGTCAGTCTGTGTTGGCCTGAACTGTCTACACTCTAGACGTGACCCATCTTTGTTTGCTTAGTTTACTTTTAGTAGTGGGGGGGGATTCTGCTTTTGGTTTAAAGTCAGACTTACCCTAACACAGGTAGACTCACTGAACCAGAACATGTAGACCTCATGAGTCTCTCTACCCTGGATCCTGGGCTGGTCCTGAATCAGTTTCCTGAATCAGACTCTTTTCCCACATGTTTTCTTTTCAAACTTTCATTTCCACATTTGTTTCTTTCTGTTTGAGTGGATCCAACCTGAGTCTTTCTGTCTCCATGCACAGTGTTAATTACAGTTGTTGTGGATTAATAAGTGTCGACCCACCGACACTGCAGAGCAACAAAAACTGCTCAACTGAAACTGGCCTCATATAATCAGTTCTGGTTCATATCTGTGGATCCATGTTACCAAGCTTATATCAGACAGTCTGTAGAACCTGGAGACCCAGGAGATCCAGCTGTCTGAGAATCTGTCTGCTGTGTCCCCAAGACGTCATTAGCCAGACAAGCTGGGTTCACACCTGTCACATGGACACAACTAAAACAGGTAAAGTCACCTGACTTCCTGTTAATGGAGGGGGAGGAGCCACTGGAACTGAAAGTGTTGAGTTAGTTCAGACTCCAGTTAGAGTGGACAGAGCAGGAGGAGGAGAAGTGAAGACTGAGGCAGGGTGAGTGTTAATCCAACATTATTATCATTTTACTGTCAAAGTCTCTGAGTCACTTTTGTCCCTGTGGACTGTAGAGGACACGTCACACACTGTCTACTTGTGTCCAAACAATGACACTGAGAGAAAAGGAGGAGAATCAAACTTCCTGTCTCAGTTTTATGAAGCCAACAGTTTGATTCATGTGTGAAAAGCAAATCCTGATTGTGTGAATAATAAGATTAAAGCTGAACTAACTCTTCCTGGTTTCATTCCGCTGAGCTAATGTATGTTTGTGTGTGTTACTTCCTGTGTCTCAGTCTGTCTCAGGGTGGGACTGAAGTGAACAGACGTGTTTGTCCTGATTCCTTTTCTCAGCTCAGTCTCACTGGTTTATCTCTCAGTCTGACTGAGGTTTAGAAGATGAGTGTTTGTGTGGAGGAAGAGGAGAACAGAGCAGAGTCTGCAGGATCCAGATGTGTGTCTGTGAAGAGTGACCAGTCCAAAGGTTATCCTCCACACTTCAGTCTTGAACCTGGACCCTCAGACACAAAGTAAGAGAACTGCTACAAACTGTGAAACCTCCTGATGATCTGCAGCAGCAGCAGTTTGTGTTTAGAGCAACAGAAATGACTTTGATCAGAGAATTTATCAGTGATTGCTGTAGAAAGTCACTGTTTAGATTTTTAACTATTCACAATCTGAAAGCTGTGACTCATTAGTAAGTGAACCTTTAAGTTTAGATCCTCTCCGCCATATAATGTTCCTAAAAGTCAAGAACAGAAAAAGTTCTCTGTGGACAAAAACATTTTAGAAATTTAATCGATTTAATCTTTTTTTTAGAATATTTGTTTTACATTTATTGGTTCATTTGATAGTTGACAGTACACAGAGACAGAAAACAGAACAGGAACCATCTGAACTTTCACCTCACTGTTACCTGCTGTGTGTCTGAGACTGGTCTACCACAGTTTGTAGAACACTTCTAAGCTCAGTTCAGACCTAACTAACCCAAGCTGAGCTGCTCACAGTGACTGTAAAACAGTAAAGGACACAATCAGCTCTCTTTAATTGAAGGCTTTTACTGTGAAGGAGCTGCAGGAAGTGTTGAGTTTGTATTAATAACAAACTACAGTCAGATCACTAAAGGTTTAAAAAGACAGTCAGACAGGAAAAGCAGTTTATTAGTGTTTCTGAAGCAGGAGAAAAATCCTTTGGATTCCAGACTGATGCTGAACTCAAACAGAAAAGTAGCTGCACTTTTACTGTTTCTGTGACCATCTGAGCTTCTACACAGTGTTGGACACATCTGGAGCTTTTTCATCCACAACCAGCAAATTATTTTACTTCTAAACAAATGTTTTCACAGAGAGAAGAAAAGGACTCATGCTTCTATAGAGGAGCAGCTGTCCTACTGTGCTTTGTGTCAGGACGTCCTGAAGGATCCAGTCTCCACCAGCTGTGGACACTGGTTCTGCAGAGAGTGCGTCAGCTCATACTGGGACCAGTCTGGTTCATCAGGAGACTCCTCCTGTCCCCAGTGTGGAGAAAGATCCAGAACCAGATCTGGACGGCAGACAGTCAGTCAGAGCAGCTCTGTCCAAAGTAAGACTGAACATCTGGCTGCTGATGTCCTCATTTCTGAAAACAAGACTCACTTTTTTACTCTCACAGTTGTTCTGTGTATTTTCATCATTATCACATGTTCTACAGCACTGAATAGTTTTTGTGTGAGACATAAAAAGAACCAGTGGGTCTTTTTGTTTGGTCTCTCATTGGTTTTTCTTCTTCTGTCAGCAGATGTTGGTCTGCATGAAGTTTTAGATGAACATAAGATCCGTCTGAGGAGGAGATGTGAATGTGTGACTGAAGGAAGTGATGAAACAGGAAGTGGAACCCTCCTCAACAGGATCTACACTGAGCTCTACATCACAGAGGGACAGAGTGAAGAGGTTAATACCCAACATGAGGTGAGGCAGCTTGAGACAGCTTCCAAGATGAAGACCCTCCATGACACTCCAATCAAGGTCCACGACATCTTTAAAGCCTTACCTGACCAACAGAGACACATCAGAGTGGTTCTGACCAACGGCGTCGCTGGTGTTGGAAAAACCTTCTCGGTGCAGAAGTTCAGTCTGGACTGGGCAGAGGGCTTGGAAAACCAAGATGTCAGTGTGCTGGTTGTGCTTTCGTTCAGGGAGCTGAACTTGATCAAAGATGAGCAGTACAGTCTTCTCACGCTGCTCCATGTTTTCCATCCAACATTACAGAAGGTCACAGCAGAGCAGCTGGCTGTCTGTAAACTTTTGTTCATCTTTGACGGCCTGGATGAAAGCAGACGTTCACTGGATTTCAACAACAGTGAGGTTGTGTCTGATGTCACACAGACGTCATCAGTGGACGTGCTGCTGACAAACCTCATCAAGGGGAATCTGCTTCCCTCGGCTCTGGTCTGGATAACTTCCAGACCTGCAGCAGCCAATCAGATCCCTCCTACGTGTGTCGACAGGGTAACAGAAGTACGAGGCTTCACTGACGCCCAGAAGGAGGAGTACTTCAGGAGGAGGTTCAGTGATGAAGAGCTGTCCAGCAGAACCATCTCCCACATCAAGACATCCAGGAGCCTCCACATCATGTGTCACATCCCAGTCTTCTGCTGGATCACTGCTACAGTTCTGGAGCACATGTTGACTACAGAGCAGAGAGGAGAGCTGCCCAAGACCCTGACTGACATGTACTCACACTTCCTGCTGGTTCAGACCAAGAGGAAGAAGAACAAGTATGGTGAGGGATATAAGATGACCATAAGGAACAAAACCAAGAACAAACAGTTAAACAGAGAAAGCAAGAAACACAGAAGTCTACAGGAGCTGACGAAGGCTGACAGGAAAGTTCTTCTGAAGCTGGGGAGGTTGGCGTTTGAACATCTGGAGAAAGGAAACATCATGTTCTACCAAGAAGACCTGGAGCAGTGTGGTCTTGATGTCACAGAGGCCTTGGTGTACTCAGGAGTTTGTACAGAGATCTTCAAAAGAGAGAGTGTGATCTTCCAGAAAACAGTCTACTGCTTTGTTCATCTGAGCATCCAGGAGTTTATGGCTGCAGTTTACTTCTTCCACTGTTACACCAACAGGGAGAGAAAGGTACTGAAGTGTTTTCTGGGGAAAGACAATAAACACAATGATTCAAAGCCAGAGTCTGTTTTGAAGAAGATATCTAAGTTTTTTAGAAACAGTGATACCTATGTTCCTCCCCTGAATGACTTCCTGAGTGGAGTCATGGAGAAATCTCTCCAAAGTAAAAATGGTCACCTGGACCTGTTTGTTCGCTTCCTTCATGGCCTCTCTCTGGAGTCCAATCAGAGCCTCTTAGGAGGTCTGCTGGGTCAGACAGAGAACAATCTAGAAATCATCCAGACAGTCATCAACAACCTGAAGGAGAAGAACAGTGATAAAATGTCTCCTGACAGAAGCATCAACATCTTCCACTGTCTGATGGAGATGAAGGACCACTCAGTACATCAGGAGATCCAAGAGTTCCTGAAGTCAGAGAACAGATCAAAGAAACTCTCTGAGATTCACTGCTCAGCTCTGGCCTACATGCTGCAGATGTCAGAGGAGGTTCTGGATGAGTTGGACCTATTGAAGTACAACACATCAGAGGAGGGACGACAGAGACTGATCTCAGCTGTGAGGAACTGCAGAAAGGCTCAGTAAGTTTAATGTCCAGATGTCTTATTGAATTCTTTATTTTTCTGTCCAGAGAGTCTGATGTCAACACACAGTGACATGTCAAATCCTGCTAAAGACAATTCAGTACCAGTGAGAAATTCTAGTGTCACATGTCCTCAACTAAGAAGGACAGTGGAGACAGTTTAGACTAGTGACTAGTTTTCCCAAACACACACAGAAGACTCAGAGTGAGCAGAGACAACAAGTCACCTCACTGTGAACCCTGAGTCTCTGTCAGGAGACAAAACTGGAAATCTCATGTCCTCATGTACTGATACATGTCCTAAAGGACATCTGACACAATCAATGACCTGTGATCCATAAAATTCCACCACAACCTGATGAAGCTGAAGCCTCAGTGTTAAAGACAAACACTTTACACACACATATAGAATAGAAAAACAGAGACTACAGCTTTTTTTCAGCACTTTGATCAAATCTATTTTTGTGAACATCAGCATCTTCAGTCTTTCTTTGCTTGATGGAGGTTTGATCCAAATCCAACAAAAGAACTTTTGCTCTTTAAAGTTTCTGGTTTAAAGGTTTTGACAGTCAACATGTTTCACAGCTGATGGTCATTTGTTTCGAGTGGATAAAGTGTCTGCAACATGTTTCTAGAATCTTTTTCTATACAGACACACTTTGATTCTAATATCTGGGATCTGGTGGAACTAACAGACCTTCAAACTGAAAATGTCTTTCATGTCATTCTTGCTGTTATTGTGTTGTTTTCCAACAGTTTCTGAGCTGTTTCACAGTAACAACTGTTGGGTCCATTTTCACCTTTTTTACAACATCTATAATCATTGTTTAAGCTGAGAGAGGATGTGAGGGGACGACATCCTCCCTCATGTAGAATGAATCCAACATCCACCTCATCATCCTCATTCACAGTTAAAGGTTCCCAACAATGAACATGTGTCCACATGTTTTTCTCTGTTAGACGTTAGTTTGATTTCTAAACAGGAAGTCGTCTCTTTTTAATTAGTGTGATCACACTAACAGCTGTAAACATGGTTCCAACTGTAACATGTTAAGCATGGTTGGGAGAGGTGTGCTATTATCCTGTGTGCTGATAGCTAATGTACTGTAATTATTATGAATATTAATATGAATTTTTTTTTAATGGAAAGTCTATGGGAGTGATGTTTAAACTGCAATATCTCAAAAACTACACATGGTAGCATGATGCAGCTTTGTGGGATACTGTCCCATGATGAAGTGCTTCACATGTTACAGCGTGGGCTCTCTAGCGCCACCGTGTGGTCAGTTATCAGCATGTTTATGTTAGTTGTTTTGACATGCTACTACTCCTACACGCTTACAGATAAAAACATGGTTCCAACTGTAATATGTTAAGTACAGTTAGGAGAGTTGATGTATTACTCTGTGGGCTGACAGCTGATGTACAATAATTATTATGAATATTTGTATGATTTGTTTATGCCGTCTATGAGAGCAATCTTCACACAGCTATATCTCGGAAACTACACGTGATATTGTTATGAAACTTTCAGGAAAGCTGCCCCATGATGAAATGCTTCACATGTTACAGTGTGGGCTCTCTAGCGCCACCGTGTGGTCAGTTATTTAACTCGTTTTTTAACTCAAAAAAAATTTTTTTTTCTTTCTGATTTCACTTCTATGTTGTTCAGGGCCTTTAGTACTTACACGCCACCTGGCGGCCGTTCGCGGTACTGCAACTCACTAGTTGTTCAATATTTTAAAAAACTACACATGCTACAGTGTTGCCTGTCGCTTCTCCAACGTTCAGAGCTGCAGATTCGGTGATGGCTGCAACGGTTGCAGCGGCTGGCTTTCAGCAATCACACGCATTTTCTGCAGGAAATGCCCATTCTAGTTCCTAATGTTCCCTGAAAGTTTTTAAAGCTTCTCCTCATGTTTCCTCTTTTCTATCTGCTCAGTCTGATGTGAGACATGTTAAGAAAATAAAAACACACTTTGTGTATTTAGCAGCTGATTTACTCAGACAGCAGCTCATCACACAGTCAGTTCCTGGGACAAAGACATTATGTTAATCAGGGAATAAAAATCTACTTCTCATTAAACACAGTTTAAACAAGTCGAAGGTTCATCACCCACCACCTCCAGAGATAAATAACAGACTAAAATCTCACAGTTTAGATAGGATTCAAGTATTTACAATAAACACTTCAGATATTATATTGTTTCTCATCACAGATTTTCTGGCTGTGGAGTCTCAGAGACTCATTTTGAAGTTGTGGCCTCAGCTCTAAAGTCCAACCCCTCCCATCTGAGAGAACTGGATCTGAGTAGAAACAACCTGCAGGATGCAGGAGTGAAGCTGCTCTCTGCTGGACTGGAGAGTCCACAATGTAGACTGGAGACTCTGAGGTCAGTGTTTTTCTCTTGTACATCTTAAAACCACAACTGTTAATACCAATGTTTTTCTGTAAAATCCAACTGGTTAGTTCATTGTAAAAATCAGGAAAAAATGACCAACATATACATTTTACAGTGAGGTGACGTGTAGCAGCTGTAGTGAAGATAACAGTCACCTGGACACACAAACATTTACTGGGAGCAGGTTGAGGTGGATGGATGGATCAAGAAAACAGGAGGCTGTGACTGAGTCAGACAGTAAATTCATTGAAAACCATGAAAGTGTAAAAACACCTGGTCATGTTTATTTAGTACTTTGGGATAAAGATTAGTGAAACTTGGTGCCAATAGAGGTGATACCTGCCTCCATATGTGGCAGCACTGTGTGAACAGACGTCCTGTTGGTCGTATGAGAGGGTAGGAACAAACCACCTATACCACTGTTTTTCAGCATTGTTAGTTCAAATGTCTCCACCTCTACAATGAAAGGAGGAAACTGCATTAAAACTGAATTATGGGACAGTTTGTTCTGAAACTTCACAGACTGTATGTGACACTAGAAAGTGTCTAAAGCAAATGAAAAGAAGTTTGACAAGTTGAATCCATTTATCTTTTATATGAAACACAACTTTAAATCTGACATTAGTTATTTCATCAATAATGGTCAGTTTGGAATTTTAGACAAATATGACATTTGACATCAGATTCAACAGAAGAGAAACAGAAGATGAATTAAAGAAACAAGATTTAGTCTTTGAATCTAACACATCTGATTTTATTCTAATTCCAGAGGTGAGTGAGGTGAGCAGCATGTTCTGAATCAGTGCTGACATGAATAGGTGTATGAATGTTGTGCTGACATTTGGATGATGTCTGTAGAAGTCTGACATTCTGATGATCCACAATAACACAAGGACAAAGTCCCTCTAACACCATTGATTAGGACAAATCTGATTGTTACTAATGATTTGATCCACATCTTTGATTCTTTATGCAGATTGAGTTTCTGCAGTTTGTCAGAGATCAGCTGTGATTCTCTGCTCTCAGCTCTGAAGTCCAACCCCTCCCATCTGAGACAACTGGACCTGAGTGACAACAAGCTGCAGGATTCAGGAGTGAAGCTGCTGTGTGGTTTTCTGGAGAGTCCACACTGTAGACTGGAGACTCTGAGGTCAGACACCATTTTTTAGTTGTGTGCTGAGATGAATATGATGTGAAAGTTGTGGTGACACTAAACTACAGACAGGTTCATGTTTCTGAGGTCATATCACATTCAAACTGTTAAGTGGTTGAAAGGAAGTTTTGAAAGTGTCGAAAAATCCGATGTAAAAATGTGAAGATGACATTTGATTGTCAGACTTAGAATTGAAGACACTTGTATAAAGCAGCAACAGAGAATCAGCTTGGAGCAAATAGAAGGAGGAGAGAAGAATCAGCAGGTTAAGAACAGGACACACAGCACTAAATAGTTGACTGAAGCTAATGAAGAAGCATCCAACTGCCAACTGTGTCAAGAAGCAGAGACAGTTGATCCTGTTTGATTTGAGTGGAATAAATGTAGAGAGGAGCAGCAGAGTGGGATTGGAAGGTGCAGAGAAAAGGAAAGAAATCCTCCAAACATTCCACAACTACTATCAAGTGCAACAGGAGATGATTGACAGCTTTACATCAGATGGGAAATAGTTTGCATGTGTGAAGACATGTGAGAGACACATGAGAGAGCAGGGAGGACAAATGTGTGTTGAGGACGACCAAAGTGTTGCTGCAGACAAACTGGATCTTTTTCCAATCACTACATTGTCTGATCACATGAAGCCAAATCCAGGTGAATGACAGCAGCTGTGCTATGAGATCCACTATAGTGACATTTCAAATGTGTGAGGTCAAAGTTCCTCCTCTCTCTCTCTGTCCAGTGTATGAAGACAAAAGGTTGAAGTTTGTGTTTAGCAGAGTTTAGACACTAACATTTTACTAATGATCAGATTGTTGCTTCTGTCTTCACAAAGACAACATGGAATGTCCACATGAAGAAGAAGAAAGACACAAATATATTGTTGAAGAATCCTGAGAGAAAATCCTGATCTCAGCTCTGATCAGATGATGAAACATTGATGGTTTCAAACAGGAACTTTGTTTCTAAACTTTCATCTTTGATTCTTTACTCAGATTGAGTCTCTGCAGTTTGTCTGAGATCAGCTGTGATTCTCTGGTCTCAGCTCTGAAGTCCAACCCCTCCCATCTGAGAGAACTGGACCTGAGTGGAAACTGGAAGCTGCAGGATTCAGGAGTGAAGCTGCTGTGTGGTTTTCTGGAGAGTCCACACTGTAGACTGGAGACTCTGAGGTCAGTTCACTGACTGATACTGTTGGAGATTTTCTGTGTTTCATGAACAACTTGTGACTGTGTGACGTGGTTTTTCTTTAGGGGACCAGCCAGGTCTCTGTCCTGACATTTCAGATTGTGATAGAAGTCAGTTTGGTTCATTTAGTTGACCTTCACAAAGGAAACAGGTTTAAACAACCAGACTTAACATTCAGCCTGTAGCTGCACTGAATGAACAGAAAACACTGAAACCAAACAAGGACGCAGACACATTTTCAAACTATCATCTTCACATATTGAACCAAAACTGATCCTAAAGTCTTTATCAACAGTCCAACAAAAAACAAGAATGACTCCAAGTCCAAAAGTCCATTCAGGGTTTTTCTTTTCAAATCGATTGTCTTGATTTGACATTTGTGCTGAACATTTAGCAAAGTTTTCATGAAATCATCTGTAATTTGGGATGAAAAGAGTTTTAGTTTTGCTGATCTGCAGGACAGAGACCAGGACCAAGCAAGACCTCTTTACTGGATCAGTTTTGGTTCTTTAAAGTTTGATCCATTTCACTGATGAGTCAAAGTATTGTAGGAAGTTTTTAGTCTGTCAGATGTGATTTGATGGTTGTCCTCTAATTCCAGAGGTGAGTGAGGTGAGCAGCATGTTCTGAATCAGTGCTGACATGAATAGGTGTATGAATGTTGTGCTGACATTTGGATGATGTCTGTAGAAGTCTGACATTCTGATGATCCACAATAACACAAGGACAAAGTCACTCTAACACCATTGATTAGGACAAATCTGATTGTTACTAATGATTTGATCCACATCTTTGATTCTTTATGCAGATTGTGGGGCTGCAGTTTGTCAGAGATCAGCTGTGATTCTCTGGTCTCAGCTCTGAAGTCCAACCCCTCCCATCTGAGAGAACTGGACCTGAGAGGAAATGACCTACAGGATTCATCAGTGAAGCTTCTGTCTGATCTTGTGAAGAGTCCACACTGTAGACTGGAGACTCTGAGGTCAGTAGAGGGTTGGAGTCAGTCCATGCTGCTTTCAGCAGAATTGTACTAAACCCAGTTAGTATCAAAGCAAAGATCCAGTTTTTCCTGTAAAGCTCCAACCTTCTCAGTGGCTGCTTTCCTCAGTGAAGCTGTGAGAGGAGAATGGGGACAGGCTTCAGGATTGGACAGAAAGACGGAGACAGAGAGAACAGTGTTGGAGTTGATGTGAAGACGACTGTTGTTGTTGTCTTCATGTGGACAGGAAATAAAGCTGGATTCCAGCTGACAGCCTCACAACATGTATAGAGACAGTTGTCCTCATTCCTCAAATCTGATCTGATTTCAACACTAAACTATTGATCAGTTTCATCTTTGTCACAGCTCTAAGATCAGTGTGACTGAAGCCTGCTAATCAAAGAACCATGGTTCCATTTAGTAACCATGTGGTCTTTGTACAGACCAGAACCTCTGCTGACTGACAGGTGATGAAGTGAGTCTCTGGAAACATCATTGATCTCCTCTGTTCTCTCTCATTCTCTGTGCAGGCAGCGATGATCCATCTGTGTCCTGATGATGCAGATGTTGCAGCAGCAGCATGTTGTGTGCAGAGAGGCTCTGACTGGACCATGTTACTGGGAGGTAGAGTGGAGAGGAGAGCTTCATCCAGCAGGGACTGACAGAGGAATCAGAAGAAGTGGAGATGACTCTCAGTGCTGCAGTCTGAACTGCTCTGAGAACAGCTCCACTGTCAGACACAATGTCAAGTCCACCATCATCCCTGTGTGTTTCTCTGGATCTGACAGAGGATCAGCAGTGGATCTGGATCTGCTCTGCTGCTGCTCTGTCTTTTAAGTTTTTGACTAAATTGTTTTATTTCACTTATTTTTATTAGAGAAGATTAATATACCAAGGTCACACATAGGTCAAAAAGTCACTAGCTTTTTTGCTAATATCTTATTCAAGATTCAAAGTGTTTATTGTCATATGCACAGACAGAAAGCACATTTCCCTGCACAATGAAATTCTTACTTTGCCATCCACAATAAATGCCATATAGCAAAGTAAAATAAAAATAGAAAAAATAAAAAATAAGAGCAATAAAGGTGAGGTAGTGCAGATCTGAGGTATGAATGTGCAAAAGCAAAAATGTAAATCAATGTAAACAGTTATGTCCATGGTTGCAAACTCCTGTCAGCTGTTTAGGAGTCTGATGGCAGAGGGGAAGAAAGAGTTCTTCAGTCTGGAAGTTCTGCATTTTACACTTCTGTACCTCCGTCCTGAGGGTAGAAGTGTGAACAGTCCGCTCTGGGGGTGGGAGGGGTCTTTGACCGGATGATTATCAGAAGTACACTGGTCTTGAAAGTTACTAAATTTAGCAAGAAAGTCAATAGTGTGCATGTGATATTAGTTTATCAATATAAGATTTAAAGTTTTTTAACTATTTAGAATCTATATGTATCCATGCATTTGTATTTTTGACAACACTAAAAAGTTTCAATTTTGTGACAATCCAGTACTTAATAAATAGATTTGATTCCCTCAGTGGTGAAAGTAACAAATTCCATTCACTTACATTACTGCAACAAAGATTTTTTTTCTGCTCGTTTTAGCAAAGTTTTCTTTGCTACAAGTGGAGAGAAACACGATTTAACAAACTTGTTCACTTAGACGGTGACAGACGGTGGTTTTTGACTAAGTGCTGGATCATCCAATCACAGCCGGTGCTGCCCAGTCTTTAGATTGATGTGACACAGTACAATATGTAGTGAAACAGCTACAATTATTTGATGTTGATGTGATATTGAATAAACTTCAATATGAAGGTTTGGAAATAATAGGATCAGGAAAAGTTCATAACTAATGGTGTCACATTCAAGAGACGAGGTGTTTTTAATAGGGGCTGGAAGTCTAGGACGAGCCCAGAAAAGGGTTTAAAAGGCCGTGAACAGCTCAGACTAGTTCAGACTGGATCTGGATTCAGCCTCAGTGTTTTGTTGCATGTTTCATTTTTCTGCACAGTAAATCATTTTACACCTGAACTCTTCTGAATGTGGCTGCTAATTGAAGACACGACTCAGAGACAAGACTGTGGAGACAGACCTCATAGAGGACTTTAAATGATCACCTCACCTCCTCTGTCCCACCATCACCATGGGAAGTTTTTATTATAAGCAAAAAAAAAAAAGTTGTCCTGACACAAAATTAAACTAACTTAGATGTGTGGTAATGAAAAATGAGCATTTCAGTTATGTATTAGTATTAGTCTTTTTACACATTTATTTGAGATTAGAGCTAAATTTGTCTTGTTCATTTGTCTCGTTCAGTTTAGCTTGAGAGACACTCTCAGTCCACATGTCCTTTCCCTGGTGCTTTTATTTAGGGGTTGGGGTGGGGGACATTTTGAAGGTCTCAAATAGTGACCAATGGTTTGTCCTGCAGCTCTGACTGTCCACAGGTTCATCACAGTTGTCTGTACTTTGTTCAAGTACATTTTTCATGTATCTGTCATTTACCAAAGTAGATTTAATTATGGCTACTTTGAATTTTACTCCACTACATTTCTAATCGTAGTTGTGTTACATGTTACAATCACGTCATTTTACACATTGTTTAAAAGAAAACTAATGACTATAGAGACAGGCACAGTGTCAGTGTCTCCTTCCATGGTCTTAATTAAAAGACTTACTCAAAGGGAGCTGGTATGCAGTAATTTTACTCTCTGGCTTCCTGAACTTGAACCTACCTCTTCTTCTCACTCGACACGAGTCATTTACAAAAGAAACTGAAAAAAGCATCAGATCATATAGTTAATCAGCTTTAACCCATCATTTATGTCATTAATTAGTTAATGTCCCCCAAACATGAAGCAGCACTGGTCCACAGAGAATAAAATACTCAAGTACTTTTACTTTAAATCCTTTAAGTAAACTATAAATCATGTACTTTCTTACTTTTACTTAAGTAGAAATTATTCCTAACATTAATTATTACTGTTTGTGTATTTGTACTCGTAACTGAAGTACAGTTTTGAGGACCTCATCCACCACTGGCTTAATTGGAGGTGCAGTCACTTGTGTAGAGGAAGAAGAGCAGAGGGGAGAGGACATGTTTCTGGGGAGCACCGGTGTGACTTTGTCTAGCTGGGGCCCTGTGAGGTCTTTTTGGTGGTTTAAAGGACTTTAAACAGAGGACGGGACTAAATAGACTCAGACCAAGCAACACAGGTGTTTGTCAATCAGCTGATGAAGCTGTTTGTCAGACATCTTATCGCTCAGCTGATCATCCTGAGACACAGGAAACACCAAAATCAAACAGAATGTAACGTATGGATTAATATAACGGTCACCTGGTTATTAATATTAAATATTTAACATATCATATTTCAACATAGAGCTGAAGTAGAGACAGTAATACCACATGTAGTATCTTTCAATAGAATAAACACAGAGACAGGTAGAATCAGTGTCCAACCAGAACATGTAGCCCTCATGTGTCTCTCTACCCTGGATCCTGGGCTGGTCCTGAATCAGTTTCTGACTCTTTTCCCACATGTTTTCTTTTCAAACTTTCATTTCCACATTTGTTTATTTCTGTTTGTTTGAGTGGATCCATCCTGAGTCTGTCTGTCCTTTCTGTCTCCATGCACAGTGTTAATTACAGTTGTTGTGGATTAATAAGTGTCGACCCAACGACACTGCAGAGCAACAACAACTGACCAACTTCCTGTTAATGGAGGAGGAGGAGCCACTGGAAGTGAAAGTGTTGAGTTAGTTCAGACTCCAGTTAGAGTGGACAGAGCAGGAGGAGGAGAAGTGAAGACTGAGGCAGGGTGAGTGTTAATCCAACATTATTCTCATTTTACTGTCAAAGTCTCTGAGTCACTTTTGTCCCTGTGGACTATAGAGGACACATCACACACTGTCTACTTGTGTCCAAACAAAGACACTGAGAGAAAAGGAGGAGAATCAAACTGTGTGTGTTACTTCCTGTTGTCCAGTTGTGTCTGAAGTGAACAGACGTGTTTGTCCTGATTCCTTTTCTCAGCTCAGTCTCACTGGTTTGTCTCTCAGTCTGACTGAGGTTTAGAAGATGAGTGTTTGTGTGGAGGAAGAGGAGAACAGAGCAGAGTCTGCAGGATCCAGATGTGTGTCTGTGAAGAGGGACCGGTCCAAAGATGATCGTACTCCAGACTTCAGTCCTGAACCTGGACCCTCAGACACAAAGTAAGAGAACTGCTACAAACTGTGAAACCTCCTGATGATCTGCAGCAGCAGCAGTTTGTGTTTAGAGCAACAGAAATGACTTTGATCAGAGAATTTATCAGTGATTGATGTGATCTGAAGAAAAACTTGTTGGTGTTTGCAGAGCTCAGAACCACAGACAGAGAGCAGAGTCTCCAGTGTCCAGCTGTCTGTCTATGAAGAGTGACTGGTCCAAAGTTGAACCTCCAGTCTTCAGTCCTGAACCTGGACCCTCAGACACAAAGTAAGACACAGTTTCTACTGTAAACTGACCTGATGAAGATGATTCATTGAGGACAAAATGTTCTGTTCAAAGATTTATATTCAGGATACAGAACTATTAGTGCAGATACTGGTTCAGACTAAGATGGATCTTAGTCTGGGTTTTATATCCACAAACTACTGATGGTGTTTCTGTAGTAAAACACCTGAGAACCTCCATGTCACAATTTACACTTCAACAAAAATCTTCATTTGTCTTTGTCCTGATGTTAAAGTCACCGTGAAGATTTTTAACTGTTTACAATCTGAAAGCTGTGACTCATTAGTAAGTGAACCCTTGAGTTTAGATCCTATCCACCATATACTGTTACTAAAGGTCAAGAACAGACATCTGTGGACAGTTCTCATGGAAAATTTCTCTGTGGACAAAAAATGGTCAGAAATTTAAATTATTTTATTATATATTTATTCCTTCAATTGATAGTTGACAATAGACAGAGATATTGTACTGCATTAATAACAAACTACAGTCAGATCACTAAAGGTTTAATAAGACAGTCAGACAGGAAAAGCAGTTCATTAGTGTTTCTGAAGCAGGAGAAAAATAGCAGCATTTTGGGTTAAGGCAGGACCCAAGTGAGGGGAATGTGAGAGGGATGCAATAACAATGGGCTTTTAATGACATAAACTCGAGGGGATACAGAAACCACTTCTACCAGGAGGAGTCAGGAAACAGATTCTAAACTAACAGATAACACCAGGGGAAAAAAAAACCCTTAAAGTAAACACTGAAAGAAACAGAAAACTGACACACGGGAACACACCAAATACTACAAGACATGGACAGGAAACTTACATCAAGTCTGAATATTGGAACGGGACAAAACTAAGGAAACGAACCAACAGAAAAACGCCAAATAAAAGACACGGGTAAAAACGTATACAAAAACCTGAATGAACACACGGGAAACAAAGAAACTAATCAACAGAAAATCCCTAAATAAAATGAAACATGGGTGAAAGACTTAAGCTAAACCGGAATTAACTTCAGAGGAAAAACAAAACCGAAAGAACAACAAAGTGAAATTAAACTCCAGAAGAAAAAAAGGGCACCAGGAAAAGCATTAGCTACTAAATAAACAGGGCACCGATGAACATGAACTTACTGAAAACAGGTAAACACACGAGGAAGGTTAATGAAACCAGCAAACAGAGAAACTAGACAAATAGTAGCTTTTGTTATCTGTGTCCTAACAGGAGAGATAAACCTAAGAGGCTCAGATAAAATAAAGACAGGTAATTGGGATTTTTTACCAAACCAACAAAACACACACACTGCAAAAACAGATAAACTCAATAAAACTAACAAAGCACCAAACAAATGAGAAACAGATCGACATAAACTATTACACAGTACATTACCAAACCTCAGACCAAATGACATAGAAGCACAGAGTCCAGGATACATAAAGTCAGGTTTCCCAAGAGCTCAGAGAGTCTATTGTAGGTTTGACGATGACAACAAGGATCTGGCAGGGGAGTGAGGGGAAGACTGAACTTAAATAGTGGAGGGAACAGGTCCAAACCATGAGGGACAAACAAAGGCAAAGCTGGGAAAAAGAACCAAGGCACAGGGAGAAGTAGAAGTAGGGAGAAGGAGAAAAAAATAGAAGTCCATGGACAGGAAGTGCACTAGGACCATAACAAAAAAATCCTTTGGATTCCAGACTGATGCTGAACTCAAACAGAAAAGTAGCTGCACTTTTACTGTTCTCTGTGACCATCTGAGCTTCTACACAGTGTTGGACACATCTGGAGCTTTTTCATCAGCAACCAGCAAATTATTTTACTTCTAAACAAATGTTTTCACAGAGAGAAGAAGAGGACTCATGCTTCTATACAGGAGCAGCTGTCCTGCTGTGCTTTGTGTCAGGACGTCCTGAAGGATCCAGTCTCTACCAGCTGTGGACACTGTGGTGCATCAGCTCATACTGGGACCAGTCTGGTTCATCAGGAGACTCCTCCTGTCCCCAGTGTGGAGAAAGATCCAGAACCAGAGCTGGACTGCAGACAGTCAGTCAGAGCAGCTCTGTCCAAAGTAAGACTGAACATCTGTCTGCTGATGTCCTCATTTCTGAAAACAAGACCCACTTTTTTACTCTCACAGTTGTTCTGTGTATTTTCATCATTATCACATGTTCTACAGCACTGAATTGTTTTTGTGTGAGACATAAAAAGAACCAGTGGGTCTTTTTGTTTGGTCTCTCATTGTTTGTTCTTCTTCTGTCAGCAGATGTTGGTCTGCAGGAAGTTTTAGATGAACATAAGATCAGTCTGAGGAGGAGATGTGAATGTGTGACTGAAGGAAGTGATGAAACAGGAAGTGGAACCCTCCTCAACAGGATCTACACTGAGCTCTACATCACAGAGGGACAGAGTGAAGAGGTTAATACCCAACATGAGGTGAGGCAGCTTGAGACAGCTTCCAAGATGAAGACCCTCCATGACACTCCAATCAAGGTCCACGACATCTTTAAAGCCTTACCTGACCAACAGAGACACATCAGAGTGGTTCTGACCAACGGCGTCGCTGGTGTTGGAAAAACCTTCTCGGTGCAGAAGTTCAGTCTGGACTGGGCAGAGGGCTTGGAAAACCAAGATGTCAGTGTGCTGGTTGTGCTTTCGTTCAGGGAGCTGAACTTGATCAAAGATGAGCAGTACAGTCTTCTCACGCTGCTCCATGTTTTCCATCCAACATTACAGAAGGTCACAGCAGAGCAGCTGGCTGTCTGTAAACTTTTGTTCATCTTTGACGGCCTGGATGAAAGCAGACGTTCACTGGATTTCAACAACAGTGAGGTTGTGTCTGATGTCACACAGAAGTCATCAGTCGACGTGCTGCTGACAAACCTCATCAAGGGGAATCTGCTTCCCTCGGCTCTGGTCTGGATAACTTCCAGACCTGCAGCAGCCAATCAGATCCCTCATACGTGTGTTGACAGGGTAACAGAAGTACGAGGCTTCACTGACGCCCAGAAGGAGGAGTACTTCAGGAGGCGGTTCAGTGATGAAGAGTTGTCCAGCAGAATCATCTCCCACATCAAGACATCCAGGAGCCTCCACATCATGTGTCACATCCCAGTCTTCTGCTTGATCACTGCTACAGTTCTGGAGCACATGTTGACTACAGAGCAGAGTGGAGAGCTGCCCAAGACCCTGACTGACATGTACTCACACTTCCTGCTGGTTCAGACCAAGAGGAAGAAGAACAAGTATGATGAAGGACATGAGACCAGTCCACAGGAGCTGACGGAGGCTGACAGGGACGTTCTTCTGAAGCTGGGGAGGCTGGCGTTTGAACATCTGGAGAAAGGAAACATCATGTTCTACCAAGAAGACCTGGAGCAGTGTGGTCTTGATGTCACAGAGGCCTTGGTGTACTCAGGAGTTTGTACAGAGATCTTCAAAAGAGAGAGTGTGATCTTCCAGAAAACAGTCTACTGCTTTGTTCATCTGAGCATCCAGGAGTTTCTGGCTGCAGTTTACTTCTTCCACTGTTACACCAACAGGGACAGAGATGTACTGGAGAGTTACCTAAAAAGCTTCAAACACAGCGCTTCAAGACCAGACTTTGTTTTAAAGAAGATTTCTATGTTTTTTAGAAACAGTGATACCTATGTTCCTCCCCTGGATGACTTCCTGACTGGAGTCATGGAGAAATCTCTCCAAAGTAAAAATGGTCACCTGGACCTGTTTGTTCGCTTCATTCATGGCCTCTCTGTGGAGTCCAACCAGAGACTCTTAAGAGGTCTGCTGGGTCAGACAGAGAACAGTCCAGAAATCATCCAGACCATCATCAACAACCTGAAGGAGATGAACAGTGATAAAATGTCTCCTGACAGAAGTATCAACATCTTCCACTGTCTGATGGAGATGAAGGACCACTCAGTACATCAGGAGATCCAAGAGTTCCTGAAGTCAGAGAACAGATCAGAGAAGAAACTCTCTGAGATCCACTGTTCAGCTCTGGCCTACATGCTGCAGATGTCAGAGGAGGTTCTGGATGAGTTGGACCTGAAGAAGTACAACACATCAGATGAGGGACGACGGAGACTGATCCCAGCTGTGAGGAACTGCAGAAAGGCTCAGTAAGTTTAATGTCAAGATGTCTTATTGAATTCTTTATTTTCTGTCCAGAGAGTCTGATGTCAACACACAGTGACATGTCAAATCCTGCTAAAGACAATTCAGTACCAGTGAGAAATTCTAGTCTCACATGTCCTCAACTAAGAAGGACAGTGGAGACAGTATAGACTAGTGACTAGTTTTCCCAAACACACACAGAAGACTCAGAGTGAGCAGAGACAACAACTCACCTCACTGTGAACCCTGAGTCTCTGTCAGGAGACAAAACTGGAAATCTCATGTCCTCATGTACTGATACATGTCCTAAAGGACATCTGACACAATCAATGACCTGTGATCCATAAAATTCCACCACAACCTGATGAAGCTGAAGCCTCAGTGTTAAAGACAAACACTTTACACACACATATGTGCTGCAGTTATTGAATCAGCAGCTACAGTCTTTGTGTATTTAGCAGCTGATTTACTCAGACAGCAGCTCATCACACAGTCAGTTCCTGGGACAAAGACATTATATTAATGAGGGAATAAAAAACTATTTCTAAAAAAACACAGTTTAAACAAGTCAAAGGTTCATCACCCACCACCTCCAGAGATAAAGAACAGACTAAAATCTTGCAGTTTGGATAGGATTCAAGTCTTTAGATTTGATCATTTTAACTTTGTTTCTCATCACAGACTTTCTGAGTGTGGACTCTCAGAGACTCACTTTGAAGTTGTGGCCTCAGCTCTTAAGTCCATCCCCTCCCATCTGAGAGAACTGGATCTAAGATACAACATCTTGCGGGATTCAGGAGTGAAGCTGCTCTCTGCTGGACTTGAGAGTCCACAATGTAGAGTAGAGACTCTGAGGTCAGTGTTTTTTTTCTTGTGCATCTTAAATTCACAACTGTTAAAACCAATGTTTTCCTGTAAAATCCAACTGGTTAGTTCATTGTAAAAATCAGGAAAAAAAGACCAACATATACGTTTTACAGTGAGGTGATGTGTAGCAGCTGTAGTGAACAGAACAGCCACCTGGACACACAAACATTTACTGGGAGCAGGTTGAGGTGGATGGATGGGTCAAGAAAACAGGAGGCTGTGACTGAGTCAGACAGTAAATTCATTTAAAACCATGAAAGTGTAAAAACACCTGGTCATGTTTATTTAGTACTTTGGGATAAAGATTAGTGAAACTTGGTGCCAATAGAGGTGATACCTGCCTCCATATGTGGCAGCACTGTGTGAACAGACGTCCTGTTGGTCGTATGAGAGGGTAGGAACAAACCACCTATACCACTGTTTTTCAGCATTGTTAGTTCAAATGTCTCCACCTCTACAATGAAAGGAGGAAACTGCATTAAAACTGAATTATGGGACAGTTTGTTCTGAAACTTCACAGACTGTATGTGACACTAGAAAGTGTTGAAAGCAAATGAAAAGAAGTTTGACAAGTTGATTCCATTTATCTTTTGTATGAAAGACACAGTGTAAATCTCAGCAACAGCAGCACAGAGACAGAGAGGAAATGATGTTTCCAGATGTTTGAAGTATCTTTAGTGGCGTCTGATTTGTCTCCATCAGCAGGTGACACTTGAACCTGTGCATGATGCTTCCTGTCAGACAATGATGTCACTTTGTGTAGAGACACAACCAGTAACCAGGAGCAGAAATGTGACACTGCAGACATGTTTGTACAGAAAGGTACTAGGTTCCATTTAGGATCAGAGAAGAGAACATCCAACATCTGATCCTGTTAGAAAGAGGATTCAGGAGGAAGTTGAACTCAAGCTGCTCGTTTATTTCACAATAAATCATGTTTTATTGCTCATTTGGAGGATTCAACCTTTGACCCTAATTTTAACACAAAAAAAGATTAAATTAATGAATTTGTTATGTAACTGTTGATGCAGTAAACAGTCCTATAAAAAGTGCTTCTCATCTTCTAATACACATGCTCTCTATTGCAAAGTCTATCTAACAAAGGTGTATGAGTCCATGTGCCTGTTTCTAGTGCTAGATGATGAGCTGAACCTCTGAACAAGAACAGTAATCTAAACACACTGTGTGTTAGAAATAGAAGGTAAATCGTGTTCTTGTTCTCTAGTGGTTTGAAAATGACAACACATGCTAAAATGGATGGATACCATGCATCATGTGTTTTTTCTCTGAACCATTGATAAAGGATAGTTGTAAATACTTTTACTATCGCCCACACTTTAGGCTTCCCAAGCAATAGAAAAGCCAGAACACTATGTGTCACCCATGTTAAAAATGAGACAAGGTGAGGAAGAACTGGTGTAAACAGGTTTGATACTGGCTCTGCCAGAAGTGTGAAAACAGTGAAACAGTGTTAAAGAGACTTTGAAATTTCTCTCACAATCAACATCTTTGATTCTTAATTCAGATTGATGAACTGCAGTTTGGCAGAGATCAGCTGTGAGTCTCTGGTCTCAGCTCTGAAGTCCAACCCCTCCCATCTGAGAGAACTGGACCTGAGGGGAAACTGGAAGCTGCAGGATTCAGGAGTGAAGCTGCTGTGTGATTTTCTGGAGAGTCCACACTGTAGACTGGAGACTCTGAGGTCAGACACCATTTTTTTAGTTGTGTGCTGAGATGAAAAAAAAAATTTGATGTAAAAATGTGAAAATGACATTTGATTGTCAGACTTAGAATTGAAGACACTTGTATAAAGCAGCAACAGAGAATCAGCTTGGAGCAAATAGAAGGAGGAGAGAAGAATCAGCAGGTTAAGAACAGGACACACAGCACTAAATAGTTGACTGAAGCTAATGAAGAAGCATCCAACTGCCAACTGTGTCAAGAAGCAGAGACAGTTGATCCTGTTTGATTTGAGTGGAATAAATGTAGAGAGGAGCAGCAGAGTGGGATTGGAAGGTGCAGAGAAAAGGAAAGAAATCCTCCAAACATTCCACAACTACTATCAAGTGCAACAGGAGATGATTGACAGCTTTACATCAGATGGGAAATAGTTTGCATGTGTGAAGACATGTGAGAGACACATGAGAGAGCAGGGAGGACAAATGTGTGTTGAGGACGACCAAAGTGTTGCTGCAGACAAACTGGATCTTTTTCTTCAATATATTGTTGAAGAATCCTGAGAGAAAATCCTGATCTCAGCTCTGATCAGATGATGAAACATTGATGGTTTCAAACAGGAACTTTGTTACTAAACTTTCATCTTTGATTCTTTATTCAGATTGATGAACTGCAGTTTGTCAAAGATCAGCTGTGATTCTCTGGTCTCAGCTCTGAAGTCCAACCCCTCCCATCTGAGAGAACTTAACCTGAGTGACAACAACAACCTGCAGGATTCAGCAGTGAAGCTGCTGTGTGGTTTTCTGGAGAGTCCACACTGTAGACTGGAGACTCTGAGGTCAGTTCACTGACTGATACTGTTGGAGATTTTCTGTGTTTCATGAACAACTTGTGACTGTGTGATGTGGTTTTTCTTTAGGGGACCAGCCAGGTCTCTGTCCTGACATTTCAGATTGTGATAGAAGTCAGTTTGGTTCATTTAGTCGACCTTCACAAAGGAAACAGATTTAAACAATCAGACTTAACATTCAGCCTGTAGCTGCACTGAATGAACAGAAAACATAAAAAAGACAACAGACACATTGCAATGCACCTTTGACCTGTGAGTGAACTGAGAGATTCTCACAATATCCCAACATATTATCATCATACAGGATGGTGGTTAAAGAACCTCTCAGACTGAGTCCTGTTAAATCAACTCTACCATGCAGAACCTCCAAAGGATTTAGCCCATGTACATTTCTGACTCAAGTTCTCACGTGAAACCACACCAGTGGTCAAACCTGAACCCAATTCAGACCAGTGTCCTCACAGCACTTCTGTAGTTTCCTCTTAATGGTTGAAGTTTCTCTCTAAATTGCATCTGTATTCTGTGGATGATAAAGACAGTGGCATTTGACATCTAAACCCAGATCACCTGGTTTGCAAACCCTGGACCTTTGTCACATGGTGAACTCCATCTACCCACAATGTCTGTCAGTGGAACTTTTGTTACTGTAGAAGCATCTTGATGAGCTGTAGGGAAACTTAACCCACTTACTCCAGATACAAACGATATTCAGTCAATAAGTACGCTTTTCACATTTTTGCTGCCTTGTACCTCACTTATAAGTCGCTTTGGATAAAAGCGTCTGACAAATGACTAAATGTAAATGTAAATGTACTATGATGAATGAATCCTGACTGAACGTCTTCAAACTAATTAGTCCTGTACAGGTGGTTTCATAATTGCTTTTAGAAATAAAGGGGAGATTGGTAGAGGTTTGATTACAGCAACTATATAGGCCTTTGGTACATATCCAGTTTTTAAAAATAGTTTGATAAAATCTAAAATGAATGTGTTTATTAAAGGTAAAAAATCTTTGCAATTTGGTCCAGAGCAATTGGGGCCTTATCCATGATTCTAGCACTGCTGTACGTGAAGATCTATCTGTAATTTTTGGGGGGAGGATCTGGTGAATTCTTTCTCTAATAGCTACAATTTTATTCATAAAGAAAGTCATGAAGTCATTGCTGCTCAGAGTTAAGGGAAAACTAGGCTCAACAGAACTATGGCTCTTAGTCAGCCTGGCTACAGTGCTGAACAGAAACCGGGGGTTGTTCTTGTTTTCTTCTGATAAATAATATGTTGTTCTGGCATCACAGAGCTTTTTTGTATATTTTTAAACTATTTTTCCAGGCTAAATGAAATTGTTCTAAATTTCTGGAACGTCACTTCCTTTCTAACTTTTGTGTTTCCTGCTTTAAGCTGCACATTTGTGTTATTGTACAATGGAGGTCTTCTCCTCTGATTCACTGCTCTGTTTTTTAGAGGGGCAAAAGTATCTGATTGATACTAATGATCTGATCTACATCTATGATTCTTTATTCAGATTGAGTTACTGCAGTTTGTCAGAGATCAGCTGTGATTCTCTGGTCTCAGCTCTGAAGTCCAACCCCTCCCATCTGAGACAACTGGACCTGAGGGGAAACTGGAAGCTGCAGGATTCAGGAGTGAAGCTGCTGTGTGATTTTCTGGAGAGTCCACACTGTAGACTGGAGACTCTGAGGTCAGTTCACTGACTGATACTCTTGGAGATTTTCTGTGTTTCATGAACAACTTGTGACTGTGTGATGTGGTTTTTCTTTAGGGGACCAGCCAGGTCTCTGTCCTGACATTTCAGATTGTGATAGAAGTCAGTTTGGTTCATTTAGTCGACCTTCACAAAGGAAACAGGTTTAAACAATCAGACTTAACATTCAGCCTGTAGCTGCACTGAATGAACAGAAAACTTTGAAACTGTCGTTGAAATAACAGAATTTATTCTTTTGAGCATTTTAGTTTTTTTAATAAAGGCATAAAGTATAAAAAGCACAAATGATCATTTCCATCTGCAGTATTTACAGTACCCAGACCTTATAGTAACCCCCCTAAGAATTTACTCTCACCTGAGACTCTTGTTGGACTAAAATAATGATCATATTTCTAATGGTCATAGTATTAAAAACACTCTTGCTGATGGAAGAAGTATAACTACATGAGAAATTCCACACTATCCCCTGGATACAGACTCTTTCCACACTGCCACACATGTTTCTCCAAAGAACATAACCATCTAAAGTTGGTAAATGGTTTTGTTCTGCATCATCACAACTGTTCACACCAACCTTACAAGACACTAAGATATTGGGTTTAGCAGGAAATGAAATGTTAAAGTGATTTGTACAGTCTGGAGTTGGTGAACCACAGGTGATGCTGATCAGTTGTTAGAACTTGCTGTTAGCTGTAATCTACGACAGAGACGTTGAGTTAATTCACAAATGTAGACACATTACTGGTTACTCCCTTAAACTGACGGCTTGGTGTCATGGCCAAAATCACACCAACAGTCTCTGAAGAATTGAATGGATGTGGAAGAAGATGTGTAGCACCTCCTCTGTGGTGAGGGACTTTACCTTGATAAGCCTGTGTCAAGTTGTGTCCAAGGCTGTGTTAAACCTGTGGTGGATGCTGGAATGTTCACATTCTGCTCGGCCTCCTGACCTCATCATAAACATCATGAACAATATGAAGAAACACAAAGTTCCCCTTAACAGATCTTAACAGAGTTTTGGCAGGGGTCCAGAGAAAACTACAGAGTCCGACATTGTTTTGGCAAAGTTACACACTGATTCAACATTCTTTTTAGTAACCTCCAATTTGCGAAATCGGGTGTCATTTACTCCTGTGTGAATAATTATATTACTGTATTTACGTTTATCTTTAGCCAGGACTTTCAAATGAAAGCCCGCACTGGCCACAGAAAGAGATTTGACTATGGCTGCTGGAGTCTCTAATTTCGCATTTCTGACTATAGAGCCGCCAATTACCAGAGTTGGTTTCTCAGTGGCTGTGTCACTGAGTGGGAAAAAATTGAACAATTAAAATTTTTTAATTTGGTTTTTTTTTCAGAAAATCATCCGTTATTTGGGATGAAATGCAACCACAAGGGGACACAAGCCAGTGTGTTCTTTGACCACTCTCAAGTCTGGATAAATGCAGAGGGTTGTGTCAGGAAGGGCATCTGGCGTAAAACACATGCCAAATTAAACATGTGAATCATGACTTCCACACCGAATCTGACTTCCACACCGAATCTGACTTCCATACCGGATCAGTCGGGGCCCAGGTTAACAATGACCGCCACTGGTGCTGTTGACCTACAGGGTACCGATGGAAATTGGGCTGCTGTTGGTCGAAGAAGAAGAGGAGGAAGTTGTGTTCGTAGGCAGAGAGAGAAGAGGAAAGCTAAGAATGTAGGACTGACAGTAGGGACTTTGAATGTTGGTACTATGACAGGGAAGGATAGAGAGTTGATTGGCATGATGCAGAGAAGAAAGGTGGACATACTGTGTGTCCAGGAGACCAGGTGGAAAGGTAGCAAGGCTAGAAGCTTAGGAGCAGGGTTTAAGTTGTTCTACCATGGGTCAGATAGGAGGAGAAATGGAGTAGGAGTTATACTGAAAGAGGAGTTTGTGAGGAATGTTCTAGAGATGATTAGAGTATCAGACAGGTTGATGAGTCTGAAGCTGGAAGTTGAAGGGGTGATGTTCAATGTTGTGAGTGGTTATGCCCCACAGGTAGGATGTGAGTTAGAAGAGAAGGAGAAATTCTGGAGTGAGTTAGATGAAGTGATGTAGAGCATCTCAAGATGTGAGAGAGTGGTGATTGGGGCAGATTTCATTGGACATGTAGGTGAAGGAACAGAGGTGATGAGAATGTGATGGTCAGGTTTGGTCTTCAATACAGGAACACAGAAGGTCAGATGGTGGTAGACTTTGCAAAGAGGATGGAAATGGCTGTAGTGAACACTTTCTTCCAGAAGAGGCAGGAACATAGGGTGACGTACAAGAGCGGAGGTAGAAGCACTCAGGTAGACTACATCTTGTGTAGACGTTGTAATCTGAAAGAGATCAGTGACTGTAAAGTGTTGGTAGGGGAAAGTCTAGCCAGACAACACAGGATGGTGGTGTGTAAAATGATGCTGGTGGTGAGGAAGATGAAGAGGACTAAGGCAGAGCAGAGGACGAAGTGGTGGAAGTTGAAAAAGGAAGAATGTTGTGTAGTTTTCAGGGAGGAGCTGAGACAGGCTCTGGGTGGTTTGGAGGTGCTTCCAGATGACTGGACTACTACAGCTAATTTGATCAAGGAGACAGGTAGGAGGGTACTCGGTGTGTCATCTGGAAAGAGGAAAGCTCACAAGGAAACTTGGTGGTGGAACGAGGAAGTTCAGGAGTGTATACAGAGAAAGAGGTTAGCTAAGAAGAAGTGGGACACTGAGAGGACTGAAGAGAGTAGACAGGAGTACAGGGAGATACATCGTAAGGTGAAGGTAGAGGTGGCAAAGACCAAACAAAGAGCATATGAGGACTTGTATGCTGGTTGGACACTAAAGAGGGAGAGGTGGATTTGTACAGGTTGGCCAGACAAAGAGATAGAGATGGGAAGGATGTGCAGCAGGTTAGTGTGATTAAAGATAAGGATGGAAATGTATTGACAGGTGCCAGGAGTGTGATGGGAAGATGGAAGGAGAACTTGAAGAGTTGATGAATGAGGAAAATGAAAGGGAACGAAGAGCAGAAGAGGTGACTGGTGTGGAGCAGGAAGTAGCAAAGATTAGTAGGAGTGAAGTGAGGAGGACGTTGAAGAGGATGAAGAGCGGAAAGGCAGTTGGTCCTGATGACAAACCTAGTTCAGAGGGAGTTGCATTGTGTCTTTGTATATTTAGAGAAAGCGTATCTGATTGTTACTAATGATTTGATCCACATCTTTGATTCTTTATTCAGATTGAGTTGGTGCAATTTGTCAGATATCAGCTGTGATTCTCTGGTCTCAGCTCTGAAGTCCAACCCCTCCTATCTGAGAGAACTGGACCTGAGCTACAACAAGCTGCAGGACTCAGGAGTGAAGCTGCTGTGTGGTTTTCTGGAGAGTCCACACTGTAGACTGGAGACTCTGAGGTCAGTGTTTCTCAACAACTCTCACCACAAGTTTTTCATCTTATTGATTCAAATTCTGTGCAAGGAAAATAGACTCATGTTTGTAAGAAAACTGAATGAATTAAAGAAAATTTTGGAGTTTTTTATTTTCATGTGTGACACTAAAGTGTCTAAAGCAAATGAAAAGAAGTCTGAGAAGTTGAATCCATTTTCAGCAGTAAAGTCTTTTATATGAAACACACAGTGTAAATCTCAGCAACAGCAGCACAGAGACAGAGAGGAAATGATGTTTCCAGATGTTTGAAGTATCTTTAGTGGCGTCTGATTTGTCTCCATCAGCAGGTGACACTTGAACCTGTGCATGATGCTTCCTGTCAGACAATGATGTCACTTTGTGTAGAGACACAACCAGTAACCAGGAGCAGAAATGTGACACTGCAGACATGTTTGTACAGAAAGGTACTAGGTTCCATTTAGGATCAGAGAAGAGAACATCCAACATCTGATCCAGGAGGAAGCAGAGCTCACTGACATTATTTATTTCATCAATAATGGTCAGTTTGGAATTTGAGACAAATATCTGACATTTGACATCAGATTCAACAGAATTGTTCAGATTTAGAGAAACAGAAGATGAATTAAAGTAACAACATTCAGTCTTTGAATCCAACACGTCTGATTTTATTCTAATTCCAGAGGTGAGTGAGGTGAGCAGCATGTTCTGAATCAGTGCTGACATGAATAGGTGTATGAATGTTGTGCTGACATTTGGATGATGTCTGTAGAAGTCTGACATTCTGATGATCCACAATAACACAAGGACAATGTCACTCTAACACCATTGATTAGGACAAATCTGATTGTTACTAATGATTTGATCCACATCTTTGATTCTTTATGCAGATTGAGAACCTGCCGTTTGTCAAAGATCAGCTGTGATTCTCTGGTCTCAGCTCTGAAGTCCAACCCCTCCCATCTGAGAGAACTGGACCTGAGTGACAACAACAACCTGCAGGATTCAGGAGTGAAGCTGCTGTGTGGTTTTCTGGAGAGTCCACACTGTAGACTGGAGACTCTGAGGTCAGTAGAGGGTTGGAGTCAGTCCATGCTGCTTTCAGCAGAATTGTACTAAACCCAGTTAGTATCAAAGCAAAGATCCAGTTTTTCCTGTAAAGCTCCAACCTTCTCAGTGGCTGCTTTCCTCAGTGAAGCTGTGAGAGGAGAATGGGGACAGGCTTCAGGATTGGACAGAAAGACAGAGAGAACAGTGTTGGAGTTGATGTGAAGACGACTGTTGTTGTTGTCTTCATGTGGACAGGAAATAAAGCTGGATTCCAGCTGACAGCCTCACAACATGTATAGAGACAGTGGTCCTCATTCCTCAAACTGACAGATGATGAAGTGAGTCTCTGGAAACATCATTGATCTCCTCTGTTCTCTCTCATTCTCTCTACAGGTGGAAGTGATGATCTCTCTGTGTCCTGATGATCCAGATGTTGCAGCAGCAGCATGTTGTGTGCAGAGAGGCTCTGACTGGACCATGTTACTGGGAGGTAGAGTGGAGAGGAGAGCTTCATCCAGCAGTGACTGACAGAGGAATCAGAAGAAGTGGAGATGACTCTCAGTGCTGCAGTCTGAACTGCTCTGAGAACAGCTCCACTGTCAGACACAATGTCAAGTCCACCATCATCCCTGTGTGATCCTCTGGATCTGACAGAGGATCAGCAGTGGATCTGGATCTGCTCTGCTGCTGATCTGTCCTTCTACACAGTCTCTGCAGACACACTGAGACTCCTCCACCTGGATTTGACTTTGTCTTTTGTTTCCTTCAGATCTTCTGAAGCCAAAGTGACTCTGCAGATCAGTTGTGTTGATGACAACAATCTTTGCACTGCAATATTGTTTTATATTTTATTAGATTAATTATATATATATATATATATTGGTATTCAGTTTCCTTCTGACGAAAACTGTATATGTATCCAGAATGAGATTGAATTTACACAGTGAAAAAATAAGGGAAAGATAAATTCTTTAAATTATTTCTTTTCTAATGTTCAAATATGGTGAGAAATGCTTTTCGATGAGTGTGATGCAATGACGCTTCGTTTGTGGTAGTCACATAATTTTTTTGTGCAGTGACGTGAGGCTTCGAAACATCTTGTCACGATACTTTTACTTCGACAGCTTGAAACTGAGTGGTCTCAGTCAAGATTTATCTACCTGAGCTGCTCCTTAGATATCCCTCATGACACAATCAAAATGTGATTTTGAGATTTTCTCCCAATTAAGTCATCAAAGGTCCATCAGCAAATTCCCCCAGCACTGGAAATTAATTTTTAAACATAATTTCTCTCCCCATAACACACTGATTTGGAATAATAGATGCATTTTGATAAAGAAGAAATCCATTCATCACACCTTCGGGCAATTTGGAGTCACCGTTTAACCTAACACGCATGTCTTTGGACTGTCTGAGGAATATGGAGTTCAGAGGAAGCCCACACAAGCGCTGGGAAAGGCCAAATCATTTTATCTCAAAGAAAGGATGGAGTGTAGTCGGTTCGACATCTAATGGATGACAGATGTCTCCTGTGCAGCCTGTAAGAAAATTAGATGCAAATACTTCAAATTTCCCATTTCACCAAAAGCTAGACATTCACTTTAAAATGACTGACATTTATTTATTCAGAGTTCTTGCATCTGAAATTCAACACTGACCATAATAGTTACACTTTCTCCAAACTGGGAATAGAAACAACAGAATTTTTTATTGCAATATAGTTTAAAAGTTCTATTTTGACTAATAACCTGGTCATAGCTTTCTGTCTCTTAGTGATAGTCAATTCGGATGTATTCTTATTCAATAAGTTAATAACACTTGCCAAATACTTTTACATAAATGTAAATGGCTAAAAGTTACGCTACAAAAAAAGAAAAAAAGAGACTAGGTTACGTAACTTCCGCTCTGCGGAGGAAGTTGCCCTGTAATAATTCCCACAGAAGCAGGAAAGGGAGTAAGGTTGATATAGTGCACTCAAAAAGTCCACGATGGAACAAATTAAGTACCGTCCAAGACATGAGATCCTCCCTGTTTTAGAGCTGAGGGACGCGTTATGACAACGGTTAATAAGTGTCCGAGGGGATTTCGGACTCATCTACACTTTGGTGCGTTGCCGCTCGCAGAAGTGGGCGGTCCTAAGAAAGTGAGCGCGCACTAACACGTGCCAGTGTCATTCATTCGGCTTTTAGTTTATTCGAACATTAGCGGCCCAGGTGTCAGTGACGGGAGCAACCTGCTGCGACTCTCAGGTGAGCTGTGTTTTATAACACTGCTGTAAAATACTGGAATTAAGTGCTTTTCAAACGGATGTCTGAAGAGTTTCCCACAGTGACTTAAGTTAGTTACTACAGGTCTGGACTTTACTGAGTTGACAAATGCGCCATCAGCGTAGGAAGGCGCGCAAAGAAGCATTTCATTAAATTTCAAATCTCCCTAAGACTTTTGGTAAAAAAAGATCACTAGGCAACAAAACCGGAATCAAGCATATTTAATATCGAAATCAACCCGCTACAAATTAAGGTGAATTCTTTGTCTGGATACGGTTAAGCGGATTATTCCTTACGTTAGAAATACTGTCACATGTAGAGTTTTATAGAAACATGTTTAACTATTTTATATATATCTATATATCTATATATATATCTATATATATCTATATATCTATCTATATATATATATATATATATATATATATATATATATATATATCTCCCCTTTCGGCTTAGAGTCC
Source organism: Channa argus (assembly GCF_033026475.1). Classification (NCBI taxonomy): domain Eukaryota; kingdom Metazoa; phylum Chordata; class Actinopteri; order Anabantiformes; family Channidae; genus Channa; species Channa argus. The sequence goes on from NC_090199.1 coordinate 1,865,297, forward strand.
ACAGCGGATCATTGTCCACATGTTGAGTTGGCACAGTTTTTCCACAGGATGCTCTTCCTGACGCAACCCTTCGCAATTTCTACCGGGCTTGTTGGACCGGCAGTGCACAGCTGGGAGGGGAATGGGCTGTTAGGGGGTCAGTGTCTTGCCCAGGGACACTTCGACATATAGCCGGAGCCGGGGATCGAGCCACTCACCATAATATAATATAATATAATATAATATAATATAATATAATATAATATAATATAATATAATATAATAGTGTCGTAGGCAGGAAATAGAGCAGCGCCTTGTGGAGAGTTATTACGTAACCACAGATGTCACCACGTGCTCAAATTACGTCCGAGTAAACACAGTAGAATCACGTTCACATTTACATTTAGTCCTTTGACAGACGCTTTTATCCGAAGCGACTTGTTCAGTTACTTTTATTTTTCTATGAATGTAAATGTGGTTAAATGAAAGAAAAATAATAGAATTTTAATGTTTAATATTTTCCCATCAAACATATCTTTCCACTTTTCAAATGCACTTTAGTCACTACTTTGTGATCTTTGTAAAGTTTTTTGAAACATTGTTGACATCGATTTGTTTTTTGAAATTGAAAGATTACTAAACAGGCTCCTGAGAGGTCAGGGGACCAGAGCTCGTTTAAAGACACAAAATCACCAGGAAGCTGCACAGCAATCACAAAAATTACATAAAATAATTTTAACTAAACAACCCCCCTAATGTCCAAAGATGGACATTAGGTTTAATCCTAAATTAAATGTAGCAGTGACATCAGTAAAGTTTCTTTCTCTATAGTGCAGAAACGTTACAGAAGCAACACAATGTGGAATGAGAAGAAACCGAGTCCCCCTGCTGACAGGTGAGTTGGGTGTGACATCATCAAATAATGAAACTCCTGTAGCGTATTTCCGCCTACGACTATGTTGTGTTTCCACAGCGGTCACCGTGTAGCCCTCATCATCTTTGTGCTTGGCTTGGGAACTCTGCTGCCCTGGAACTTCTTCATGACGGCCTCTCAGGTTTGACTCACACAGAGGACAATAGTGTGTCCTGGGACACTTGTTTTAATCAGGGCAACCATTACCTGCTTGGACTGTACACACAGATTTAGTATCTAACAGTTTCCTTTTATTTAGCACTTAAATATTACTCAAATTAGGTGGTTGTAATGTTTTGGCCTCCTCGATTATTTTAAATATGGTGGGCAAAATATTAAAACCACCTATTGTTATAATGCACTCCAGTAAAACTCCACTACCCACCTTTAGAATTATCACCTTTCTGACAGTTTCAAATTCTAACATTGTAAAAGTAGAATTCCTGACAGACACCTCATTCTTGCATTTGAAAAAATAAAACCAGCAGCAGCTTAAAACTTTGACCCATTTTCATCACTCGACAGCTGAATCAATTCAATTCAACTTTATTCATATAGTGCCATAGTTATGTCAAGGCACTTTAAAGAATAAAAGTCAAGACTTTAAAGATAAAATATAAAGGAAACCCAACAATTCCCCCTTAAACAAGCCATAGGAAACAGTGGAGAGAAACACTGCCTTTAACGGCGGAAACCTCCAGCAGAACCAGGCTCAGGGTGAGTGGAAAGGGGAGAGAGAAAAGAAAAAGAGCAACAACAAAACATCGGGCAGGTTGGTAGGAGCAGCAGTTTTAGCATTGGGGGGTGGGTCCCCCAGCAGCAGGTGGAGCCTGAACATTCAGAGCTTTATGTGTAAGAAGCAGGGTTTTTAATTCTATTCTAGATTTTATGTGAAGCCAATGGAGAGAAGCTAGTGAAGGTGAAATATGATCTCTCTGTGGCAGTAAAGCTGACAGTGGGAAATTCTTTTCTCTTCTAACTGTGAAATAACAAAGAAACAGACATTTGCATAAGACTTTGCAGAGGCGGGCAGAGTCTTCTACTTTTCTTTTTTTTTATCCAATTATGTGTTGTTGTGATGATATGTCATCACGTCACGCTGGTAAATAACTTTGTCTTCTTTTCTTTCCTAAGTATTTCAACGGGCGCCTCACAGTTCACAACGGCACTTTAAACGGCACATCAGGCATCACGACTAAAAACTACAACTACGACAGCTGGATGGCTTTGCTTTCCCAGCTGCCCCTGCTGCTCTTCACACTGCTCAACTCTTTCATTTATCAGTGGTAATGATGCTGTTTTACACACAACCTACTCCACATTTCAGCCCACTGATTTGGGATGAGATGATCCTGATTGTTTCCTGTCTGCAGGGTGAAGGAGCGCATCCGCGTGGCCTTCAGCCTGATCGTCATCTTCCTCCTCTTCTCCCTCACTGCTGCTCTGGTGCAGGTCTCCATGCAGCCGGACACATTCTTCTCCATCACCATGGCGACCATATGGTTCATCAACAGTAGGTTTACACACGCGTGCAAACCAGGGAATGTTGACGAAGCAGCGTAATAATCATCGTAACATATTATTGTGTGCGTGCAGCGTTTGGTGCAGTGCTGCAGGGGGGTCTGTTCGGCATGGTCAGCCTGTTTCCTCCTCGTTACAACACTCTGTTCATGAGCGGTCAGGGTCTGGCTGGGATGTTCGCTGCCATCGCTATGCTCTGCTCCATCTTGAGTAAGTACTGGACCTCCCATGAGTCACTGCTCGTATGCATATTAAGGACACACTGCACATGTGGGAGGAAAGCAAAGTAACTTCATTCTAAACAGGAGCACAAAGAGAACATGCTTCTTTTTTTTTATGTGTCTGAAACATGTTATCTCAGTTTTTGGTGTATGAGAGGAAGGACAATGATTTTAATTACTGTAGATATGACAGTGAAAATACAACATTTCTGGTGAATCTACTGCCGGAATTCGTGAGACCAAGGGTTTGAAAAGAATCTCATACTGACCAGAAAGCTAATGTGCTAGATCTTCAGGTTTGTTGATGTTCACGCTGCAGTGACATGCATTGTTGCAGTCCTGCTAAACACAGAGTGGAGGCTGCACTTTGTCAGTAGTTTGGCAGGTACCAACATAGTACAGGACAAAAAGTCAAAGGAGGTTTTTACAAACATGAACGTCTGACAGCTGAGACATCGCTGAGGACGATATGAATGACGATGAGTGTTACTACCATGTAAGTCACAGACCGATTCACGAGTGGGTGTTCGCCTGCAGGTAACGCAGAGAAAAGCTCGGCCGCGTTGGGATACTTCATCACTCCGTGTGTGGCCACTCTGGTGACTCTGCTCTGCTACCTGCTGCTGCCACATCTGGTGAGGAGGCTAAACACACTCTGACACACTTTCACTTTCAGTTGGTAAAATTTGCAATGCTAATGCCAATCCTGCAGTGACACCTACAGATGTTTGGTTGAAATGAGTTTATGAAAAAATCGTTATGTGTAAATGTACTTGATGAAGACATTGATTTTTCTTAATTTGAAATGAAAACAAATCAAACTGATGAGACAAAGGCAGGATTAACATGTAGCATGGACTGTCTCTCTGTCAGTGATGAAGGAGTAATCTAGTTACGACAAATACTGCATTCCGACTTTAGTAGAAGTACACAAATGTAAAATGTATAAATAAAACCTAGTCATAGTATAAAAAAATGAAAGTACTTGTGGAGCTAACAACTTTAGTTACAGTCAGTTTGATCCTGCAGTTTCCAACGGAGCAGTGAAGCTTTTTCAAAATGTCATAGAATCAAAACGACAGTCCCATTCATACGTGCTATTCTTTTAGGAAGTTTCGTGTGTGTGTGAAATAGTAGTTTTACTCTTTTGAGCCTCATTTCAAACATTTATTGAAATGAGCTGCTAACAAAGCACTTTACACCCAGCCCATGTCAGATCCCAGATCAGTTCATGTTCTTGTTTGTTCTCCTGTAGGAATTTGCCCGTTTCTACATGAACAAAAGTCAGGGTGACACAGTGCAGACGTCGGAGGAACTCCTCAGCAGCACAGGTCCGTTCCTACACGCCGACATTCTGTGTTCCGAGCCAAAGGTGTGATCAAATTGTAATGTAAATGTCTGACAGAGTTTTTTTTTTTTATTTCTGAAGACAAAAAGATTCTAAACGGCAAAGACCTTGAGACGAGTGGGAAGATGGATGAAAGTCAGGAGCGCTCCTCTGTCCTGGCTGTGTTCAAAAAGGTGGACGGCACTTTTCCTATTGGAGCAATAATTGGCCAGTTGTATAAAATGTAGAGTTGGGGGGAGGCACACGCTACACACTACTGTTCCAGTTTGGATCACGTGATGTTGAGCTAAAGTCAGACGATGCGAACTGCATGTTGGTGGCAGTGTGCTTGCTTATGATGGGATGCAGGTGTTCTGTTGGTACTTCCACAGCGCTGCAGTTAGCTTCCTAATAGCAGGTCTTCAGCATTTGTTGGATTTTTCTTCGTCAGCATCATTAACCAAAACCTTCCTGTGCTGCACAGATCTGGCTGATGGCTCTGTGTGTGACGTGTGTGTTCGCCGTCACCCTGTCCGTGTTTCCTGTCATCACGGTCCGAGTGCAAACCGTCTACAAGGAAAACACTTCCTGGGGTGAGACATTGAGCAGGGGGCTGATGGGAAATGTAGTGTTATGTTGGAGAAATAGAACATAGGTCCAGGTGCTGTCGGTGTCAATAATGTTTATTTCACAAACATGACTCTGGTGCGACGTCATGTCCTTCTTGTCCTGTTTTCTGTCCCACAGATAAGGTGTTCACCTGTGTTTGCTGCTTCGTCGTTTTTAACACCATGGATGTGGCCGGTCGCAGTGCTCCTTCTCTGGTCCAGTGGGTGAGTCCGCTGCCAGAAAACTGGCACAGTCCACCTTGAAAGGCCTGAGTTGATAATCTGGTCTAAAGAATGAGGACTATCACTTTACTAAAGATTGTTCATTAGTTCAATATTTTACTTTGATTAATCAAATTGAGTTGATTTAGCATTACAAGCAATATTAGCAATGCATAGTGAATCTGATTACATCTTCTTCTCGGTTTACATGATGATATGTCTGATAAAGAAACAGACATTAATCAACAATTTGTAATGACATGTTGCAGCCGTCGAAGCAGAGCCTGCTGTTTCCCGTTGCTGTGTTGTCTCGCCTGGTCTTCATCCCTTTGCTCATGATGTGTAACGTGGCCAACTCCAAACTCACCGTCCTCTTCAGTCACGACTTTGCCTTTGTCACGATCATGGCCCTGTTCTCCTTCACCAACGGATACCTGGCGAGCCTCTGCATGGCCTACGCTCCACAGTGAGGCTTTAGAGAATCAAACATGTTCTGTGTGTCTATGTGGTCACTGTCTTACCTCAGCACCATTTACTAACGTACTAAGATGAGTTTTAGAGAGCGTTTCTACTTTTGAGGGTCAAAGAAGTATCTGATCTTCACCATGTGCGTGTTGTGTCCTACAGATTGGTGCGGTGTAGGGATTGTGAGACAGCCGGCTCTTTGATGACCTTCTTCCTGGTTCTGGGTCTGGCTATCGGTGCCGCCTTCTCTTTCCTGCTGGGAAAACTGGTTTAGACAACTGAGACAAAGGAACACGGGAGCGTTCCGAGGAACGTCTGCATCTGATGAGATATCAGTTTTGTCCTCTCCGGGAAAAATTCATGAACAGAAAACCAAGTAGAGCACTTTGAACAAGGACTTTTATTTTGTCTGAATGTTTTGACATCAATCAAAAATTGATATTTCTGGACCTCACTACTAAAGACCAAAGCTGGATTATCAAAGGGAAAAACGATTAGAAAAAAAACTAAAGTACTTTAACTTAGGAATTATGTCTAATGTAGTCACTGCTAAAGTACAGCTGAATATTTAAAATTGAAATGACAAGAATTAGCCTGGGTTTCTGTTTTGTTTTATTGCTTCATATGTGTATGTATTAATATTATTACAATAAGATCAAATGTTGTAGTTATTACTTTTTTCTGCCATGTGACATTAGCGGCATCTGGTGCCTAACAACGTTACGTCTCACCAGAGGTCACATCACTGTTTTTAAAACAACAATGCACTGTAAACGCTGATGACTCAAGTCTTTCTGAAATATTTTCTACTGAGCTTTGAATTTTTTGGTTTTCTACACATTTTATACTGTGGTTTTATATCAACTGTTTGACGATGTTTTGTTGCCCTTTTGCTTATTTATAACTTTTCTACAGATACTTTCTTCAGTTTTTTCTATATGATTTTTAAATAAAATCAATCGCCTGAAAAACACTGAATTGCATTAATCTGTACGAAAGCTGTTATATGAATACAATTTTGATTTTGTGTCTTGTTAATTTGTAACTTTAACAGGGAAGAAAGCTAAGAAGGAGCAGTGGGAGAGAAACTGTAACACTGCTAGTATAACTGCTAATAGTAGCAGCAGTACGGTTCTACAGGTCCGATGTCCATAATGAAAGATTCTCTGCAGTTTAAGGACACGTGTCTGCGGTCGCTGTGCTGCTTCCTCTGCTTCAGCTCGGCCCTTTCCTTTCTCCTCCAGTCCTGCTGCTTCCTGCCATTCTTCAGGAAGAAAATTAAAAGCTGCGATTCGTCCAAGTCAAGCAGAAAGGGAAATACAGCAACAACACATAGATACATTTTCAGACCTCAGCCGCAGACTTGGTGAGTATCTGTTTGCTCTTGGTGATAGTTTTTCATAACCTAAACCAATCTGTGCAGAATGAGTAGTCTTAGACGTCAGACAAGGTGGGGAAGTGAGAAAGTGATGCACTGAAACACTGCTGGTGGCTAAAACCAGCTTTAACTCTACATCAATGGGTATTTGGTCAGAAACTAAACTACTGGACCGATTTAAATGGTGAGCTGATGATCAGAGGAAGACTCACATGACTGATAGAGGGATTATAAATGATCCCGAGGGGAAAGAATTGTAGGTACTGTACAAAGTCTAATGTCACTTCATCTTACAGTTGAAGAATTTAAATGTAAATCTGCTGCGGGTGTCAGCTGGTTCCTCCTCTGGGCTCCGTGACTTTTCACAAACTATTATCCACCTAATAGTTGAAATATTTAATTCTGGACTGACTGACATACTTAAAAAATATTAAAACCACGCCATCAAGAAAGAGAATTTTTTTTAAATATAATGTGACATTTTATATTAAACGTTTGCATCTGTAAATTGCTAACATTAATTAATGACATCTGTCATTTCCCCCCAAAATAAAAGTGTCGCCTCATTCAAACACAACAGCAGCAAAAAAAAGTACTTTACAAGATAAACAAAGCTTGGAAGGCAAACAACCTGAGATAATCACAGTCCAGAGTACTTGGGTGAAGCAGGAAGACCATCTAGCAGAGAGGACCCACAGGTGAACTGAGTGAGGCTGATGAAGGCACAGGAGTGAGCAGGGACACGGTGCTGATCACCAGGGCAACAAGGACCAGACTCACAACGCACACAAACTATCACAGAATTTCAAAAAAAGTGCAGACTAGAAGCAGAACAAAGCAGCTGTGTGACCTCTGAACTCCACTATCAGATGTGCAAGTAAATATATAGACTTTGTGTTTGCTGTACACGCCCAACATTTTTGCCTTTATTAACAGCAGGAGCCTGAGAAACATTTAGGAATAAATCATAAATGCGGGTGTTAAAACACTCACCACAGAGGATTTATTTCGGGGGGGGGGCTGCAGCCACAGCTACACAATGACCCATTTGTTATTGACCTGAGACAGAAAGGCATGCTGGGGCAGCTGATTACCAGAGCTGTGTGTGTGTGTGTGTGTGTGTAACGAGCCAGGTTGGAGGTTTACGTCAGCGCTGATTCAGACGTGGAGGCGGAAAAACTGGACCTGCAGCTCCGGTTTTCTTCAGATCGACAATGGCTGAAACACACAGAGTGACAGCACAGGGCAGGAAGGTGAGTTCACACACACACACCTGAGCAACAGCAGCATATTTTACACCCCAGAGGATCACACACACACACACACACACACAATCCAGTCTGAACTTTAATAACTTGCGGGTTTTCAGTTTTATGGTTCACAGGACAGTCTGGGCACGTGCTTTACTTTTAATGGTTGTGAACCTGTTCTTCCACAAAATAGTTTCAAGCTTGTTCCAGCTATCAACACTTTTTCACTTCCTGTCAGAATAACCAAAATAAAAGCCCATTTGATCTGCAACACAGTGTTAAGAAAACAGACTTCTGCAAATATTGTTGTTTTTATCAGTTTTAGTTACTTTATTTTTTGGGATTTTTCCACAAAATATTGAACTTATACATGCTGATGTGTTATTAGGGATCAAGCAGATTTGCAGTGGAAGCAAAAATAATAGCTTGACAAAAATATTTTCTCCTTTTAAACGTTGATTTTTTTATTTTATTTTTTTTTACTGTAAATTGTTTTTGAATTGGTTTTCTCCTTTTAATCTGTGGATCAAATCACTTAAGACCTAAACATTTTAGATTTTCTACAGAAACCTTTTTTTATTGATTTATAAAGCACAAACCTGTGGAACAAATCTGGACTAACATTCATGTTATAAACAGCATCACATTCAATAGTGTATAAATACTCTATAAATATATAAATAACTATAAAAATAATATAGTTTCATCATTAACTCGGTTGGATTGATTACTTTTATGCTTAAAGCAGATTTTAAAGCATGTACTTAGTACTGTGGTGGAATTCACATGCACCGTTGAAAACCCAACAATTCCCCCTTGAACAAGCCCTGAGTAACAGTGGAGAAGAAAAACTGGGTTAATTGAAGAAACCTCCAGAAGAACCAGGCTCAGGGTGGACGGACGTCTGCCTTGACCGGTTGGGGTGAGTGGAAAGTGAAGAGAAAAAAGAAAAAGAGCAACAACAGAGTAGCTTTGTTGACAAAGACCAGTAGCTGCACACTGGAAGACACACAGCTTCATGGGGACACCTGCAGAAAGGGACAGAGAGAGAGAGACGGAGAGGGACAAAGACAACTACAGGAGAAAACAAACAGTTAATGTCATACAGTAGTTTGGAATATGTACGTAGTTTGTTTAGTATCATTATGTCCTGCATGTTTTTTGGAAAACAACAAAAGGATAAAACACTCTAAACAAAAGAGAACTATTTGTGTAAAAGTACAGAACTGTGATTAAGTATTAGTATTAATAGCAAATATATCTATAATATCACTTTGAAACTCCCTTTTTCAAAGAAATAATTTGAACAACAAATGTTGCTGAAGGGGAAAAAACCAACAGCTTTTATTTTGAAGCTAAAGGCAACTTTCTGTGTTGCAGACTTGATGCAGCACGTGCTGGTCACACGCTCCATTAGGTCAGTTATGAGGGTCAACGTCAGCCCACGGGAAAGAATGAAATACAAATCTGAATGAAGTACTCCGATTACTTTTAGAGAGAGTAGTACCAATACAACAAAGTAAAAATTAAAGTAAAGGTGCTGCATTCAACGTTTGCTACGTAGTAAAAGTACATCAGTATAAAGTAAACTGCATGTAGACTGATCTGGCAAAACATTATAACCACCTGTGCAATACAGTGGCTCTGCCATGAATTCTACTTTTACAAGGTTATACACTCAGTTTTTCAGTTAAAATGTCAGGGTCAACAGAGACATGTGGGGACTTTAACTAAAACCCTGTCCTACTTTCAGAGGTGGAGTTTTCCTCAGAGAAGTGCAACTGATGGCCGTGAATCAAGTGTCCGTGCTCCTGACCAAGATGTCCAGAGAAAGCTGGTAACCGTCAGTCAGTTACATAAGAATAATATCCACTATAGGGAAAAACTATGATAATTGATCGGAATAATCATTTTATTTTCATACCTTTTTAAAGCATTTTTCTCAAAAATATTTGAAATTAAAAACAAGATTTGTCATCAAAGTTAGCTAAATGCTATTAATATGATGGTGTGGTCATATTTTAAACATGTTGTTGTTGTTGTAAAATTGAAAAATTCAAATGAGCAGGCTGCACTCGACCAAAAAGAGTCACACCAAAGGCTGTGGATATTTTATAAATGTAACAAACTTTCAAAATATTTTAAAAAAAGTTGATCACTGACATCACACAGAATTAAAAATGTCAGCACGTTTTTCCCTTATTCTGGTTTCTGGGTTAATTAAAACAATCTTACTAGATAATTAAATATGTAACACGACTTAATTCTAAACAGATACCTAATAATCTGACTAACATGATTCAATTCAACTTTATTTATATGGCCCCAATTCACTACAAAGTGACTCAAGGCACTTTACAGAATAAAGTCAAGACTATACAGATATGTAGAGAACGTTTAACTATTTTAACTAGAGAATTAAACATCTAACTAATCTTGCCTCATTCTAATTAGATAATAATCAAGGTTAATTCTAACTAGATCATAAAGTGCTCTTGTGTCTCCCATCCTTGTGTGCAGGCCGTTCCTTTCAGAGGTCACATCACAGGGGGGATGCGGCCGGGGAGGAAGGTTGTACTGGTGGGGGTTGTGGATCCCAGTCCTGACAGGTAGAACATAAGCCGACCGAATTCCTGTGTTCCTCATTGTTCCATCCTCCTTCACTATTCTTGAATTTTGAGCAAAATACCGTGAAATTAGTTCGGTTCATTCACGATCCCTCTCGGAGGCGACCTAATGATTTAGATCAGTGGTTTCTAACTCTGGTCCTCAGGACCTCCTGCTTTGCTTGTTCTAGCTCTGTCCAATTAGTGCCCGACCCACTGTGTTCTACCAGGATCAGGTGTGTTCAGTCAATCAGAAGTTGGAAAATACCAATTAGCTTCGTGTTCCCCGGCTCCACCCTAATCTAAGATGCTATCTTCCAGTTTCTGATTGACTGAACACACCTGATCTAGTTAAACATAGGAATCCTTGAGGACCAGGGTCACTATCTGTGAGGTTCTTTGCAAATAAACATGTTTTTGTGTGTCCTTCAGTCTCAAACACATCTATATATTTAAGATTTCTCAGTACAGGATTACGATAATATACAGGCTCAGATGATGTTAGAACCACCTCCTTCACAGACGTCAATTCACTCTGAAAGTCACCTGAGATACATTTTAGACAACACATCTTGATCTTGAGAAAACTAAACTTCTACGTGAGGCTTGAAAAGTGCTGGTTTACCTCTGATAGGTTCTATGTCGCCTTGACATGTGGCTGTGGAACATCCAGGGAGCCTCCACCCGATGTGGCTCTGGAGCTCTGTGTTCGATTCAGGGACCGGCAAGTCCTGCGGAGGGCCTGCGTGTCTGGATTCTGGGGGGACGTTGAGAAAGCCATCCCCTTCTTCCCCTTCATCAGAGACCAACCGTTCAAGGTACCAGCACCAGTCCAGAAACTGGTCATCAGTGTCAGCGAGATACTGTATTACTGCTTCCAGCCATTGGCCAAAAGGTGCATCTAGCTGAAGTTCTAGACGTCTACACAGCTCTCAGTAACAGTCCCCAAGCTGGGTCTCTGTTGTCACATAGGGATGAGCACGAGGATTAAGCTAACGTAAAACTAATTAAGTTGACAAAAAAACAAAGTATTTCTTATGCACAATGTGATTATGTATAGAATTATTATCATAAGCCCGTTTGGTCCTGGTCCTCGTAGAGGTTTGTGATCATTTGTAAAGGGGTGAGACCCCTTTACAAATGATCTGGATGTTCCTTGTACGCAGTGGACTCCACACTTTATGAATCTGTGTGGAGTCTCTTCAGTTTCAAATGAACATTTCAACATGTGAAATGAATCTGAGCGAACGGCCGCTCGTGTCCCGTCTCTCTTGGCAGATCGAGATTCACTGCGAACACGGCCGGTTTCGAGTGTTCGTGGACGGGCAGCAGCTGTTTGACTTCGCCCACAGACTGACGTCGCTCAGCGACATCGACACACTGTGGATCAAAGGCAGCATCAGCATCACTAAACTGGCCTAAAGTCAAAGGACGCCACTGTTCAACACTCTGGATGTGAACGTTTCGGGGAACACGCTACCTGGACTCAGCTGGTCTGGTCTGTATTCACATTGGACTTGTGGGTACAAGGTGTTAAAATAGAGATAAAATTGTACCTTTGCTCAACTATGCTTAGGTACAAATTTGAAGAAGTTATTATTCATTTTCCCATCGTATGAAGACTTTATAAAACCTGATTTTTTTCCTAGTAAATACAGCTGAAAACTGACGTCAGTTCTTCATTTTTTGTAAAAGATCATCAGCTTTCGGTTTGTCCTTTCAGCAGTCGCCACAGCGGGAGTTTTTATGCCCGATGACCTCGCTGCCCAGACCCTCCCATTTTACATTTACATTTACATTTAGTCATTAACGGACGCTTTTATCCAAAGCGACTTACAAGTGAGGTACAAGAATCTAAGTCAAGGAGAAAACATCAAAGCAAAGTCCGATCAGAAAAGTTTTTTTGTTTGTTTGTTTGTTTGTTTGTTTTTTAAGAGATTTGGACTTTTTTGAACATTTTATTCAGTCTCTGGCTCGGTGGGGCCACAGCTGGTCGGGTGGGATTGAACCTGCTGCCTCCTGCATCCTAAGCTAATGGCCTACATCCGAGCCCCCAGGGCTTATAATTATTTTTCCGTTTATTTGTTTTTTGAAATCATTTGGAGGTTAGAACATTTGACGTTGCAGTGATTGGCGGTGGGTGTAATCGTGACAGTATTTCGCACCATATTAGTTTTTTCAAATGCTTTTCAAAGGCTTTTCTGAGATATTTTGTTAATGCAAATGGGACAAAAACGTCGCAGTGGCCTTGACTTCTGACCTTTGACCACCAAACTCTAATCAGTTCCATTCAATCCATAATTTTGTCCAAATTGATGATCGTAACAAATTGGGGGGAAAATTATTATAATATGTAACAGTGTACTGTGGTGGCCAGTTTCCTGCTTCAATACTTTTATTTACTTTAAGAATATGATTGCGATGATATGTACAGAATGTTCTTTTACTTGAGTGTTTCATTCTTTTTTCACAATATAATATTAGTTGTTTTCCATAGGTGAAAGATTCAAGTTCCTCCTCCACCATTTGTTTAATGAGCTCTGAAAAACTTTAAATTTTAAGATTTATAATTTTAATTATATTCATAAATTCATATGATTTAAGGTAATTTAAGGTTCTACCAACATATCGAAAATGTTAAACTAGTTATAAATAAATGTAATCTCACCTGTGGAGTTTGACTTTTTCCAGCTGTTCTTAAACACAACATGTAACAAACGAAAGCACAGTTTTATACGTTTATTCCAAATCACTTAAATTGTCTTCAAAATGAGTCTTTGAAGACACCTGTGCCTTCAGAGAGGCCTTTTAAAGAGGACGAGACCGACATGACAGGAAATCAGTGGAGTCGAGTGGAAACAAAGACAGAACACTGGACTCAGTGTGGTGATGTGAGTGATGAATGTCTCACAGGACGTTTAGCAAACTGCTGTACTGCTACAGTCTGACTGCAGGGAGCAGCAGAGGTCCCACCCACAGGTGATGGAAACCAAAACACCTGAAGCCAATTTCATGAACAAGCCATGGAATAAGAAAACATTAATATTGTTTAAAAAAACAAACAGAAAGTTGCTTTTTTTTTTTTTTTTTTGTTATTTTAAATTAGGATTTTGTTCCCACAACAACTTCTCAAACTGTGGCAACTCAGTAAAGAGTAAAGAAAATGACTAAACCCACGTGGACAAATATATGTGGACAACAGCCTCCACACTCCACAGCATCAGCTCATGAGTTGAGACTCGCTCAACCAGCTACTAAATACTTCCTCACCTGCAGGTACAAACGATGAACAGTAGCGAATTTAATTTGTATTATTCGTGGTTGGGTTTTTATGAAATTGAATTTTAAATAAGCCATTAAAGGTTTTAGTTTGACATCCTGACACATTTAAGGCTCAGTACACCTGCTGAACAAGGCCTATTTTGACCTTAAAGGAAGTTGCAAGTGATGCATTTTGTCATTTCATTTGCAGGATTTGTAGCATCATCCACAGCAAACCGGGAACTTTCCTTTTTCATTTTTAATGTTTTAACCTGCAGAGTAAAACGGAACATTAGCTCGCACACAAATCGGGGTAAACTGACTTTAAACTAATCACTAAACTGTGAATCATAATCCAGCCATCATCAGACAACTGTACAGCAACACAGGCTTGTAAAAGAAAATCTTCATGAGTATTGTGGAATGATTTTCATTGACACTAGGAGGCATCGCACCTGCTCCAGTCAGAGTGACACTAAAGTAAACGTTTATCACCTGTTCGTTCAGGTGAGCTGCAGCTTCCATCGTCTTCAGTTTCATGCTGATGCTCCGCTATTATCATCTGCAGCCTTCACACATTAATTATACATCACAGCTACAGCTCACTGACCTGCCACACTACACTCTCTTTCTGAGAGTGGTCACTGGGACTGTTCTCCCTAGAACACTGATCCCCAACCACCAGGGTTCTGGTCCGTGGGTCCACAGAAATAACAAATAATAATTTCTTTTTCCATTTTAATGACAGTCACACTCTGAAAAATGTTTTATTTTGAAAAACCTGATTCTCGCGGGCACATGTCCGTGCTGGAAGGGATTTAAGTCAACGCACATATCCAGAGATCAGCAGAAAAGCAATTCAAAGTTCAGGAAATTCAAGATTCAAACAACTTTATTGATCCCAATGGGAAACTGTGTTGCCCTGTTACAGCTGCTCTTCGCATGAAAAGAAAAAACTTCCACCAACCAAGACAATAAACAAACTACTGATCAATAAGTAAGAAAAAACCTGTAAATGAAATAAAAGCAATACTATTTGTCCATTTCTGCAGTGACAGCAACCAAAACAAAGTTAAGGAGCAGGCTGGACATAAGGAACATGCTTCAGGTGCCACTGTCTCCCATCACCCGGGTGGGACCATGTCGTTGCAGAGAAACGTGCTCAGGTTTTGTGGTTAGTGTTATATTCATGCACGTTGTGTTTGTTACTATGCTCGTGGTGTCATTTCATTTCAACCCCCCCCCCCCCCCAGTTCGTGAAACTGTATCTTACATGAAATGGATCTGTGGGCTGTACCCGTCACACTTATTTGTACCCTTGTGTTAACAGCTGGACTCATTATTCAGCTTATATGTCATTGCTTTCATTTACTTTAGTCAAAGAAAACTGCATTAGTGACTGTGACTGTACCTTAGCTGAATAAATGTACACACAGTTACTATGAGGTCCAATAACGACCAACCGGCAGAAGCTCCTGTACCTGCATTCTGTGCCGGATCTGTGTGTGTGTGTGTGTGTGTGTGTGTGTTGCAGCCTGCCCTCTAGTTACTCCTTGTTATACTCCATTAAGCCCGGTTGCATGTTCTTGTTGCTGGTGTGTAGCTCACCACCAACTCAAACGTGACGTCCTGATGCCAGACTGATGAGATTCCAGCTGGATTTGCTGCACTTCACTGTTCTTTTCTGCAGTGACACCGTCAGCCTTTAATAATTCTGTGGACACACTGGTCACACTGCAATCAGGGGCTACAAATACAAAAATTCACCGTCGTTCATTTCCCAAAATGTAAACTAATACAAGCTATAAATAATCATTTATTCACATGATCATTCATAAATAATCATGTATGTCAATTATGTTGGACCAAGGCTCAACATCATCGATTTTATCTCAACCAACAGTTTTAGTTTTACTTAAATTAAAAGTTCACAAAATCAAATAGTGAATTATAAAACTGTAATGTATTAATATGTTTGTGAACACATGAAGTTTAAAGTCACGTCCAGGATCACATCACTCCCAACGGCCATCGACTCTGAGCTTTCTTATCTCAAACGTGATTTGTGGAGCTGTTGTACGTTTTATTAAATTACATTTGATTATTTGTTTTACTTTCAGATTGTATTTTTACATCCAATCATACTGCAATATACAGTAGTACTGTCAACTAGAGCTGTTAAAGCTTAAACCTGCTGACTGACGTTGGCAGATTGAGATCAAATTAGGCTGAAAAAACAACGAATCGTGTTCATTTGCTGCATTTATTTGTCCTAAACTTGGCACTAGTAGTTTTCTAAGGTCAGCCAGCTTCATAAACCGGCTTGGTGACGGCGAACGCCGCTCCACAGCGGACTCTCGTCCCCGTGCGTGGGACCGTTTGAAGGCTCACACCAGGAAATAAACGGCGGCCTCGTGTCAGCGCACTTCATCAGCGCAGACTAACATCTGTAATGCTGTTTGAAAAACGTGATTAAAACGAGCTTCTGATACAAAGATGCCATCACAGCCCTTGTTTTTGGTTTTTTTGGGGGTTTTATTTTTGCGTGTCGTGTCCTCTTTTACAGATTGTGCTCATTCTCGTGTGCTCGTCTTTTTTTCTCTCACTTTCAAACACTCTCTGGCCTGTGACCCCCCCCCCCCCCATCAAAATCGTTCATATCAGTAACGATTTTTTATTCCTTCTGCCATCGATCTTCGACCCCCCCCCCCCCCCCCCATTTTTTTTGTCGTCCCCTGGTGAAGTAAAGATGACACAGTATTTGGTGCATAAACCGAGTTTAAAGAACTTTTTGATCTTTAATAACATGTTGCTGATAATACTTCTGTGCTTTGAGTGGTGCATTCATTTTAATAATTCTTATCATGTAATTGTTTAAGCCTCGTAACAAATTTCTGCGTGATTTTAAAGTCGTCTCTCTCCTGATTGTGAGCGTCCATGAAGTGGAACTGTCTCCTCTTGTGGTGTCGTCCTATCCATCACGTCCACGTTGGTATTTGCGTAGAATGGAATGTGTGATTTAGTTTTGCTCATCGATCAGTCGCTCAGACAAACCCTCGAGCTTCAGCTGTGCTGATCCAGACGTGGCGTAAAGCTCGCCCTTCATGTCAGCGTGCCACAGCTTTATGTACAAGAATAAAGATGGGGAAACGTCTAGAAAGATCTCCATCGGAAGGCAGAGAGGATGGTGTGGATGAAGTAGAGCAAAGTCGCCACGAACGAGAAGACCTGAGGAGACAAAGAGGAGTTGAGTTGAGTATTTGCACCCTGCAGAAGCATGTGTTGTACTTTTTACTCCCTTTTATAACGAAATAACAAATTCTGATGTATTATTGTGGCTGAAGCTGCTGTCAACACACACAATGGTGAAAATCAGCTCCATCATCACCTGCTGCTCTTTTTCTTTCACACCAAGTCTCTAAAGTATCATCTTTGTCACCAGTTTTATGTTTGGTATAAATTTTCTAGAAAGTTTTGACCCTCGAGCTTTTAACTGTTTGAAGCACGAACGTGAAAACAGTTCACAAAAACATCTTTGGCCTCCGTGTGGTTTCGTTCTAAAGGTCACACTCACCACTGCAGCGATGTCCAGCTTGTAAATTTGGCTCCAGCCTATTGAGCCGAAGGCCAGCGTCACGTAGGCCAACATCACAGACGCACTGAGGTAGAAGACGGTCGCGATGAAGTGATAAACAAAGTCCTGACAGAGGGAGAAAAACACTGGGTCACGATGCTGTTGATCCACTCAGACTCATTCAAATTCAAAACAGTCAATCCTAAGCCCCCTGTGCTTCACCAATGTCTTTCCAAAGCAGCCACATACACAGTTGAACTGCTGCGAGAGGTTGAACTAAAGATTAAGGTTCACATCAGGCTTCGCATGTCAAATCAGGGAGGACTTACTGCTGCAGCCCAGCTCGCTTTGTTGTAGTGGGTCCCGCAGGCGAACACAATCACCCACACGAAGGTCATGATGAAGCAGAAGAGGGAGACGGTCATGACCCAGGCCTGGGGGTTCGCCGGCACCACGTACGTGCACGCCACCAGGATCCATACCAGCCCACCGAAGATCTGCAGGGACACCGGAGAAACATGCAAACAGCCTGCAACAGTCAAACTCGCACTGCTTTGATCACAGAGCAAAGGAACTGAGGAGTTTTGAGCAACTGTGTCTGGGCCCATTTTGGATCTTAGTTCTTTTTAAATCTCACGCCGTGAGACTGTTCTCTGTGGTAATGTAGCATCTGTTTACGAGCACTTTGTGTCTGTTGTTGGTCATTTTGTTCAGATTTTTAAAAATGTGTCTGAGGTCATTGTCGTCGTTTCTCTGTGTTTTATTCTGTGACCTGTGGCTTTTTACACAGGAAATGTTAACGGTTCTTTTATACCGAGGCTCTGGTGAAGGGGTCTCCTGACCCCCTTCAGGCGTGAGCTACAGGCTACTGCAGGCTCTTGTTGTGGACGATTTTGTGTTGACTCTAGTCCCTAAGTGCACGTGTCAGCACAGCTGTAAAAGCTTTTTCTCTTTTGAATTGCTTCAGTCATCTGAGGTGTCTCCATTATTACGTCTACCTGGTATTTGCAGCATGGTTGGCAGCACAGAACAGGGCGAAGCTGCCTTCTTTCATGATCAACTGTTGATTAACAGGCTGCATTTTCATGAATCCCCACCCCATTCACCTGCTGCACTTCTCGTCAGGCTCCACCTGCTCACTCGCCCTTAATGTGGAAACACCTGCCGTGTTCCTCCTGGATTAAGGTGTGTGATGAGTCATATACATTTTATCATATCAGCCTGTAGGTTTGCTCTGGTCCCTCATCTTCATTATTTGTTTGGTGTAACTTCTTTGACCTCTGACCGCGTTCAAAGAAAACGATCCCCCTAAAACCTTCACACGTATGTGAACCCTGGCTGCTGTGTCAGTCCATCAGGTCCTTTTCTAGGATTTCATTTGTGTGACCGTGGAATAATTTGAGCTCCTGTTGGCTGCACTCAAGCCAGTGCTGTCGTCCAAGTTTGCTGGATTTCTGCCCAGTGTTTGTGTAACTACAAAATCCTACTTTTTCTCAGCGGCAACTTTAATGGCAACATTGCTAATATGCAGAATCAACTGAGTACAAACTCACATTTTATGGGTAAATATGTAGATCAACTTGTTGTTAAAGCTTAAACATTTTCACATTTCTGAATCAAACTTAAAAAGTATATTTCGGTTTATTAGTGGTTCAATATTAAAAAATAGATATTATCCTGTTTGCAAACATCTTAGAGTCAATAAAACCTAAAAGTTGCTGCAGCTTCAGTATATTAGGACGTGAAACAAACACACACACACAAAAACTAATTGTCTCTATTAAGGTGAAACAGGTAAAACCCAGACAAGTAATTTGGTTAAACACTCCCACTTGATCCAGTGTCTTGTCTCTTGTTTCAGGAACTAAAACTTCCAGTAAAAGCAGAATCCGAAATACTTGTAATATACTTGTTGTTTTAAGGTAGTAAAAAGTAAGTGAGATTAGAATTAGAATCGTTAAACTGAACCTGCTGCTTTTGGAAAAATATTTTAAAAGAGGCTTTTGTGCGACACAACAGTCTCACTGACAGAATTTTTTATTTTTTTTAAAATAAAACTCATTCTGGATTCTGAATGTTCATCCGTGCGTCAAAGCGCGCACACCGAAGTCCAGCTCTCAGCGAGAAAACACCTGCAGCTGCTGTTTCTTACCAGTTCTGGCAGGTACAGGATGTCGGGGATGGTCGTGCAAATTCCGCACCCGGTGGGTAGATGTCCCATAGTGGCGGTGTTGGATGCCATCAGCTGTTGTTCCTGATGCTGCTGCTGCTGCTTAGTCTGAAGCGGGACGCACAGCGGCTGATGTTTAAACCGCAAGAAGCTGGAAAAACCGGAATCCTATCAGCAGAGCGGAGTCACGCCCGGCGTCGAGCGCGGACGAGAAGTTGCTCAAGGAGGCTGCTGAGGTCTGCTGGAGGTTCCGTGTGATGGAGGGTCGGTGTGACACAGGCACAAAGATCATTTCTGAGATAAAAGATACATTTCACCATCTTATTTTTTTTAACATAATAAAGTTTGATTTGAGTTTTCGCATTTTTTATAGTGGTACATTTTTGCAAAGATGAAAAATGTCGATCGGTGTGTGTTCCAGCTGTATTTTACTAGTTTTTGGACATTATGCAGGTCTATGGCACAGACTAACAAGCCAATCCGGCCTTAGATAAACAGATCTAAGATACAAAGATAAACACAGAAGGTTCAGGGTTGGTTTAAAGAACTGTGTGATGATTGGGATCAAACAGTTAATTTAGAAATGTTTGACACATTAATGGACAAATTACAGATTTTATTGTTTTTTATTTTTGCCTCTGTGTTACTTTTTTTTTTTTTTTTGGTGTCTGTTCCTTTAAATGTTTTATATCTGTAATTTTTAAATGAAGTTGGATTGGATTAAAAACTTTCCTGAACTTTTGATGTTAATTGTTATTTGTGCATAATAAAACATTCTATTATTATTATTGGTAACAGAAGTAAAAGTAGTAACAGTAGTAGTGATACTAATTAACAGTCCTTTAATTATGTAAGACGTTTGTAACACTTTATAAACCAGCTCAGTGCGAAGCAGCTGGGAACATTACGTCACCCACCTAATTCTTACAGTGCACTTAAATAGGAAAATTGAAACTAAGGATTTTATCATTGTAGCACTGAGTCTTGGGAATATTGGATCCTCGGTTTATGGGCCAGGATCAGTCCTCTGACAAGAAGAGCAGATAACTGTGCAGCTGTCAGCAGCTATTAGACTTTTAAGCAGGTTGCCGCTCATAATAAATATGAGAGGAGCAACATTTCATCATATCACTTTTCAGTTAGTTTACCAGTTAGTTCCTCATCAGAGTATCATCATATCACTTTTCATACATTATGTGGACAACAAAGTATGTCAATCAAAGCATCATATGAACTTTTAAGCCTAATTAAAAGATGAATTGATCGGGAGGGTTTAGTTTTCTTTGCATTGCTACTACAGAATTTGCTATTCTTGATAAAATCTCCACACTGTGGTTTCAGGCACTTTGATCGAAGTCGAGAAACATCAAAATCTCACTTTGTGCTGCTGACGTCTTCCTCTGTGCTTCACATCTAAATACTCGGACAAACAAATTGAATTTGAACTTCAGGAGACGACTGGAGCACATATGAGCTCACAGTGTGTGTGTAAAGAAATACTACTAAACCTTCAGAAGAGCTTTAAGTGTAAGTGTGTAAGACGTGATGGACGACTAGACTGTAAAGTCCACTGCTGAGTCATTGTTCCCACCTTTGCCGCTGCTCAACACAAGCACAGAGTTGTCATCTGACAGGAGCCACAAGTGGCTGAAAAGCTCTGTTAGAGTCTTCTGTTATTTATCTATGATCTGCAAAGAAGTATGTGAAAAATGCTTCAGTCATCTACTGTAGAACGTTTGACACCAGCTGGTCACAGTTTTCTCTTCACAGCATCCACTGACTGTCTCAACATTCTGCAAAAATCTTCTTGACTTGGGCCCCTCCCTGACTTCTCCTTCAGTTCTTCAATGAAGTTTACATTTCTCTGTCTGAACTGCTATCAGATGAATCAGCATGAAGCCTGACAGTAGACGTCCATGTCTGTCTGCGGAGTCAGTTGTTCCTGGCGCGTGTGTGTCTTCACTTGTGAGTCGTGTTGCACAAAAACATCTGCAAATATTGATGTGAAGACATGCTGCCTGCTAATTTCAGAGGCCATCGTGAAAAGATGCTGCAAAAAACCTCAGTTCAGAATCTGTGTAGAGATTCTTCACAAAGACGCAGGAAAGACTTCGAACACTGTGTAGGTGTCTACTGGATGTCTTCATTCAACCATCACGAGACATCTCAAGGAGACGCTGCAGAAACTGTCCTTGTGGTAACTCAAGGGACTACTTTTAAATCTCTGATGAAGACTTTAAATAAATGTCCACGTGTCCTTGCCAGTGGGTATTAACTAAAGGCTCAGTTGGTGAATTGAAGAAATAAATGCGAATGATTTTTCACAGTAACTAGTCAGAAATCGAGGGAGAGATATGGAACAAATCTGGACTAGACTTGAATGTGGATCAAAAGCACCAAATACTCTCAACTTAAACTTGAATAAAGAAGAGCTACCTCTGCTTGTAATGGACTATTTGTATTGGCAAGTAGTTTGTCTTCTGCACCACACCCTAATGAAGTCGGGTGTTTTTTTTTTTTTGTGTCCACTTATATTTAGTCAGGACATTTTATTTTTACCCAGCCTCTTGAATGCATGGACATGTTTTTTTTTCTTTGCCACACCCTGTTATTCACATGTTGGATCATATCGTGTCCGTACTGAAGACTGCAGCGTCTCGGGGAGCTGTAATCAGTTCATCAGTCCAACCAGGGTGGAGTATTGCCCAACGCTGAGGGTTGGACGGCCCAGTGTCCCCCGGGTAGGTGGCTCCTTATTTAATAACAGCATCAGCAGAGAGGAATTCTTCTGCAGCTCAGGTTGCATCACTGCGTAGAAACTGAAGCCTGCAGCAGCGGTTTACATGGGCGCGGCAGCTGGATGGACCGGGAGGAGTCCTGTTTTTCTTCGTTTGCATTGTGTCCATCCACACCCCCTGAAACTGAGACCATTAAGTCACAGTTAGACATTTTAGGACACTTCACTGTGGAAATCGTCTGTGGCTTTGATGTGCAGTTTATTTCTATTGGATTTAATCTTAAAGCTTTTCGTTTTGTTTTATGTAGCAACAATAATTTGTAAAAAAAGAAAAGCACATGTTCTTCTGAACTATAGAAGAGTAAAAGCATCTTCTTCCATCCTACAGGCTGCTGCAGGGTTTTCTGCAGGGCTGCTTCACCTTCTCCTGGTGTTCTAAGTCTTTCTCTGCCTCCCACCCTGCAGCCTCGTATCCTCTAAGTTTGTTAGAGGAGGTAAATGTGGCCTGTTTTGGCCTGAAGCTCTATTTTATATTCAGGTCTTTGTCACTGAGCTGCTTCTTTAGGTTTTTCTAAGTGAGTTTCTTTTTGTCAGCCACATTTGGTTTTTGTTAGACCCGCCCGTCCTTCCTGTCTTTATCTTTATCTCGGACTCTTGTTTTTGTTTTAATCCTTTGCTTTTTCAGCTTTCAGACCACGGTTTCACACTCATAGCTCTTCTGCATTTGCTTTGTTTAGTTTTCCCTCCCTTCACAAAGCTCCGCCTACTTTCACCTGGAGTTCACTTTGTTCAGTCGGTCCCGTCTCACCTTTGTTCACGTGTGTTCCTGTGGTAACTTCTGTCACTCAGTCTCCTCCTTTATCAGTCACCTGAGAGAGAAACGTTACTCACCTGTCCACACGTTAACCTGCAAATGTAATTACTCACCTGCTTCCTTGTTACCTGCTGAAGTTACAGTGTGAAGATGTTGCTACTAACTGAATCCATGTTTCGGTCATTTAGCTGCTCACTTGTTAGGTCTTGTTGTTTTTGCAGTTGTTGCCAGCTCTGTAAGGTGGGATTGTCCACTTCGTAAACTTGCCTTACACTAATACGTCTTTTGTAACCTTCATTTACCCTTTGTGTCACTCTCATACTTGGGTCCATCCATATACACAAATTGTCACAGTTACTGGGAGCATTGATCGTCAATTACTATAAATTAAACACTGTGTTTACTGTAACCTTGACTACAGTAATATTCTATGCAAAATGTATTGCACGTTTAGTAAAGTAAAATGGAGATATAAATGATGCTCTACCTCTGCTTTTGATTATTTTTGCGGATGAGCCCCCCACCCCCCCAACACACACACACACACACACACACACACACAAACACAGTTTTGTCAACAGCAAACTTGATGATGAGGCTTGATCTGGATCTGGCGGTGCAGCTGTGGATTAGCAGGTTGAACAGTAGCAGACTGAGCACACATCCCCTGGGGGGTCGCTGGTGCTCACTGATGGTGGTGGATGTTCTGTTGCCAGTCTGGACTGACTGTAGTCTCCGCATTAGAGCAAGAGACAAAAGACACATGACAACCAAACTGTACAAAAAGACACACAAAAACACCGCTGTGAAATTAGTGAGGTCTTTTTAATAATGAACGCTCACTTCAATCAATTTCAAATACACTGTAGATCATTTCTTTAGGATGGAAACTGAGGTGGTACTGTAGGCTCTGTATACTTATTGCTCTCTGTCTCACGCAACCAGCACCATCCTTAATTTCATGAAACAACCATGAGTGGGCTCATCAATGAGATGGCACACGGGGCTGAGGAAGGGAACTGTCTGTCTGGTGGATGTTGATTTGGCAGTTTTCTTTTACGATGCCCTTCCTGACACAACCCTCCCCAATTTCTACCGGGCTTGGACCGGCACTGGGAATGGGCTGTTCCTCTGGGCTGTATGGACAGTGGCAATAATCACGTGGCTTATTGTATGTGGTTAAAAGCAAATGTTGGATAGTGCACCGAGAGAACGAGCTTGAGCTGCACACTTCCAGGTACATCACTGCTTCTGCAGCTCGAGAAGGAATCACAGCTATTAGGTTCATGACTTGATCTCTGTATGACGCCCCCAGACCAGAGCAAAGACATGCAGCACATAACGCATTTCAAACCCTTGTTGTTAACGATGCTTAAAGTGGCAACTGTTTGTCCAACATCGTCAACAACAGCAGGTAAATATCACAGCAGGTGTGGTCAGTTTGAACAAAGCTTCATAGGAGGCAGTGTGTGACATTTCTTGTCAAGTGAAGACCTGAGTAATGAGAATGTAGTGGAACAGGTTTATTTCCATTAGAAGCTGGGGATCTTATGAGAGTTAACTTTAACTCCTGTTAGAGACTGAAAACATTATTCAGAAAACGAAGACATTAAAACCTGAGACACAGCTGCATAGAACCCAAATGTCCCAACATGGAC